>NC_083330.1:71577835-71906919 GCF_963455315.2 Globicephala melas
GGGAATCAGAACCCGGCCTCGGGGTGACCGGCTCCAGAGAGAGTGGGAGTTATAGGGTGGGCCTGTGAAGGAAAGGTTTGGCCAGGGCTGCACTTGCTGCAGAACAGGAGTGGCCACCTTTTTCCGTAAAGGGCCAAAGCAAGTCTTTTAGCCTTTGCAGACCATTCTGTTTCTGTCTCGTGGACTCAGCTCGTCCATTGTGGGGAGAGAAACGTGGCTGTGTCCTAATAAAACTTTGCTTGCCAAACGGAAGGTGAGCTGCATTTGGCCTGAGGGCTGTAGTCTACCCTTCCTAGCTCTACACAAACCTACATTCTGTTCTTCAACTGCGGCAGCTTTTTACCAAGTTACAGAGCATTGTTGATCACACCATTCAGCCCCACCCCTTACTCCAAATGGTTAGAAAGGTCCAGAATGGAATTCACAAAAGCTGTACCAAAAGCCCTGGATTTTCTCCAGTATTAATGATAACATCCATTCTCTATTGAATTTCTGCATTGCTCTGGTCCAGGATGTCAGGTATTTTTAATGCCAAGGGGTTGACGAAGCAGCTGGGGGGCATACAGTTAAGAGTGTGAGGAAACTGCTCTTGGAAGTCAGGTAGACCTGGGTTCAAGTCTTAGCTCCAGCACCTTCTCAGTGTGGGTTCTTGGGACACTGCCCACCTTCACTAGGCGTAATCTGGAAATCAGGGACAGTAGTGCCTATTTCGCGGGGACTGTGGTTTGCATAGCTGAGTATAATGGATACAAAGCTCATTGCTTCACACAAAGTGAAACTTCAGCACATTGTTTTGTTGTTAATTGTCCGTGTGAGATTTAAACTCAGCCCTGCTGTTTCCAAATTCTTTGTTCTGTCCGGTGATTCACAAGTCTCCCTTCTCAACAAGGGCTCTTGGTGAAATCACGCCCTCGGATTCTTGTATCTATTCTTACTGGCTCTTTTTCCTTCTGAAGCACATCTGGAATACAGCTGTGAGGCTACAAGCAGAGCATTGTCCTGTGGAGATAAGGCAGGGTTTCTGTGTGTCGTCGTGGGGGGCCAATCTGGATGGTCTCCGGGGGGACAGTGACTCAGGGAGACTGGTGGGAATGTCCGCCTCCCGTGACTCAGGCAGGCGTAGCAGCCTTAGTCTAGGCAGTGCCTACTGCAAGGGGTGGAGGCTTTCCTTGCCCCTCCCACGCGGTCAGTTACGTTCACCCTCTTGCCTCACTGCCAGCCACGTGGCTTCCCCTCAGAATTACCTGCTGGCAACCTTCATACCAGGTTGTTCCATTAAGGAGAATCCCAGAGAAATTGTCTGGATTTTCCATTTCCATTCTGAACACCATTCACTGTCACTCGTTCACTGCAAATTCTTATAATAGAGCTAGTTCTCTACGGATTTTTTCCTGAAGTAACATGTTATGTCTTGTTTCCTTCCTCCCTCCCTCCTTTCCTTCCTTCCTTCTTTCTATTCATGCATCTGTCCATGCAAGCATCCGTCCTTCCTTCCATCAGTCCTCCCATCCATCCGTCCATCCATCCATCCATTCCATCCAAACTTTCAAAATATAATTATGTGTCCAATACCACGTGACATTCTTAGGGAAGCAAACGTCATAGCTCCACTTTCAAGGAGCCCACAGTCTAGCTGAAGCGAGGTTAAGTGAAAAGACAGCTAAAATACCATGTGAAAAACCTTTTGCATCCCACTCAGGGCAGTCAGGGATGGCTTGCTGGGGTAGTAAAGGCTGGCGCGAAGTCTTAAAGGCTAGTTAAAATTGTCACTTGGACAAGAGCAGACAAGAAGTGGTGTGTGTGTGTGTGTGTGTGTGTGTGTGTGTGTGTGTGTACGTGTGTGTGCCCCCGTGTCGAGTTTGCTAAAGTGATGAAGCACATTCCAGAAATGGAGATTAGCGCAAAAGCAGGGAGTTACGAGGTGCTGTGGCATTATGGGGACAGTGCACATGGTTTGCGTGACAGGAGAATGGGGCCTGAGAGATAGGAGAGGACCAGAGTGGGAGAGGCCTGGGGGCACAGCAAGGGGCTGGGTTTGGTGGGGTCACCAGGGGCGAATTTTAGGTTGGAGAGTGACGGGGCCAGGGGTGGGGTTGAGCAAAGCAGGCTAAGGAGTGAAGGACAGTTATGCTTCCTCAGATATTTTTCTTCAGCAGAAACACGACTGCTGTTGTTTGGGGACTTTGGGAATGGGTTGGCTAGACGGATGGCATAACCCCAAAGCTCTGTGCAACTTGCAAACTCAAATTGGCCAAATTGCCTCATTTTATGGAAGAGGGAACTGAGGCGCCAGGGACTTCCCAGTGATTTCCATGAAGGGATTTAACTGAGGGATAGACATCCAGTTGCTGCGGCGGACTCAGGGTCTCTAGGAGGCCCCACCTGCTGGGGAAGGAGGCAACGGAGCCTCACCGTGATGTTCACAAAGGTGCCTTTGGGTGGAAAAGACTCTTGACGTCAGACATGGAAAGAAACAGAGCACAGGTTCCTTGCGCGTGGTCGAGAGGCCTGAAATGTGTGGCAGCAAAAATTCCCAGCTCTCTTTTTTCTGCCCCTTCACCTGCACCCTGGGTTCAGAGGCAGCAACTAAGGCTGGCTTAAAAGGTTTTGTTTTCCTTTAGCAATGAACTTGGAGACTACTTGAAAAAACAGCCACAGTACTGAGGTAAAAATACTAGAGAAGATCAACAATGTGACTCATAGAAGTAACGAAACCCCGCTCTCTGAGCGAGGATGTGCATGGCACAGGGCAGGCCGGAAAACACACCATTCAGTTTCCAGGGTGTGCCTGGAGTTTCTGATTTACTCAGAAACACCACACACATCTGCACGCTCAAGAGAGTAGCTCTCAGATCCACGCTGGCTCCGTTCGAGCACATCCTACACGTTTGTGCTCACTTCGTCGTCAAAGGCAGGTGGTTGAATTGGTGTGTGGAGAAAAGGCTTTGGTTTGGGGAGAATGGGGCTTGAATCCCACCCCTGCCATCTCGCTGCCTGGTTGACCTTGCCCTTGAACATCAGTTTTCTCCAGGCTAGAATGGCGCTGATCGCTTTCCCATAACGTGGTGACATTGTAATACCTGGCACTGTGCTTGGCGCGTTCTATAATTTTACTTCCTCCCTGCCCTTTTCAGAAGAGCATGCTGGGGGCGCCATGCACGAGTGTCCTGAGGCTCAGCTTTCTCATCTGTGAAGTGCAGGTAGAACGCTAACTCCTGGGTATGCTGTAGTGATGTACACGTGGCACATAGAGGAGTGCCAGGCACAAAGACAGCACCCCCAAGAGTGGGCACGCTTTTGGCTCCCACCCTTACTGGGTAGCAGCTCACTTCTAGAAGTTATTTGGAAAAATCTCCAGAACACAACCCTGAATCAAGAAAAAAGACAAAATAGAACCTCCTTCTGCCATCCCCTTCTCTGAGCTGTCAGAATCTGTGTGGCCAAGTTCACGCACTCGCCTCAGAGCAGGGCTCTTGGACGCCAACTTAGAACCCTTATGCGGCATGCATCTGTCCAGTTTGGGTTTCTAGTTTCTCAGCTCGTATCATATTGGAGGAGCCAAATTAGGAAGGGTTGGGAGTGTTAGAATCAGAGGGACAGAAAGACTGCTGATTGACAGGGGAGCACAGGGAGGAGACGAATGAGGTGAATGAGGCATCCAGGCTGCAAGACGTGAGTAGGTCCTCACTCTCAGGGTCACACTTGGAGTTTCTGAGTAAATCAGACTCAACAAGCCAACTGTGAGGGCCTCTGTCAGTCCTGTGCCCTGGGCGTCTCACTCGCCTCCCGGTAGTCCCAGGTCTGAGCCATGCCATCACCGACTGACCAAGCGGGAGAGGCCACATTCAAGTGAGATGGTGCTGAATTGTTGAAATCACCCCACAGAGGGAGGGCACTCTGTTTGGACAGAGTAGGTGCTGAGGTTGGCTGCCAGGAATGGCTCCCTCAAGTCTAGAATGAATTACCATGTGTTGAGCACCTGTGAGTCTGGCATTATGATATGTGCTTTCTGTACATCATCACTGCACTCCAACGGGATAATATTATTAATCCTTTTTTTACAGAGGAGAAAATGGAGCCTCAGGGAAGTCCAGAGGCATTTAGGTAGAGTGGGGTGGGGAATTTTACCCGATCTGTTTGACCCCAAAGTTTGCACCCACCACTGTGCTCTCCCATATTCCCATGGCAACCTATGGAGGGACGCTCATGTTTCAAGATGTTCTCAACTTCATCCCATGACAACCTTCTCTTTGTCTAGTAAGCTCTAGCTCAGTAGCTGGCTTTAGTTGGCTTTTATCTTTCCGTTCCTTGAATAATCCAAACTCATTCCTGCCTCAAGATTTTCACACTTGCTGTTCTCTCTGCACAGAATTCTCTTCTGCATCTTGGCCTAGAGTATTCCTCACCCATCAGGTCTCATGTGTCGCCTCTCAGAGGGGCCTTCCTCACTATCGTGCCCTCTGCTCCTGCTTCATTTCACTCAACTCTGACATTCTGGTTGGACACCCTCTCATCCTACCAGCCCATCAGCTCCTGGAGAGCAGGAACTTTGTCGACCCTCTTCACGGCTTATCCCCTACTCTTAGAGCCTGACGCACAGCAGATTCTCAGTGGGCAATTTGTTAAATGAATGAGCTCTTGTCTGATTTTGGAGTTTCAGAGACCCTGTGGGTTCTGAGGTTGTAACTATAAAGCTAGTATCTTGTTCTTTAACCTGATTGCTCTGTTTATCTTTTCTAGTTAAGTGTCCTGAAGGAAGCTATTTTCAGGATGAGCAGTGTATTCCCTGTCCTGCTGGATTCTACCAAGAACAGGCAGGTAGCCTGGCCTGCGTCCCTTGTCCTGTGGGCAGAACGACCATTTCCGTTGGAGCTTTCAGCCAGACTCACTGTAAGTTCTAAAGAGTCCCACTTCGAAAGAGAAACCCTACAATGTCATGGGGACCCTGCAGGACATCTCAACCTTGTTACTACTGAAATTTTGAGACAGATACTTCTTCGTTTTGGAGCGCTGTCCCTTGCATGATAGGATGTTTATTTAGCAGCACCACTGCTCCTTACCTATTAGATGCCAGTAGTACCACCCATGCACACCAAGTTGTGACAACCAAACTGTCTCCAGACAATGCCAAATGTCTCCTAGATGGGGGCAAAATTGTCCACCCTTGAGAACCATTGGATACAGATCGTAATCCAAAGGGCACCACCTTTGAATGCCTGTGCTCTGTCAAGAGCTAGGCCAGACCTTCTGCCCGTGTTGCTTCGTTCAATCCTCCCAACTCCTTCTAGGTAAACATCATGAGCCCAACTTTTACGTATAAAACGGCTAAGGCTCACGGAAGAAATTTAGCTAAAGTCGCTCAGCTAGAAAGTGACATAGCTGGCCTTTGATCTTGGCATTGTCTGATTCTGAAACTTCTGATTTTTGTAAGTCAATGTTATCAGATTAAGAAGTGGAAGATGTTTTCCACCTACGATCATTACCACTGTGTAGCTCATATTCCCTTTCTGGCCCCATGAATCTGTCAGGACTGTGTGTACCGGTGGCCTTCCTGTATGTCATGTGATTTCACTTGGCCTATTTACTTAACAGTCAACTGGGGAGTGTTGGGTTTTCTCTAGCAGGGGCCCATAACTTGCCTTGTCGCAAATCTTTTCATGTTAGTCTGAAATGGTGTCAACATGAGGCATTGCTAAAAATCAGAGTAGAGTTTAGAATTGTAAAATAATCAAAAGAGGTCAAGTCACCTTCTGTGACAGAGGCAGTTTCCTTGGTCAGGAGAGCAGTGGAAATAGGGCGGTATTTCCAAGAAAGTAAATAGAGGAATTTCCTAGGCCAGATGTCTGACATTCCTTCTGGAGGAGAAAATCTTTCCCAGGAACTCAGAGTGTCCTTGACGCCCGGGCGTCCCGCTCAGTTTGCACACGTTGGCTCCAGACACTGTGGTTTGGGATGACATGAAGTGTTGTCACATGGCCCCGAGGAATCCTTTCTTGAAAGGAGGTCCCTGCAGAGCGCTGATCTTCGTGGAGCGGGTGCTGCCTACATGGCAGGGAGCAGAGGGGGAGGCGGAGGCTCGCCACCCCCCAACCCCATTTCCATCCCCACGCTCCCTCCTACTGGCACTGTGACCTCGGCCAAGTCACCTTCCTTCTCTGAATGTCAACTTCCAGAAATGGGGATAAAGACCAAGCACATATTTCTTATTATAAATCACAGAGTCAAAGCCTGGGACGTGTAGGAGGCTTGTATTATATGTCAGACACTGAGCAAGGCACTGGAATAAAATAGGGAGCAAAGCCAGATGAGGTCCCTGCCTGCTTGGGAGGGAGTCAGACAGCTGCAAACCGTTCCTTCCCACAGACCAATGGAAATGATAACTGTGCCGGCTCTGAGCAGAGGTAGGGGTCAAGAGGAGAGTGTGTAACACTCGGGCGTCAAGGGATCTGGGGGCTTCCCTGAGGAAATGAGGACTGGCCGGTGAAGAGTTAACTCCTTGCAGACTGGGGAGAAGGGTGCACCAGGAGAAGAACCGGGGGGCAGAATCTGAGTCCCAGCAAATGGTATCAGAGCAGGCGGTGCGTTCCAGGCCGACTGTGGACACACAGGGGCACGTGCAGGGTCAGATGGGCGGGGCCAGGTCACAGCGGCCTTGGTGGCCCAAAGGCGAGCCCAGACTTTGTCTTTTGGTCGGGGTGGCGACACTGACAAGTTTTAAGCTGGGGGGTGTCTGGCTCCAACGTGTGACTTGGACGTCTGATCAAGGACTGGGAGCCTGGGGTCCGGCAGGGAGGGGACCCCAGAGGCACGGCACTGAGAGCTGTATCCATCTTTGGTTCCAGGTGTCACTGGCTGTCAGAAGAATGAGGCAGGCCTGCGGTGTGACCAGGACGGCCAGTACCGAGCCAGCCAGAGGGATGGGGCCAGCGGGAAGGCCTTCTGCGTGGACAGCGAGGGGCAGAGGCTGCCGTGGTCAGAGACGGAGGCCCTGCTGATGGATGCCCAGTGTCTGAGTACGTGCAGGGTGTTAAGTCAGCCACTCCTGGGGACAGGGCCTGTAATCCCAAGGGCTTTCTAGAAGGGGAGAGACATGTGAGATGCAGTTGTCCCCAACCTTTCATTTCAAAAACTTTTAACCTATGTAGGAGGTGAAAGAATAGTAGGAAGAACAAATACTCGTCACCCAGATCCAAAAATTGTTACTGTTTTGCTCTTTCTCTCTCTCTTTTAATCATTGGAAAGTATATTTCAGACATCATGAAACCTCACCCCTAAATACTTCAGTATCATGAGAAATGAATTCAAAAATCATTCGTCTGCTGAGGTTTCCTTTCTTGTGGGCAGCTTGCCTCCAAAAAGCTGGTCAGCATTTCTCCCTCAGTGGGATGTTGGGGGAAGACCCGAGTGCCAGTCCTTCTTCCATGTTACTTGCTGGGTTACCCAGAGCAAATCGCTCCACTTCTCTGATGCTCATCACCCCAGAAGCCTCCTGCTTGCCTCCTGAGACACCGTGAGGGTCAATATTATCCTATGAAGATGCCAAACATCGAGCCCAGCTATTCAATGAGATAATGGGTGCGAAAGAACTGACAGGAGTCCTATAATCCTAGGTGCATGGGAGTGGGACCAGAACTAATTTAATCCCAGTTGTGCCCTTTACTGGTCGTGCAGTGCTGGGCAAGTCACTTATATTCAACAGTTTCCCCATCTGTAAAATGGGATTGTTAATGCCTTAGCGAAGTGTTAATGAATGCCAAGGGTGTGTGTGTGTGTGTGTGTCTGTGTGTCTGTGTGTGTGTGTGTGTCTGTCCATGGATAAATTGCAAATCCAATGAAAGTCTTTATTATTATTTGTCAGTATCCCTCCTCTTGGGCAGAAATAGCAATTGGGGAGTTAGAGCTGGAAGTGCTTTAAGAGATCAGTTAGGCAGATCTTTGTTATCCTTTACAAATGAGGGAGAAGACGTCCTCAGAGGGAAAGCAACTTGCCCAAGGACCACGGTGATTACTGGCCATTCTGGGTGCTTGCATCTTAACTCTGGCCCTCTTTGCATCCGTACCGCTGGCTTGGCTGTGCGGATTGTAATGTGCACTTTGTAAAGCATTTCCTGGCTTGTTCTGCCCTGTGTTCATCTGGAGCAGACAGGCCAGTTTAATCAGTGGCACCAGAAATGTTTATGAGGAGCAGCTCAGCTTTGCCAACTTTGATGACGCCTCCCTGAAGTACAGGTTTATGAATAGCCTCCAGGTTCGTCCTCAGCATCTTGGCTTCTTATGCAAAGCTTGGAGCTTAGATTTCCCTTTCTGGATATGCAGGAGGATTTCCATGTTAAGAAGCTGGGCCCCCACTGGGATGGCAGCACGCTGTCTCAGAATCCTTGCAACTTGACTTTGAGATCTTTCTCTTTGGGCATGGGATTGAAGTCTCATTATTGAGGTTTTTGTCCCCTAGAAAAGGTGAAGCGCATAGAGGTCAGCTGTGTAATTCCCCGAAAAGGTATCCACTGGCGAGGACGGTGCCCCTTCCACATCCTGACACCACCTCCCTCTGTCCGACCTGGATCCTCAGACACGTGGATCACTGCTGTAGCCTCCTGATTCATCTCTCTGCTCCAGCCTTACCTCCATCCAATGACTTGCCCACGGTGCTTCAGAGCAGTTAAGAGGCAATTCTACTTATACAATTCCCCTTAAAACTCTTCAGTGAACCATAATTCAAAAAGAGTCATGTACCAAAATGTTCATTGCAGCTCTATTTACAATAGCCCGGAGATGGAAACAACCTAAGTGTCCATCATCAGATGAATGGGTAAAGAAGATGTGGCACATATATACAATGCAATATTACTCAGCCATAAAAAGAAACAAAATTTAGCTATTTGTAATGAGGTGGATGGACCTAGAGTCTGTCATACAGAGTGAAGTAAGTCAGAAAGAGAAAGACAAATACCGTATGCTAACACATATGTATGGAATTTAAGGAAAAAAATGACATGAAGAACCTAGGGGTAAGACAGGAATAAAGACACAGACCTACTAGAGAATGGACTTGAGGATATGGGAGGGGGAAGGGTAAGCTGTGACAAAGCGAGAGAGTGGCATGGACATATATACACTACCAAACGTAAAATAGATAGCTAGTGGGAAGCAGCCACATAGCACAGGGAGATCAGCTCGGTGCTTTGTGACCACCTAGAGGGGTGGGATAGGGAGGGTGGGAGGGAGGGAGACGCAAGTGGGAAGAGATATGGGAACATATGTATATGTATAACTGATTCACTTTGTTATAAAGCAGAAACTAACACACCATTGTAAAGCAATTATACAGGATACAGTAGAATTGCACCGCCTCAGGGCCCTCTCTGGACTCTAGCCTCATTAGACGACATGTTCCTTTGCGGCTAGACCTGTATCTTTCTTTTTGTTCTATTCGAGAGTAGCTGGCGCTTGTCTTGTCGACACAATGAATGAATGGCTCTAATTATCTGGGCTTCTTTGGAACTATTTCCTAAAGGTCATCAGGGAAAGGGATTCTCCCACCACCTGAATTCCTGCAGCCAGTCTGACAAGCCCTGACACCGAGGCGGGGTGTCCCTGCAGGGGGCAGAGGGACCCAGCATTTCCTGAGTTGGTACCGGGTACTCCGTGCTGCTCTGTTTATTCCTCACACCAGGCAGCTGAGACTCTCAGAGGCTGAGACATGCCCGGGACACAGAGCTGGTGAGGGCGGTGGCCTCAGGACTGGCTGACTCCAGAGCTAGTGCCCCTTCCCCATTGCCAGCCGCCTCCACACCTTATCTCTCTCTGCTGTACCTTCAGCGTGGCCCCCTTGATCTTTCTGACATTGCCTGTGGTAAACCCTTTGTTTAGACCTTGGCCGGTGGAAATATTTCAAGCTCATCTTCCCTTTAACTCTAGATCCAGTTTTCTAGTTCTGCCCTTTGTTGGTCCACACCAAAGACTTCATATTCCATGTCAAGTGCTCAAACAGAGGAATACGCCTACCATTGGAATTACACCGTCTTCATAACGCTCTGCCCTGGTTTCCTGGTGTTGTAATGATTTTGGCAGTCATCCGTCCATCCAATAAGTAGGAAACTAGTATATATCTGTCACTATCCTAGCTGGCGGGTGTTCACATATCATCAGAACATTATCCTTGTCTTGGAAAGAGACAGGCACATAAATAGCCACAGTACACTGTGCGGAATCATGATCAAATAGAGCGATGTGCCCAGATGCTGACCCTTTATACTTTCCCCAAAACATTTGTAAATATCTGTTATGTATGTAAGTTCGTAACTATCTGTAGGGCATGTGGCAGATTACACCAACAGAATGTATAAATCTGCACACTAACTCAATATTCCATGGAATCATTGGTAGCTCAGTTCATAAATTGTTTCTGTTCTATTTGTCAATGAGCTTCTTCACAGAACTCTGAAATGTCAGGACCTCCATCACCAAGGTGTCCCTTGTGTGAAAACCAGCAGATTCTCTAACTGAAGTGCTAAACTTACACCATTTATGGTTCCTGAGAAGATTTTAATTGGAAACTGAAAAACGTTTCAAATTTTATTTAGTCTCCTAGAATGCTGTAAGCTGCTGGTCCATACCAACGAGGCCTCAGGGACACTGGCTGCCTATAACGTGGTGTTTGCTGGACTGCAGCTTCTGGTCCCTATAAATAAGATAACAAGGAGTATAAAAAATAAAAAAGAGAGGAGGAGATGAGAGCGGAGGGACTGAGTATGGGCTGAGCACATGAACTTGGCAACTTCAATGATCAATGAAGGACCACTTTGTAAAATTAGAATTTGTTTTTTAACATCTTTATTGGAGTATAATTGCTTTACAATGTTGTGTTAGTTTCTGCTGTATCACAAAGTGAATCAGTTATATGTATACATATATCCCCATAGCCCCTCCCTTTTGTGTCTCCCTCCCACCCCTCTAGGTGGTCACAAAGCACTGAGCTGATCTCCCTGTGCTATGCGGCTGCTTCCCACTAGCTATCTATTTTACGTTTGGTAGTGTATATGTCTATGCCACTCTCTCACTACGTGCCAGCTTACCCTTCCCCCTTCCTCATGTTCTCAAGTCCATTCTCTATGTCTGCATCTTTATTCCTGTCCTTCCCCTAAGTTCTCCAGAACTTTTCCTTTTTTCTTTTTTTTTAGACTCCATATATATGTGTTAGCATATGGTATTTGTTTTTCTCTTTCTGACTTACTTCACTCTGTATGACAGACTCTAGGTCCATCCACCTCACTACAAATTACTCAATTTCATTTCTTTTTATGGCTGAGTAATATTCCATTGTATATATGTGCCACATCTTCTTTATCCATTCATCTGTCAGTGGACACTTAGATTGCTTCCACGTCCTGGCTATTGTAAATAGTGCTGCAGTGAACATTGTGTTACATGACTCTTTTTGATTTATGATTTTCTCAGGGTATATGCCCAGTACTGGGATTTCTGGGTCATATGGTAATTCTGTTTTTAGTTTTTTAAGGAACCTCTATACTGTTCTCCATACTGGCTGTACCAATTTACATTTCCACCAACAGTGCAAGAGGGTTCCTTTTCTCCACACCCTCTCCAGCATTTATTGTTTGTAGAATTTTTGATGATGGCCATTCTGACTGGTGTGAGGTGATACCTCACTGTAGTTTTGATTTGCATTTCTCTAACGATTAGTGATGTTGAGCATCCTTTCATGTGTTTGTTGGCAATCTGTATATCTTCTTTGGAGAAGTGTCTATTTAGGCCTTCTGCCCATTTTTGGATTGGGTTGTTTGTTTTTTTGATATTGAGCTGCATGAGCTGCTTGTATATTTTGGAGATGAATCCTTTGTCAGTTGCTTTGTTTGCAAACATTTTCTCCCATTCTGAGTACTGTCTTTTCATCTTGTTTATGGTTTCTTTTGCTGTGCAAAAGGTTTTACATTTCATTAGGTCCCATTTGTTTATTTTTGTTTTTATTTCCATTTCTGTAGGAGGTGGGCCAAAAAGGATCTTGCTGTGATTTATGTCATAGAGTGTTCTGCCTATGTTTTCCTCTAAGAGTTTTATTGTGTCTGGCCTTACATTTAGGTCTTTGATCCATTTTGAGTTTATTTTTGTGTATGGGGTTAGGGACTGTTCTAATTTCATTCTTTTACATGTAGCTGTCCAGTTTTCCCAGCACCACTTATGGAAGAGGCTGTCTTTTCTCCACTGTATATCCTTACCTCCTTTATCAAAGATAAGGTGACCATATGTTCGTGGGTTTATCTCTGGGCTTTCTATCCTGTTCCATTGATCTATATTTCTGTTTTTGTGCCAGTACCATACTGTCTTGATTACTGTAGCTTTGTAGTATAGTCTGACATCAGGGAGCCTGATTCCTCCAGCTCCGTTTTTCTTTCTCAAGATTGATTTGGCTGTTTGGGGTCTTTTGTGTTTCCATACAAATTGTGAAATGTTTTGTTCTAGTTCTGTGAAAAATGCTATTGGTAGTTTGATAGGGATTGCATTGAATCTGTAGATTGCTTTGGGTAGTATGGTCATTTTCACAATGTTGATTCTTCCAATCTAAGAACATGGTATATATCTCCATCTGTTTCTATCATCTTTAATTTCTTTCATCAGTGTCTTATAGTTTTCTACAAACAGGTCTTTTGTCTCCTTAGGTAGGTTTATTCCTAGGTATTTTATTCCTTTTGTTGTAATGGTAAATGGGAGTGTTTCCTTAATTTCTCTTTCAGATTTTTCATCATTAGTGTGTAGGAATGCAAGAGATTTCTGTGCATTAATTTTGTATCTTGCTACTTTACTAAATTCATTGATTAGCTCTAGTAGTTTTCTGGTAGCATCTTTAGGATTCTCTATGTATAGTACCATGTCATCTGCAAACAGTGACAGTTTTAGTTCTTCTTTTCTGATTTGTATTCCTTTTATTTCTTTTTCTTCTCTGATTGCTGTGGCTAAAACTTCCAAAACTATGTTGAATAATAACAGTGAGAGTGGGCAACCTTGTCTTATTCCTGATCTTAGCGGAAATGGTTTCAGTTTTTCACCATTGAGAATGATGTTGGCTGTGGATTTGTCATATATGGCCTTTATTATGTTGAGGTAAGCTCCCTCTATGCCTACTTTCTGGATGGGTTTTATCCTAAATGGGTGTTGAATTTTGTCAAAAGCTTTCTCTGCATCAATTGAGATGATCATATGGTTTTTCTCCTTCAATTTGTTAATATGGTTTATCACATTGATTGATTTGCATATATTGAAGAATCCTTGCATTCCTGGGATAAATCCCACTTGATCATGGTGTATGATCCTTTTAATGTGCTGTTGGATTCTGTTTGCTAGTATTTTCTTGAGGATTTTTGCATCTATGTCCATCAGTGATATTGGCCTGTAGTTTTCTTTTTTTGTGACATCTTTGTCTGGTTTTGGTATCAGGGTGATGGTGGCCTCATAGAATGAGTTTGGGAGTGTTCTTCCCTCTGCTATATTTTGGAAGAGTTTGAGAAGGATAGGTGTTAGCTCTTCTGTACATGTTTGATAGAATTCGCCTGTGAAGCCATCTGGTCCTGGGCTTTTGTTTGTTGGAACATTTTTAATCACAGTTTCATTTTAAGTGCTTGTGATTGGTTGGTTCATATTTTCTATTTCTTCCTGGTTCAGTCTTAGAAGGTTGTGCTTTTTTAATAATTTGTCCATTTTATTGGCATATAGTTGCTTGTAGTAATCTCTCATGATTCTTTGTATTTCTGCAGTGTCAGTTGTTACTTCTCTTTTTTCATTTCTAATTCTGTTGATTTGAGTTCTTGTCTCTTTTTTTCTTCATGAGTCTGGCTAATGGTTTATCAATTTTGTTTATCTTCTGAAAGAACCAGCTTTTAGTTTTATTGATCTTTACAATCGTTTCCTTCATTTCTTTTTCATTTATTTCTGATCTCATCTTTATGATTTCTTTCCTTCTGCTAACTTGGGGTTTTTTTTTGTTCTTCTTTCTGTAATTGCTTTAGGTTTAAAGTTAGGTTGTTTGAGATTTTTCTTGTTTCTTGAGGTAGGATTGTATTGCTGTAAACTTCCCTCTTAGAACTGCTTTTGCTGCATCCCATAGGTTTTGGGTTGTTGTGTTTTCATTGTCATTTGTTTCTAGGTAGTTTTTGAAATCCTCTTTGATTTCTTTAGTGATCTCTTGGTTATTTAGTAGTGTATTGTTTAGCCTCCATGTGTTTGTATTTTTTACAGTTTTCTTCCTGTAATTGATGTCTAGTCTCATAGAGTTGTGGTTGGAAAAGATACTTGATATGATTTCAATTTTCTTAAATTTACCAAGGCTTGATTTATGACCCAAGATATGATCTATCCTGGTGAATGTTCCCTGAGCACTTGAGAAGAAAGTGTATTCTGTTGTTTTTGGATGGAATGTCCTATAAATATCCATTACGTCCATCTTATTTAATGTGTCATTTAAAGCTTGTGTTTCCTTATTTATTTTCATTTTGGATGATCTGTCCATTGGTGAAAGTGGGGTGTTAAAGTCCTTTACTATTATTTTGTTACTGTCCATTTCCCCTTTTATGGCTGTTAGCATTTGCCTTATGTATTGAGGTGCTCCTATGTTGGGTGCATAAATATTTACAGTTGTTATATCTTCTTCTTGGATTGATCCCTTGATCATTATGTAGTGTCCTTCTTTGTCTCTTGTAACAGTCTTTACTTTAAAGTCTATTTTATCTGATATGAGTATTGCTACTCCAGCTTTCTTTTGATTTCCGTTTCCATGGAATATCTTTTTCCATCCTCTCACTTTTAGGCCATATGCGTCCCTAGGTCTGAAGTGGGTCTCTTGTAGACAGCATATATATGGGTCTTGTTTTTGTATCCATTCAGACAGTCTATGACTTTTGGTTGGAGCATTTTATCCATTTACATATAAGGTAATTATCGATATGTATATTCCTATTACCATTTGCTTAATTGTTTTGGGTTTGTTTTTGTACATCTTTTCCTTCTCTTGTGTTTCCTGCCTAGAGAAGTTCCTTTCGCATTTGTTGTAAAGCTAGCATGGTGGTGCTGAATTTTCTTAGCTTTTGCTTGTCTGTAAATGTTTTAATTTGTCTATCAAATCTGAATGAGATCCTTACTGGGTAGAGTAGTCTTGGTTGTATGTTTTTCCCTTTCATCAGTTTAAATATGTCCTGCCACTCCCTTCTGACTTGCAGAGTTTCTGCTGAAAGATCAGCTGTTAACCTTATGGGGATTCCCTTGTATGTTATTTGTTGTTTTTCCCTTGCTGCTTTTAATATCTTTTCTTTGTATTTATTTTTTGGTAGGTTGATTAATATGTGTCTTGGCATGTTTCTCCTTGGATTTATCCTGTATGGGACTTTGTATGCTTCCTTGACTTGATTGACTATTTCCTTTCCCATATTAAGGAAGTTTTCAACTATAATCTCTTCAAATATTTCTCAGTCCCTTTCTTTTTCTCTTCTTCTTCTGGGACCCCTATAATTTGAATGTTTGTGTGTTTAATGTTGTCCCAGGGGTCTCTGAGACTGTCCTCAATTCTTTTCATTCTTTTTTCTTTATTCTGCTCTGCAGTAGTTATTTCCACCATTTTATCTTCCAGGTCACTTATCCGTTCTTCTGCCTCAGTTATCCTGCTATTGATTCCTTCTAGAGAATTTTCAATTTCATTTATTGTTTTTTTCATCATTGTTTGCTCTATAGTTCTAGGTCTTTGTTAAACATTTCTTGTATTTTCTCCATTCTATTTCCAAGATTTTGCATCATGTTTACTATCATTACTCTGAATTGTTTTTCAGGTAGACTGCCTATTTCCTCTTCATTTGTTTGGTCTGGTGGGTTTTTACCTTGCTCCCTCATCTGCTGTGTATTTCTCTGTCTTCTCATTTTGCTAAACTTACTGTGTTTGGGGTCTTCTTTTCGCAGGCTGCAGGTTCATAGTTCCCGTTGTTTTTGGTGTCTGTCCCCCAGTGGGTGAGGTTGGTTCAGTGGGTTGTGTAGGCTTCCTGGTGGAGGGGACTGGTGCCTGTGTTCTGGTGGATGAGGCTGGATCTTGTCTTTCTGGTGGGCAGGACTGCCCCCGGTGGTGTGTTTTGGGGTGTCTTTGAACTTATTATGATTTTAGGCAACCTCTCTGCTAATGGGTGGGGTTGTGTTCCTGTCTTGCTAGCTGTTTGGCATGGGGTGTCCAGCAGTGGAGCTTGCTGGTCGTTGAGTGGAGCTGGGTCTTAGCTTTGAGATGGAGATCTCTGGGAGAGCTCTCGCTGACTGATATTACGTGGGACCAGGAGGTTTCTGGTGGAGCAATGTCCTGAACTTGGCTCTCCCACCTCAGAGGCTCAGGACTGACACCCAGCCAGAACACCAAGACCCTGTCAGCCACACAGCTCAGAAAAAAAGGGAGAAAAAAAGACAGAAAAATAAAATAAAGTTATTGAAATAAAAAAATATATATATAATAAAAAATTTAAAAAGTAATAAAAAAAGAGAGCAAGGAAACCAAGAAACAAATCCAGAATGATAACAAGCACTAAGAACTATACTGAGATAAACATAAAAATCAGAAACTAATCAGTTGCATACAGCAAAGCCCAAGTCTACAGTTGCTCTCAAAGTCCACCACCTCAATTTTGGGCTGATTCGTTGCCTATTCAGGTATTCCACAGATGCAGGGTACATGGAGTTGACTGTTGAGATTTAATCCGCTGCTTCTGAGGCTGCTGGGAGAGATTTCCCTTTCTCTTCTTTGTTAGCACAGCTCCCAGGGGCTCAGCTTTGGATTTGGCCCCGCCTCTGCGTGTAGGTCGCTGGAGGGCGTCTGTTCTTCGCTCAGACAGGACGGGGTTAAAGGAGCCACTGATTCGGGGTCTCTGGCTCACTCAGGCCGGGAGGAGGGAGGGGCACGGAGTGTGGGGCGAGCCTGCAGCAGCAGAGGCCAGCGTGACATTGCAGCAGCCTGAGTTGCGCCGTGCATTCTCCTGGGGAAGTTGTCCCTGAGTCATGGGACCCTGGCAGTGGTGGGCTGCACAGGCTTCTGGGAGGGGAGGTGTGGAGAGTGACCTGCTCTCACACACAGGCTTTTTGGTGGCTGCAGCAGCAGCCTTAGCATCTCATGCCTGTCTCCGGTGTCTGTGCTGATAGCCGCAGCTCACACCCATCTCTGGAGCTCGTTTAGGCTGTGCTCTGAATCCCCTCTCCTCGCACACCAAGAAACAATGGTGTCTTGCCTCTTAGGCAGGTCCAGAGTTTTTCCCGGACTCCCTCTTGGCTAGCTGTGGTGCACTAGCCTGTTCAGGCTGTGTTAACGCAGCCAACCCCAGTCCTCTTCCTGGGATCCGACCTCCGAAGCCCGAGCCTCAGCTCCCAGCCCCCGCCTGCCC
Organism: Globicephala melas; assembly: GCF_963455315.2. Classification (NCBI taxonomy): domain Eukaryota; kingdom Metazoa; phylum Chordata; class Mammalia; order Artiodactyla; family Delphinidae; genus Globicephala; species Globicephala melas. Next base: position 71,595,247 of record NC_083330.1, read on the forward strand.
TGGAGTGTGAGCAGACAAGCCTCTCAGGCTGGTGAGTGCCGGTCGGCACCGATCCTCTGTGCAGGAATCTCTCTGCTTTGCCCTCCGCACCCCTGTGGCTGCGCTCTCCTCCATGGCTCTGAAGCTTCCCCCCTGCTCACCCCCGTCTCCACCAGTGAAGGGGCTTCCTAGTGCATGGAAACCTTTCCTCCTTCACAGCTCCCTCCCAGAGGGGCAGGTCCCATCCCTATTCTTTTTTCTCTGTTTTTGCTTTTTTCTTTTGCCCTACCCCAGGTACGTGGGGAGTTTCTTGCCTTTTGGGAGGTCTGAGGTCTTCTGCCAGCATTCAGTAGGTGTTGTGTAGGAGTTGTTCCACATGTAGATTTATTTTTGATGTATTTGTGGGGAGGAAGGTGATCTCCACGTCTTACTCCTCTGCCATCTTGAAGGTCCTCTCAAAATTAGAATTTTTTATATCAAGATTTTTGAAGGCTTAATACATGCCATTTCTATTATATTAATGTTGCCGTCTCCCATTCCCACTCCAAAGGTAATAAACTTTTTTCTGCACTTATTATGAAAACTGAGAATATATTGCTTTGGATGGCTTTGAATTTATTGACATGATGAAAACCAACTCAGACATGGTCTCTTTTATAAAGCAGTGGATGTGTGTGAGAATGAGGACTTACGTACATGTTTATAATCATGTCTGCAAAAAACTAGTACTCATGCACTTCAGGGTTTGTTTTTGATAGTTACCTGCAAAATATTGACACTCTTGGGCATTTTGGCTTGTCAGATAAGTCTCATTCCTTGAGAGTTACATGCAGTGCTTTTTGCTTGGTGAAAAGTGAGTTCTAAGTCTCACAGCCTTGAGAAATTTTATTTCTTTCTCCTCTCTTATCTAGTTCCATGAGCATGTGACTGTGTCATTCCTACAGATAGGAGCTCAGGTGTGTTGATGGTACCTGGGAAAACAGATGCTAACATATTTAAACAAATACTATCATAAACATATCTGAGCCTCATGACACATTTTCAGACTTACGTGAACCCATGTGCACATGTTTTATTTGTCTTTTAAAAATAACTTACTTCTTTCCAGAAAGTGGACAAGTTGTTTTAAAATAAATATGAGATATCATTATAAATAAAAATTTTATTTATAGAATTATACATAAAATAATTATGAGATATCATTAGCATTCAAAGATAAGGACAATGAGCTTCCCTGGTGGTGCGGTGGTTGAGAGTCCGCCTGCCGATGCAGGGGACACGGGTTCGTGCCCCAGTCCGGGAAGATCCCACATGCCACGGAGCGGCTGGGCGCGTGAGCCATGGCTGCTGAGCCTGTGCGTCTGGAGCCTGTGCTCCGCAATGGGAGAGGCCACAGCAGTGATAGGCCCGCGTACTGCAAAAAAAAAAAAAAAAAAAGATAAGGACAAGGAAATATAAATTTAGATAGAAAATCAATATCAATGTGAAAAAGGGAGTTGTGAGGACTAATACAATATTAAATTATTCTTCTTACTTCCTGACAATGAGGTGGAAAAAGGAGACATGGCAAGTTACAGCTGTCAGTATTAGCCATGAGGCAGCATTCTGGAACTACGCTTAAAAGGGAATTTCTCTTTTTGGAACACCTGTGTGACCAAGGGCTGTGAGTGGGAAGTGATTTCTTGACCTAAAACTCTTTTTGGCTTCTCTGCAGTGGCCCCAGACCCCTCAGAGTCAAATCTCATAGATTTGCTTTCCTTTCAGTGATGAGGAAATTTGAGAAGCTCCCAGAATCTAAGGTGATCTTCGATGCAGATGTCGCTGTGCTGGTCAAGTCCGAAGTTCCCGGTTCTGAGTCCTCACTGACGCAGTGCTTGGCAGGTGAGGGGCCGGGCACCTGGGTGGTGCCGTACGAATATGCTGTGCTGATCTTGCAAGACACATCAAGTACAACCCTTGAAATGATCATCAAATATACGGTATAAAAAATACTTTGTAAATCACTTGATTCTCAAAATGTGCATCCAACTCATAATTTCAGTTAGAAGTTTATAGTGCATCCACCACCTGCCAAGAACGAGGCTCTGCCAGATGTTAGGGAGCAGAATTGAAGGACATTCGTTCCTTGTAGAGCATTTCGTCCAGATCAGGAGATGTATCTGTTTATTTCAGCGGTCAGGCCAGGGATGGGTAATAACAGCTACCACTTATTGAGTATTCATCTTTACGAGCATTGTCTCATAATCCTCCAGTCCTCCATGAATAGTCATTGTAACCCATGTTACTGTGTGTGTGTGTGTGTGTGTGTGTGTGTGTGTGTGTGTTTCGGGGGGCAGGGAGTAGGGGTATGTGTCCGTCTGTCCTCAGCATCTCCTGAGGGACTGGTGGGTGACTGTCCCATGGTGCTTGCAGACTGTGCACTAGATGAAACTTGCAGCTTCCTCACGGTGTCCACGGTGGGATCAGAAGTCTCCTGCGATTTCTATGCTTGGGCAAGTGACAACTTCGTCTGCACAACTTCTGGTCGGGTGAGTCGTGGCAGCTGCATGGTGGGTCTGTCTCTTGTCCTACATCAGACATGCCCTGATTGAATTGACACCACTTTGATCAGGTGATGGAATGAGATTGTCAGTAGCTGATCCCACGTTACCTCCATTTCTTCAAAACGATGGGACTTTGGGAAATTGAAACTGCAGAGGACCAGTGATGGCTCAGGATGAAGTTAACTTAGGGACTGTTTATCTGAGCAGCACCATTTCCAGACAGATCCATCAGAAGAGGATTTCAGTGATGAGCCCCCTCCTTCTGTCCCCCACCTGCTTATCTCATTGGGTAGCTTGGGCCACTGGACACACCAGGACATTGTCCAGAGACCAAAATACCATCTGTCTCTCTGAGCCCCAGACCCCAGCATTCCTTCCTATTGTAGAAGTAAAACATGACTATGGCTTAAAACGGAAAAGAAAGTTAAATATTAGTTAGAACCACATGAAATTGCTGTTTCAGTAAGTGAAAGCTGGTCGGGTATCAGCAATTTCATTGTTACCATGAATTAGGACAGAAAGGTATGCAGTGAAAAGCAATTCTCCTAACTTCCTAACTCTTAGCCACATGCAAATCTCCATTTTCACTCCTCCATTCCTTATGGATCCTTCCAGAACATTTCTATGTGTTTATAAGTGTTTATTATATAAAAACATTTTGTTTACATGCTAATATTTTACAATACATATTCTTTTCTACCTTGATTTTCTTACATAATATTTATCTTTCTGTATCTAAAAAATGACCCTTGTTCTTTTTAATGGCAACATACCAATCCATTCTTTGCATGGACCTCATTTATCTCACATTTAAGGGCATATAGATTTGTTAGCAGTTTTTTTTAAAATACATTTATTTATTTTATTTATTTATTTTTGGCTGCGTTGGGTCTTCGTTGCTGCATGTGGGCTTTCTCTAGTTGTGGCGAGTGGGGGCCACTCTTAGTTGCAGTGTGCGGGCTTCTCATTGCAGTGACTTCTCTTGTTGTGGAGCACGGGCTCTAGGCGCACGGGTTTCAGTAGTTGTAGCACACGGGCTCAGTAGTTGTGGCTCATGGGGTCTAGAGCGCAGGTTCAGTAGTTGTGGCGCATGGGCTTAGTTGCTCCTCGGCATGTGGGATCTTCCCAGACCAGGGCTCGAACCCGTGTCCCCTGCATTGGCAGGTGGATTCTTAACCACTGTATCACCAGGGAAGTCCCCTGTTAGCAGTTTTGCATCAGCACCAGGTACCAGTGCTTGTGTGCAAGTGCATATTCATAAGTGACAGCCCAGAAACCGCATGGAAGGTGGACCCCTGAATTTTAGGACTCAAGATGGGGCCTGGAGCTGTAGGATCTTGAGAAAAGTAGGGAGCTGTCTTGGATTGAATCTCAACCCTGTCATTTTGGGGCTGTTTACCATGTGCAGGTTCCTTAACCTCTGTCTCGTCATCGGTAAGATGGAGTCTGGTGAGGATCTGAGAGACTAACTCCATACACACAGTAGATTGCTGAGGACACGTTCACTTCTTTGAGTTTAAAGCATTTTGAGGAGGATGACGGTGTCTTTGTTTGTTTTTGCGATCATGATTCAGACCTGCCTTAAGATATATCAGGGGGAAAAGGGGGTGGGGTGGGGGAGGGAGGATGGGCTAGTAGACTGGTGACACTCAGCAAGAACTCACCACCTTAACCCATTAAGGTCAATACTGAGCCGTGCTCTCAGTGTCACCTCTCCTGCCCTGGGACAGTGCAGACAGGCTGGGCTTATTTGTTATCAGGGTCCAGGTGGTGCTCCCGCATCTTGGCTGGTCCATGGTGAGTGATTCTGCTAATAATGGGACACCTCTGTCCAGACTTCTGTCAGGTCCTTTGTGGTCTGAGGGTCACAGCTGTCAGTGACAGTGGTTCCCTAGGCAACTGTCACATCCTTGGGAATCCCTGATCTAAAGAACGTCTGCTACTTGTGTTTCCCTAAGGGATCAGAACCAGCTTATAGAATTAAAAATAACAGAAAGAGCTGACATTTGTTGAGCGCTTACTAAGCACCTGGCATTTCTGTGAGTAAATATCTTAGATTATTGATCATCTGATCCTCTGCTGACAGGTGCTTGCTCAGTAAGTGTGGATTTTAGTCTACAAGATATACAATGTTTCATTTTATTAAAAAAGGCAAAAGAAGAACTAACTCTAACTTCAACCCCTCAGCCCACGAGAGATACTGTCTTACAGGGAGAGTAGTTAGAAGGCGACTCTGGAGCCAGGTTGCCTGGGTTCAAGTCCCAGTCCCACTACTTGCTTGTTGCTCTTTTGCACCTTGGTTCCTCAGAGCCCCCATAAATATGGGGTAATAACGGCACCCGCGTCACAGGACTGTTGTGAAGTCATACATGGGAAAACTCACAGGACAGTTTCTGCTGCAGAGGAAATGCTCAATGACCTTTGTCCTAGTCGTCACCATGGTTGTTAGTGTCTTATCCACACATCAGGTCGACGGGGATTCCATCTCAACCATTAGTAAGGCTCCTCTCCGAGGCCGGGGCCCTGCAGTGCCTTTGACCGTGAGGGATCGGTCCACTCAGCCCAGAGCCGAGGCCACGGTCCCAGGAGCCGACTTCAGGCCCCTTGGCACCGCTGGGTCTGGGCCAGGCTCGGGGTGGGGAAGGGACTCTTGCTGAGGCAGGGGCCCCGTGCTTTGGGTTCCTTCCGCCCCCTCCCTCAGTGCCCGCCACCACCCAGCAGAGCCTGACTGCAGACGGGGCCAGGGCTCCTGTAATCTGGGACCCAAGACTCAGGTCCTTGTCAGTCTGCAGGAATCCCGCCTCCTCAAAGGCCCTTCTTCCCTCCTCAGACCATCATCCGTTCAGTGAGTTTGGGTTTTTTTCAAAAAGCAAGGAGAACTGTTGCCTTCAAATAGCCTTTGTTTTAGCCTCTGCCCTCCCCAAATTCCCAAAATTGAACTGGGAAACTCAAAGTTGGGCAACTTTGCAGGGGGTGGGGGCAGGGAGGGGGCAAAATACTAGAAACAAGACAGAAATTGATACAGATTTAGCCTACCACGCCCACCCAGCAAGAGCTCTGGACCTAGGGGTCAGAGGCACTGGAAAACAGCAAGATCTTTAGAAGCCTGACCTCCCCATTTCCAGGCTAAAGAACCTTCCCCTGATCCTCCCTGTGTACAAGCTGTGTGCCAAACAAGGTCTTCCCTGGGCTGGACCCTCTCTCTCTCTCTCTCTCTCTCCCTCTCTCTCTCTCTCCTCCCATCACACCCCTCTCATAACTGACAGTCCCTGAGAACAACTAGACCTAGTTAATGAAAACACCCACGGGATCCCAGGTCTCGATCTCTGCCGTTTCTTCTGCTTACAATCCCCCTTCTCTTGTTTCCACCTGACAAACTCTTATTTACACGTCAGAACCCCACCCAGATTCACTTTTTCTGGGAAAATTTTCTAGCTCCCCTTTCTCAATAGAGTTAACCACTCCTTCTTCAGGGGTAATTATCTCCTCTTTTATTACACATGTCTTTGCAGCTAACACTCTGGGCTGGAATTTACGGCTTACATGTCTGTGTGCTTCAATAGCTGGGGAGAAACTAAGGAGCAGGAATCTTCTATTTATCTTTGTAAGCCCCGTGCCTAGCTTTGGTTAGAGTTTTAATAAATGTTTGTTGAATTTAATTGTTAAGTGTCACCGGACAGTAATTCAGCCTCTTTCCACGTTTAGGAGGAAGATGCACTGGGGACCTCGGAGGCCACCAGCTTTGGAAGTCTGATGTGCCAGGTGAAAGCGAGGAGCAGGGGTGGAGACTCTCCAGCTGTGTACCTGAAAAAGGGTAGGTTGATGAGCTGGGTAGCTCGGGGCCCCAGTGTCTTAGCCTGTTCAGTGTCTGGGGCTGCTTTCCCGCAGGACACGTTTAGAGAGGAGCCACGCTGCCCCCAGCGCAAGGGACAGGGAGGCCCATCCTGCAGGTGAGCGATTCAGTTGCAGAGCAGACATGAAGGCTGCGGGCAGAGGCCAGCTGAGTCCACACCGTGTGCCCTGTGCAAGCTCATGTGGCTGCCTGTGATAGGGGGGTGTCCCCAGCAGGGCCATAGGCCCTGGGCTCCCTGCAGCTGCCCATCCTGGCCCTCCATCTCACGGAGCTTCACTCCCCTCTCCCTTTCCTGTCCACCCTCCCCGGAAGCTGTCAGACCTTCTCATAAGCAGCCAGACCTCCAAGCTCTTGTCTCTCCCTGCCCTGCACTCAGGACCTCCCCGGCTGCAGTGTGTATGCACGTTACCTGGGGGCTGGTAACACTGCAGATGCCGAGTCAGTAAGTCAGGGTAAGGTCAAGATTTTGCCTATCAAATAACCTCTCAGGGACGCCAAAGCAGCTGGTCCCTGGACTGCACTTTGAGTAGCGAAGCCGTCTCGTGTTTTATAGTTTACAGCTCACTTCCCCAGACACCTTTCATTCCACCCTCACAGAGATTCTTGAAGGAAGGTGAAAATGGGATCATAATCCCTGTTTTACAGATGAGAAAACTGAGGCTCAGAGAGATTAAGAGTGTTGCACAAGGTCACATTGCTAGTAAATTGGGGATCTGGGTTTGAATCTAAGTGCGTCTGATTCCCCTACACGGCCTCACAGAGGGGGTCAGGGAGATACTTTCGGTCGCTGTAAAGAAGCAGTGGGTCTTTCCCAAGAATCCTACAGCCTGCACGACTCTGCCCTGTCCATCAGGGCCAAGAGAGGGGACAGCAGTGCAGGGTCCTGAGCCCTGGCTCACGACTACACTCTGCCCGTGAGCTATGATGCCCTTTCTAGTCACCGCTCTCCCGGCCTCGCTTCCTGCGGTTAAGGGTGAGGGGGCTGGAGCCCACCTGGGGGGTTGACCCCAGCTCTGCCACCACGAGCTGTGTGTGACGGTGGACAAGTTCCTTGACATTGTAGGCTGCTGTGATTCCGTTAGTCAAATAGGAGTCGCAGGTGAACTGAGGTTGTTGGGGGGTGGGAATGAGGATGCTTTCAGAATGATGCAATGCTTTTAAAACAGTGTGTGGTGTGTGGTAAAGAGCCAGAGGAGGCCTTCTACGATCCTTGTCACTCTTGCTAACAGTTTCCCAATGACCCGAGGCAATGGCTGTGGACTGGAAGATAGGCCAGGGGACCTGAGCGAGGACTGGGGCGGGGGGCGGCATTGGAATGAAGGTGGCAGGCATGTCACTTCCTTAGGTCTGAAGCTCCGGGCAGGCAGCCTGCTCCCAGCAGCTTCAGAATTGCGCTGCGAGCAGCTGGCGATGGAGAGGATGCCTTGGACCAGGCCCAGGGCCTCGGCCGACCTCGGTAGCAGGCTCAGCCCACGGCAGGGACAAGCGTCTGTGTACTTTTGTCTCTGGTCCTTCTTTCGCCTAATACCTCCATCCTGTCTGAAATGAGAGCTCCCCTGGGAGAATGGAGTCCAGCAGAGCTGGGTTTTCTCTGATCTCTGGCCAGGTTTTAGAATTTCTGCCCCAGTGTTTATTCCAATTATTTTTACTACCCATTTTGAAAAATGACAGAGCACAGAGATTATTTTCTGAAAAGGAAAACCAAAATAAAACAAGTAACCCCTCTCAAAAATGTTCTTTAAAACCCTACTTTGGCCTTTTATCATATTTTTTAAAAAAGGCAATTGTATTTCTTTTTAAGTGTTTGTTATTTTTTTCTCCTCCTTGTCTCCTGAAAGTTTATACTTTGGGGGAAAATTGCAAGGGAAATCGTGAAGCTTCTTTGCTGCCAAGCTAAATCAAGGGCAGAAATGTTTTTTGCCTTTTTTTGTTTTGTTCTGCCTTTTCTTGGTTTTGTTTTGTTTTGCCTTTTATATTTTCAAGCAGAAAATGCACAGACCCAGCCATTCTGGGTTCTGTTGTAATGAAAAGAGAAGGGATGTAAACTGGATCTGGCTTTAGATTCCCCCGCTCCCAACGTACTAGTTCTATCTTTGATCAGGAACAACTTCTTTATTTTACTTTCTGTAAAGTGGGAATAAAGTGGCACAGCTGAGCAGAAAAGGACACAGTTTCTGAAAGTCTCCTGCACAGTCCATGGCACCCAGTAGGCAGTCAGCATGTCCCTCCACAGGCCTGCGCTTAAGTGACCTGGAAGATGGGACAGCTGGGTCCATCCTCCAGGGCCGTCCTCTGTCCATACCCACTTAAGGTCCGTGGCCTTGACTGTGGAGGAGGAGCCATGTGATTTTTCAGTATCAAAGGAAGTCAGGGCCTGAAGGTTCCTTGGAGATTATCTAGCCCTCATGTCACAGGTGAAGCCTAGAAACAGGAAGCATCTTGTCCCACTGCATCCGGGTGGACCAAGGACTGTAGGCCCGACCTCCCCCAACTAGGGAGCATCTCCCAGACCTGCTCCGTTGTCTAGGACTCCACCACCATGTGGGTGAGCCCAGCACTGCACGCCCCATACATGTTTACTGAGTGCCTGTGGAAGGATACACACTTCGCAGGTGCTGTGGATGCCGCTGTGATCGAAACAGACAGCATCCCTGATTGATAGAGGAATTGGTCCAGCAATAAAAGCACTTCAAGAGGGTGATAAGTGCTTTGATGAAAATGAAACAGGACTTTAGGGTAAAGATGGACGTGGGCTACCTAGAAGAGCCAAATTCATGGAGAAGAAAGTGGAACAGTAGTTACTCAGGGCTGGGGGAGGGGGGAGTGGGGAGTTAGTATTTGATGGGGACAGAGTTTGAGTTGGGAGGATGAAAAGTTCTGGAGGTGGATGGGGTGATGGTGCACAATATCATGAATGTTCTTAACGCCACTGAACTATACACTTAAAAACGGTTAAAGTGGTAAATTGTTTGTTATGTATATTTTATGACAATTTAGAAAGGAAAAGAAAAATGAACACGAGCTGCTTTGGGTGCTCAGGGAAGGAACTTCAGAGAAGGGAATGTCGGAACTAAGGATGAGAAGGAGCCCACCATGCCCAGATCTCAGAGCAGGCGGTCCTCTGTGCAGGCTGTGGGAGGATGCCCAGTGAGCTGAGACGCGGCCCTACCATCCAGGGCAGCACTGTGCAGTAGAACTTTCCGCAGGGATGGAAATGCTCAATAAATCTCTGCTGTCCAAAATGACAGCCAGTAGCCACAGGTAGCCGCTAAGCACTTGGAATGTGGCTACTGCAGCATGAACTCTGACGAACTGAAATTGGTCTTCGAGTAGTCACACGTGGCTTGTGACTCCTGCTGTGAGAGCGGGGACTGTGTCCGGGGAATCACAGCTGGTGGGGCAGCAGTAGCTGTCTCCAGTGGCTTAACTGTAGCGTGAGGGATGACAGAGCCTTAGTGGAGGCACAGACAGAATGTAAGAGAGATCAAGGGAGGGAGATGAATTCTAACCGTATAAAGCTGGGAGATGGGCCCTTTAAGTCAAGCTGGGCTTTGGCGAAGGGTGGGCGGGGGCTTGGCCTGGCACAGTTAGAGGACAGTCAGGCAGAGGGGGGCTGCGTGAGCGAGGGCTTGGAGGAAGAAGATGCTGGCTTTTTGGAGACCTGTAATGTATCTGCTGAGCGTCAGCTAAGGGCCAAGCTCATGGTTCAGCCTTTTAATGTCCAGCCTATCGTTTCATCCGCTCAGCATCTGTGAGGATTATGTACCATCCTCGCCGGTTACAGAAGGGAAAGCTGAGGCTCGGAGGACCTAAGAACTCACTTGCCAGGGGTGCTGCGGGGATTCGCGCTCGGGTCCGCCTGGTTCTGAAGCTTGCACTCTTGCTCCCACGCTGTAAGGTCTCCACCACCTTTAAGTGCATGTGTTGGTTAAGACCTGGTGACCTGTCAGGCCACTGGGAGGTCAGGGCGGCCAAGCGCACAGGCTGTGGTGTTCTTTCTGCCGCCAGCAGCCGTGTGAACCTAGGCCAGACTGTTCACTCGTTAAGGTTCTTTCCTCAAGTGCAAAATGGGTATAATAATAGCACAGACATGTTGGCTATAGTGAAATATATATATCTGAAAAAGCCTCATATTTGCAAAAAGATGCTCTAAAAATAACTGGGCTTTTATGGGAAAACGAGACTTAGGGACAGGCAAAACTCAAACCATGCCACTTCTAGCCAGAGGACTGACAATAACAATCCGATTTAAAATGCTAGCAAAACTTTAAAAAGAGACATATTGAATCCATCACAAAGAAATGCTACAGTAAGTGTGAAGGGCAGTGTAGCTTGATGGGGGAGGGGAAGGCCTGAAGAGGTTGAGGCACACAGATGCACGAAGGGAAGGGAAAACGGCCGTCCTCACTCTGAAGACAGAGCCGCTGGCCGGTCTGAGGCAGAGGAAATCCGTGGGCTGACGGGCATCATGCAGTCCTGTGTTTCCGCAGCTTTGCTGCCTTCAGCTGCACGTGTATGTGCTGCACTCACCTGTAGTTGGATGACACAAGGCAGCGACAAGCTGGGAACACTGCAGATCAACCAGTGCAACCTCAGCATTGCAGCGGCCGAGCTGCCTGGGCACCACGTGTTCAAACCACTTTGCCTTACAGAAACACACGTGACAGCAGAGCGGTCCGAACCGAACTCAAGGGCAGTGAACATTAAGTGAGGCCGTCTAGGTAAAGCACGTGGCCTGGTGTCTGTGTGTATAGTTAGAGCTCAGTAAATATTTGCTGGTAATAATAAAAACCATAATAAATGCCAGTCCTCCACACCTCCCCTTCAGACCCTCAAAGGTGTGGTAGGTGTTTGTCTAGGTCTGCTGCTTTGGGGCCATGGCTTTGGTGGGCTCCATTGCTCTGCACACACGGGAGGCCCAGGATTTTCATGGCACAGAGAGCATCTCGGTGGACCGCACCCTGTACCTGGTGTGGTCAGAGGGCCCACTGTCATGTGACCAGCACGCTCTGCTCAACTCTGCATTGTTTTGAGATCTTAAAAAAAATTTTTTTTCTACCTTTTCCCCAGGCCAAGAATTCACCATGACAGGTCAGAAAAGCTTTGAACAGACTGGTTTCCAAAATGTGCTCTCCGGGATGTACAGCCCCGTCACCTTCTCAGCATCAGGAGCCAGTCTGACCGAAGTGCATCTCTTCTGTCTTCTTGCCTGTGACCGTGATTCCTGTTGCGATGGCTTCGTCCTCACGCAGGTCCAAGGAGGTAATATGACAGTGAGGGCTGGGGCTTCCCTCTTCCACGAGCTGTGGTCTACAAAGTTTGGGGAAGGCGCGGGATTGCAGAAGACAGGATCCACAACACGGAGGATGCCTGGGGAAGCGGCCACACTCACTTAGAAAGTGATATTCACAAAATTAGGGACTATCACGACCCTTCCAACAGGTCACATACTATGTTGGCCACTTTGCGTTTGAATACCACGTTTTTCCTTAGTTCTGCTTTCAGAGGAGATATTTCGAGCTCCATTTTCACAAACCAAGAAACTGAGGCTCAGAGAATTCAACTAGCTGCTCCTAATCACCCTGCTCCTGACACAGTCACGAGTGATGGGGCTGTGATTTGAGCCCAGGTGTATCTTCAGCAGCATCTCACTGCCGCCTTTGAAGCCTGGACTCACCACACTTGGTTTAAAAATGTTAGTTCATTCCCATCACCCATGATCGTTCATTCAGTGATTGATTATTTTTTGAGTGCCTACTGTATACCAGGTCATGTGACCCATAGGGCTGGAATTTTCAGTTGTCTCTCAACAGTGGGAATAGACTTCTGTTTACAGAAATAAATCCATGTCCTTGGCTACGTAGCCTCGTGGTTGTTGAGAAGGGGCTTAGGTCAGACGGACCTGGGTTCTAGTCATCACTCTGTAACTATCTCACTTTTCTCGAACAAATTGCTTAAACTAAGTTGTAGGTCCCTTATCCATGAAAGAGAGATAATGATAATTCCTATTTGACTATTCATTATAAAGATACTGGGTGCAAAATGCTGGACTTGAGCTTGGCTCCTGGTATGCTATTAATTTAGTGACAGAGGGACTTCCCTGTGACCAACTGCATGATTGGCAGCTTCAGCTAATGGAGAATTCTGAAGATTAAAAAATATATGAAGTAATCTTATATATCTTTTTATGACCCTCACTTCCAGTCAGCTATAAACCTTAAGTGATCACCATACCTGTGAAATCCAATGTTCCAGGTATTGGGAATCTATAAAAGGAGCTTAGAATGTGGTCAGGGAGGCGAAGGTACCATGAAGGACCATAACCTTCACTCCCTCATCTGTGCTGCCATCCAGGCATGTATGGAGCTCCGCTGTGCACCAGGCTCGATACACAAGGCGACACAAGTGTCTGAGGCCGTAGGAGGCTTGAGTGTAGAGGAGGGAGATGTCAAGGGGGCTTGGTGGTCAGGGAGAGCCTTCTGGAAGAGGAGAGACTTGATCCAGGCTTTGCGGGATGGGTAATGTTTAGATGGTAAGAGAGGAGAGAGAGTCTGGTCAGAGTGGGTATTCCTGGGAGCTGAGCTCAGTTGGGGAGACTGCGTATTCTGGAGAACATCATCTATGACACTGGACTTATCAGTCTACAGACCCAAGGCTATGATCAATTCCAGCATCTGTACATCATTCCCTCCAGACTCAGAGGTAGATACTGTTGGCTGTCTAGCTTGGTCACCTGGTGGGACAGTTGTATGGTGAGTGATGGAAGATATCGGGTGTCAGATTTGGTGATGGGAAAGGGATATTTGGGAAAGTCCATATGGAGTGGGTATATGCTAAGTATGAAGTGGCTTTAAGACATTCACAAAATGTGGACTGAGCTTTTGGATACAAAGATGCAGAGCTCAGAGAGGGAGTCTGGGTGGGAGATGGAAATGTGTGAACAGCCAGCGTTGAGGTAGTAGCAGAGGTGTGGGTACGGATGGATTTCCTAGGAAGGGGGTGCTGGGTGAGAAGATGGAGGAGAATGGGACTGATCCCTGGGGAATATCTACATAACTGATGAAGAATCTGCATAGAAGACAGAGAGGAGGAGACCCAGGAGAGCAGCAGGTCATAGAAACCAGACTGGAGACGGTTGAAAGATGAAGGAAGTTGTCAACAGTTTTGAATGCTGCTGGGTGTTCAGACAAGGTGATTCCTGAAAAATGCTGAGGTCAGCTTGCAGTGGTCAGCAGAGGCTACAGTGAGAATGTTTTGTTGGAGGTCAAAGGAGCCCAGGCAGGAATGTGGATTGAAGTAAGTTGAATCCTAAAATTCCTTCTAGGTTTAATGCTTTGTGGTTATGTGATGCGCATTCATGTCAGTGTTTAGATAAGCAAAAAAATAGACATTGTACACACACATATACACGGACACACGCACACAGGCACACCTCATTTTATTGTACTTCATCGTGCTTCGTAGATGCTGCGTTTTTTTACAAATTGAAGGTTTGTGGCAACTCTGCACCGAGCAAGTCTATCGCGCCATTTTTCCAGGAGCATTTGCTCGCTTTGTGTCTCTGTGTCACATTTTGGTAATTCTCAAAATTTGTCAAACTCTTTCATTATTATTACATTTGTCATGGTGATCTATGATCAATGATCTTTGATGTTACTGTTGTAAAAAAGATTACGACTCGCTGAAGGCTCAGATGCTGGTTAGCATATTTTAGCGACAAGGCACTTTTAAAGTAAGGTATGTGCTTTGTTTTTTTAGACGTAATGCTATTGCACCCTTAGTAGACTACAGTATAGTGTGAACATAACTTTTATAGGTACTGGGAAACCAAAAATTCCACGTGACTCACTTTCTTGCAACTTGTGCTTTATTGTGGTGGCCTGGAACCAGACCTGCGACTGCCCTGAGGTGTGTCTGTATATGTCTCCTTGATGTGTGCCTATATTTAGAAACACTGCAATTCAAATCCAGGGTGCTTTCTGCCTTCTTTAATCTTAACGTCTTTTCTGAGGATACCACAATTTCCCCAGATGTTCGATTACTCACCAGACCACGAGATTTTTCAAATTGGAAAGGTTGACTTCATTTTCCTTAGGATCATCTATGGAGTAATTACTTTGTTCTGGGGAGCAGTAAAGCCCACACAATCCTTTTTTCCATGACATTTCTGGCTAGCAGTTTGCCTGTCTTTCCCTCCCAGTGTAACCCGTGATCCGTGAATTATGTTGATCTGAACAACCACCTCGCAATGCTGCAAGTTAAGCTTTTCTTTGAGACACACATCAAACATCAGGCAGATGTTTTTCCCAGTCTCGTCTGATGGGCAGTCCTGGAATTTTAACTTGTGAAGCTTTGGCTGGATCTGCTGATGACCAGGAACAGAATCCCGCTACATGCTTTTACTGCAGTCTGGAAGGGCATTTAATTTCTGGTAGAGTCCCCCTTGTCCCCGCCCCCTTCTCCCCTGCAGGACTCCAGCCCCTCCAACCTCCAACCCTGAAATGGCTTTGTTTCCACTGATAATTATTAGTGAAAATTCATGAGGCTTCTGGACCTACATTTCATGAGCCTACTTGTAACACAACAAGGAGTTGAGGCAACTTGGAAATGGGGTTCAGTGGCACTTGTGTGGCCTGAGGCTCCCGGGAGCGTAATTGAAGCCGGCTCACGTGATCAGCAAAGTGATTTCAAATCTCCAGCTGGCGCCCACCTCTCAGACACCCGGAGTTCTCATCGACACTTGAGCATTAGTTAAAGAAGAAAGCTGCCTGCGTTTCTCTTCCCAGGTCCGAGAGCCAGAGGAAAAACGTGCCCCACCTCTTGTTTAAGTCCATGATTCTTCCTTTGACTTCGGAGAGGGGCAGCCGCAGAGCTCAGGCTTCCTCTGGGCTCTCGGCAGGCGCTTACGCACCCCTGCTGCCCTGTGCTCGGCTCCGGCTCTGGGTCCGGCCAGGCCGGGCGAGGCACTCACTGCCCTCTGGTCCTTCCTCTAGTTCTGTGCAGTCACTCAAACAGCCCCATCTGTGAAGTGAAGTGGCCTCACCAGCTCAGGGATTCTGGGACCCGGCTGTGCGCTAGGATCACCTGTGGTGCTGTTCACAGGACTAATTCCCAAATGCCACCCTTGCGACCTGTCAAGTCGGAACCTCTGTAGTTGGTGCCCAGGAACAAGCACTTTCAAAGCTCTCTCTGTGATTTTGATATAATCGGTCTAAACACCCTGGTTTGAGAATCACCGAGTTAGTGGGTCTCTCAGGTAACTTTTTACCACAAAGATGCTGCTGATGATAATGATGACGATTAGTTTTAACTACTCAGGTTAAAAGCGGGACAGGAGAGAACAACACGTCAGATTCATAAGCCAGGCATCCGTGAGTCCCCTACGTTGGGGAGATTTTGGTGCAAGAAGTTTAAAACTTATCTGGATTTGGACATAAGTTAGGATAAAGAAGGGAATAGGAGCTGCGGGGTGGTATATTTCCTTTTTCTTTTCTTTTCTTTTTTTCCCCCAGGAGAATCTGAACAACTATACTACCTAGCAGGGTTATGTATCCAAATAATACATAAAGTATGTAATTTCTAGATTTCAATAAATTCGGGCAATGTACTTAACTTATATGAAGCTCAGTTTCCTCATCCGTGAGATGGAGAAAATAATGTCAATAAGAATTAAGGAGATTAATATACTTAAAGCGCTTATCATAGCGCATATCATTCCTTGAAGCCTCAAAAAGATGGAAAATGGAGACAGAGGATTCTGGCAGTAAGACCCCTGGTGGTATCAGAGGTGTCACTGCTGTTGTCCCCATGAAGAAGGGCTCTCATGGAGGAGGAGGTAGTGTCCCTCCTCTCAGGAATTTTCCAGTAAGACAACTGCAGGACGATTGGGGAAGGATAGCCCAAATTAAAACCAGGCTCCTGAGTTCCGGTGTCCACTCCCGAGGAGTTGTTGCCCGCCCACAGCCTACAAGTCTCTCAGGGCACAGACGCGTGTCTCTAAAGGGGCTCTGCTTGGTCCCCATCACACTGACCTCTCTCCCATCTCATGACTCTGTAGGTTCCATCATCTGTGGGTTGCTGAGCTCTCCCGATGTCCTGCTTTGCCATGTCAGAGACTGGAGGGACCCTTCGGAAGCTCAGGCTAAAGCTGTGTGTCCTGGGGTGACGTATGAGCAAGAGAGCCGCCAGGCGACACTGCGTCTGGGAGGCCAGGAGTTCAAGAGTAAGCCTCTGCCTTCTGCACGTGTGCGTTCCTTCACAATGAGCTGTCCTCACCAGCAAGGTCTGCTCCTTTGCTGTGAGCCCTCTCCATACCCTGAGGTGTTTGTCCTTCTGAAAAGAAACTGTACCCAAGAGGGGCAGAAAAAACAACCAGAGCATCTCAGCAGCGCTCCACGGGAAGCGTGACACAGCTCTGGGGCCGCAGGTTGGCTGGCGGGAGGCTGGCTCAGCAGGGCAGCTGCACTGACCTTGACCGGGCTCTTTCACGTGTCTCGGGGGTCACTTGGTGGTTGACCGCTCTTGTCTGGACTTGGCCAGGGTGGCCTGGCCCTACTTCATGTGCCTCTTCTTCTGGATGAGCACGTTCTTCTATGGGCAGAATCAGGAAAGAACAAGGGAAACAAGCCAGGCCGTTGAAGGTTGAGGCTTGGGTCTGTCCCTGTCACCACTGCCTCACTGCACTGGCCCGGCCCGACTGGAAGTCAGGAGTGGGGAAACATACTCCATCCTTTAGTGGCAGGAACTGCAAAGTCCAGTGTAAAATGTGTGACTACAAGGTAGGGGGAAGAACTGGGGCCAAAGATGCGGTATGTCCCCCAGGGCTATCTCCCTGGGTGTATTTCCCCTCTGTCAGTCAAGGAATTCCAGGAGATAACCACAGCACTGCCCATCCTAGATACAGGGGCCCAAGGAACTGTTGGCCCCCCGACAGGGGCTCCACTGACAGAAATAACCATTGAGCTTGCTCCTTGCCCTTTTTTCTTTCAGAAGCTCTTCCAACATTTTCCATAAACGTATAAGCACTGGATCTAGAGATCCCCCCTGAGATCATCCGCCCCACTCCTCATTTTACAGGGAGGGGCCTTAGCACCCGAGGCCCCGGCGGCCAGTCAGCTCTCTCTCTGCCTCCCCCAGCCCCGGCCTCTGCTGCCTGTCAGCAGACCTCCACCAGGGAGGAGTGGAGACTGCTCTGTCCTGAGCCAGGGACCACCACGCCAGGGCTACTCAGTGTGGTCGGGACCAGCAGGCTTAGCATCACCAGATGATCATGAGAAATACAGATTCTCAGGCCTCTCCCCGGACCCCAGGGAGGCCCCAGGAATCTGTTCTAACAGGCTGTCTGGATAATGCCATGCCCGCTAAGTTTGAGAAGCACTGAGTTAGGTGACCTGGAAGTTTCCTTCCGACCTGGACAGTCTGAGTTTTCAGCGTAAACGGGGCCCAGCTGCTCACTTCCCTCTTCCGGACCCAGTGTGCGGTTGGCGCAGCCTGGTCCATCTTGTCTCCTCTCTGCTCTATTTATCTGCCAGCCTGTGAACTCAGAACTTGACCCCATGGTTCCAGTCCACCCTCTGAGTTGAGAAGGGTGAAAGCATGAGCTGGTGTCAGCCAGATAGAGGAGAGGAGGGGACTGGGCAGAGGTCAAAGGAGCCGTGAGATGCCCTGGAAGGTGGTCCTCTAAGGGCTGGCAGAGACCATGTCCTTTCTCCCGGAGAAGTTTCCATGCTTCTCAGCGTACTGCAGCCCTTGGGGTTCTAATGGCAGAGAGCTCAATGTCACCTCCTCCAAAAGCCCTCCCTGACTACCCCTGCAGGTCTTATTGCTTCCTCCTCTGCAGAGCTTCGTGCATGCTGCATGCATTGCTCTGTTAGACAGTGCAGTGGGCAGTGCATCTAAACCCAGCCTTTGCCTGGCTGCTTCCCTCCCTGGCCCGGCTTAGAGTTTGCCCCCTGGTGTTGAATCCCACCTTTGGACACCAGCTGTGTGACCTTGAGCAAGCCAGTAAATACCTTCAGGCCTGATTGCTAATGGAGTAATGACAGTTTCCCTCTCACTGGGTTGTGAAGATGAAAGGAGAGGGTAAACAATGGCAATGGTGATAGAAACATCTTCCGTGGTGCTCACTAGGAGCCAGGTCCTGCTCCAAGGTCCTGGCCTGTTCTAACTCGTGAATCCTCAGCACAGTGCTTTAAGGGAGGTACTACTGGGACTCTCCTGGTGGTCCAGTGGGGAAGACTCCGCGCTTCTACTGCAGGGGGCATGAGTTCCATCCCTGGTCGGGAAACTACAATCCCGCATGCCGCGTGGTGCAGCCAAAAACGAAAGAAAGTTTAATTTAAAAAAGGGAGGTACTATTATCATTATCCCCATTTTACAGCTGAAGACACTGAGGCACACAGAAGTGGGGCTTTCCTACTCAGAGCTTGCACGTAGAAGGGAGCTGAAACCAGGCATTCTGGCTCCACAGTGACGTTCATAACTGCTTCCCTATATCGGCACTTACAGATGATACACGTGTAGAACTTAGTATGGTCTCTGACACATAGTATTACTATTAGGTGATTTTAGTATCATTTAAAAATCTGTCATTTTTTGTTATATTTAAGAACTGGACTTACTATATAATATATAATAAGAACTGTGTCTTATTAATTTCTGGATTCACACCATGGAGCATAAAACCTGGCATAGAGAATATACATAGTATCTGTGGAATGCCTATTTACCAAAGCCTGGAAAAAATATTGCAGAATTTGTGGAATTCCATGAGGTTTAGTTTCTTTTGGGGTAAGTAAAATCCAATAACTTATTTCTATGATGGATAGTAAACACATGGTATCCATTACTCTGAGAGGTAGCCCAGTGTGGAAACAAGCATTTGAAGAAAGACATATGATCCATTCATGGGCAATAAATCCAGAGTGAAATGCTCAACCCAGAGTGTGTGCTCGGTACGTGCCCAAGAAGTGAAGACTATGCCCTTGTCTGGCCTCCCTGAGGAGGAGTGATTACCGAAGACTTTTGAAGTTCTTTATTATTTTCAGTGCCCTCTGTGTATGTATATATTTTGGGGTGCTGGCAGAGCTTTAAGAAGGGAACCCTCTGATGGGGATTTCAGGCAGCCTGAGGCATATTCATGATGTTCCAGACTGAAGGTTGACTTGCACACAGACTGATCTGGAGGCCACCTCCAATTGGGAACAATAGGGCCAAATCCTTCCTTCCCACAGTAAGACATCAGCCTTCAGTACAATTAACCCTTGAGAAAATAAACATAGGGATCTGAATTCTTACTAAAGTGTGAAGAGCTGATAAGTACCTTTTCCTAATGGCAGATATTGATGGAGGGATACTGATGGAGGGAAAGAGGAGTGAGGGTTCCAGGTATCCGAACAACTGAAGGAGACACTGTGGAGTGGATTGGTAGCACGTGGGAAGGGGATAGGGATAACAAAGAGGATTTCTAGCCCTCCCACGGTTGGTTGAGGGCCAGCCTCTTCCTTCCATTTTGCAAATGGTTAGATGGTTTTTAAAATACAGACTCTGGAATCAGACCCCAGGATTCAAATCCCAGTGTGAATGCTTACTAGTTATATGAGCTCTCTGTGTCTTGGTCTTTCCAATTATAAAATGAGGATAATGGTGACTTCTGACGCCTGGGGAGATTGGGAGGATTATAGGAGGAAAGCATGTGAAGCACTTGGAATAGTGCTTGGAGCGAGGCGGGCACTCAGTAGATACTGGAGACCCTGGAGCAATGGTTGGCATTTAATGGTTGGCAGCTGAATCCTGCTTCCCCACCCATCCCCCAGTTCCGTGACCTTGTTCAGAGCACCTAACCACCCTGAGCCTCAGGGTCTTCATCTGTAAAATGGGGGCACACTTTTAAAATATATTACATAAGGCAGTGCTAACGTGCTCTACAGGCTGTAGTTTAAGGTATCGTTTTCCGAACCCCAAGTCCCTGGTCCCCCAGTTGCACATGCAGCAGAGGCGCTCTGTAGGATGTCCGGTGTGGACATCCGTTCTCACTGTTCAGCTCACCGGTACGGCAAGGGTCTGCTTCAGCAGGTGGTTCATGGAGAATGAGTATTTTCTTATAAAATGTAAGTGAATTGATTGCCAGTTGTAGGAAATCACAACCCAACGGAACACACTAAATTCAAATAGTAAGGGCGTCAGCATCCGTGCCGCATTTTACAAAGCATTTTCACATCCATCAACTCAACTGATCCTTTTGACAGTCTGGTGAGGCAGAGGCAATCTGAGGCAGAAGTGTGAGGTTATATCACACTTTTGCTCATGGGGGTGAATTTTATAGCCGTGACGTGTCACACTTCAAGAAGCTATCTTTACATTAAGTGCCATGGCTGGGGCTTCAACTCAAGCTGTGGAGACCGGAGCTGTCAGGGGCATCTCTCACTGTCTGCTGCAATGGCCCTGCATCTAATTTACTGGAAGCAGAAAAGTGCTTCAGAGGTACCCTTGTATCATACCAGCAAATTAAGGAGTCTGGTAATTGAGAATTTTGCTCCCTGGACATCTCTCTGGGGCCGCTGTACTTCAGATATTGGGGAATGAAGGTCATCTACCAGCATATTCTATTTCAAGATTTTAAAGGGCTGTGGGGAGAAGGGAACAAAAGGTGCAGGAAAGGCAGCGGGTCAAGTGTGCACTGCAGAGATGAGCTTGGAGGGGCACGACAGCCATGGCGAGGGGAGTTGCTGAGCTAGCCCAGCTATCGCTCGTCCTGACAAGCAGCTGGGTGTGAGGTGCCAGGCCAGGTAGCAGACTACAGAGACAGGTGGAGTGGTTTCTGCTCTCAAGGAGCTCACAGGCTAGTTGGGGTGACAGATATGGACATTATTAAAGTAGAGTGGGCCTCCTATTTGCTCATCTTATGGACTGATGAAGGATTGTGGGACGCAGAACCCCCTTTAGCACTTCTCTCCTCTTTTGTTAAGCCAGACAACTCCATGGGAGTAGGGTAGACTTCTAATATTACCCAGAACAAACAAATACACCCCAAAACAAATAACCCCACAAATCACCCGGAAGCAGTCTTATCAGCACGTTTCACTGGCTGTGAGGTTTCTCTTTCCTGTCGCCGATTTCTGTTTAACCTGGTGCCAGGTTGGCGTGTGTCTCCGTAGAAGAGTCCACTCGGGGTCTGCCTCTCCCCGATTCCCAGTGGACGCGTCAGGTGTTCTCAGCTGTTTGGTGTTGTCTGGATCATCTTCTTGTTTCTAAGAAAAAAGGCTTGGGAAGCTCTGGGGCTGCACATGCCCCATTTCTGACAACACCTTGCAGTGCAGATGAATTAAAAAATAGGCAGACTGAACATCCCCTAGTGCCCACAGGGATTTAAAATTGGATAGGAAAGACAGGCCTTGGAAGAAATACTCCTGGGTTTTTTCTACATCCCAAAGGCTTCATGTTGTTGATTAATGGTGAGGCTCAGCCCGATGGCTGGCGTTCTCTTTGTGGGAGTCTGTTTTGTATCAATGATTGTCACTACCTTGGGGTGCTGGGAGCTGAGTGGAGGAACTTACATGCATCTATAATGTTCATGGTCACCAAGGGCATCTGGAGTAGATGTATGATGGACACCTAGACACAGGATGCCTCTCTTAGTTCTTTACGGTAGCTGTCATTAGCAGTAAGCTAATGACAGAGCCTGAGACAAGGATTCAGGAGTGTAGTTTATGTAGGAAGGGCAAGGAATATAAGTAGAGACGTGGTGGAAGTGATGATACAGAGAAGAGAAAACGGCCTGTAAAAGAGGGACTCTGAAACCTAGGTTTTCCAGTTTAGGATCGTGCCCACTCCCACGTCGTAGATTCAAACTACTCATACCACGTGCCCCCCAACCCCCACCCCAGATGTAGCACATGATCTCTGCAGAAGTGTCCTAAAGTCAATTAAGACCACACAACATCCATCAACCCTCGAAGGTCAGGCTCCATGCCAAAGCCCTACAGTTCTAAATGTGTGTGTGTTCCTGCAGCCTTGATTACAGAGAGAGCAGATCACATAAGGCAGAGTCTGCAGGCCTGTTTGTGCAGCAGGGGTATTTTAACTCAGTTACTGTGGAAGGCATGGGACGATGTCTGGAAAGTCTAAACCATGAGCCAGGAAGAGGAGGGATGAGGTTTCCTTCTGTTCTATATATCTTCTTACCATCAACAGTATTGAACTGGGGAAGTTTGGGGGAATGGAGTGCAGGATCAGAAGTCTGCATTAGGAAAACTAATTTGCTGGCCAGCCTTCTTGTGCTTGGGCAGATGAGGCTCTGCACTTACTTGGTAGACTCTGAAAACCACTGACTGCTTTGTTTTCCCTATTCGTTTGTCTTTGCATTCGTTATGGTGCTGAACGCTGGTTCTATGGCAGGGATAATAATAGGTGTGGGTGATATAAAGAGGAATAAGGCCCATTCTCAGCCCCTGGAAGCTCACAGTACATTCAAGGAGCTGGAAAATTATGGTCAAGCATGAGGTTGAAGACAGTCATTCCCAGCCTCACAAACACCATCCCCACTTGCCAATGGGGCAAGACTCTCAGAGGACGTAAGTGACAAGGAAAATTAACAGAGCTGTTGAGGCTTCTATGAGTTTGGTTCACTTTAAACCAATCCATAGTTCCTTAAGTGATTCTCAGTGTCGCAGGATCCTGACCCCTCCCCACAATAGTCCTTTTGGTGCTCTAAGAAAGACACGTGGGCTCTGGTTTTGGAGGATGGAGGGAACGAAAAGTGCCCACTGAACTGAGACGGTATCTTGACACTGTAAAATGAGGCAGGCAGCTCGAAATAATCAGTGGGTCTATTTATTATAGGGTAACTTGCTCACAGGGTGGGATGGGATTGAGCATCAATGATCTGGAAGCATTAGTAGCTGCACTCTGCACTACTGAGGAGCCGCTAGGACAATTTTATAATTAACCTAGAGTATGGGGGTACGTGCTTGGAAACAGGACGTGCATTCCTAAGTGAAGACTTATGAATGGGTAACTAGTCTCATGGGTGCTGGGAATACATCAGCCAAGGTCTTCATCATTGTTTGGAGGCTACCAGAGCATAGAGGCCACCTGGACCTAATGATCATTAAACAATATCTATTAACTACAAAGCCCTTGATGACAGAGAAGTGATTTATGGCACAGTACGGCCCTAGGCAGGGTCAGTGGAAGGACAGAAAGGATTGTAGGGGCCCAAGATGGCATCAGTTATGCTAACATCCATACTTCTGGCCAGCTCTGGTTTTGTACCAGCAGCTGGAGGAAAGCTTCGAGAAGATTTTGGGATGTGCCTTGTGTGGGAAACAGAGTTTCAGGCCCAGGAGGGGCTCCAGTGTCGGGGAGGTAAGGCAGTTATGATCACGGTGGGTCCCCAGTAGGAGGAAGCACACTCAAGCTCATACAAATAAACATCTTCTTTGCAGGTCTGACACCCCTGAAAGGAAACCGGAGCACCTTTACCAGTTCCCAGCAGGTTTATCTCTGGAAAGGTAAGCTCTGTGGTGGGAGGGGGTGAGCAGACACTGATCACAGGAGACGGTCTGGACCCACTTCTCACTCACAGGGCACTCTGCTCCCCAGAGAGACAATGTAGAGATTTACTTTCCAAGTGAGTGCTCTGTGTGGATAGAAGGGCCCCAACGCTCATCAGATAAGATACCACAGTGTAAAACAAAAATGAAAAGTGTGGAAACCTAAGGAAGGATGAAGGAAGTAAGCACTGGTTCCTGTGAGATCAAGTTCATTGACCACAAGCTGCCCTTGTTAGTAGGATGGGAGCTCTGAGGCCACCGCAAACTACAGGAGGCATTTCTCCAGGGGGCCTCGGCCGCAGGCCCCTCCTTCCCCGAGGCTCGGTGAGGGACAGGACCCCAGGGGGGTGTGCCATGGGCTCCTGCTTAGAGCTGATGCTACCGTGGGTTCATGGGACAGGTTGGGCTCAGATGAAATGCGTATTTGGCATCTCTTTTCTGCTTTGTTTGTTCTCCTTTGAATTTAATGAACCTTGACCTAGTGCCTACTCAGAGCCAGGGACTGTGGAAGGCATGTACAATGAGTCTAACACGGTGAGAGAGATGAGTGAGGCACAGCCTTGACCTGGAAGGGCCCCAGCCTCAGGAGGGAGCAGACAGGCAGGGATCCTAGGTGTCATGGTCCTAGGTGCCGGGTGAGAGGCATGGGGAAAGATCCCGGCCACTGTACCACTTCCCTCCTCTTCCCATGATCCCTCCTGACTGATCTCCAGTCCTCTAAGAGATAGGACTGGTGACCTGATTCTATGCCTGTGAAATAGTGTGAGAGAGCACAAAGGGTGGGCTTAGAGTGACTGGGTAAGAATTCTGGTTCCTTTACTTCCCACCCGTGTGAGCTTGAACACATGGGTGACAAGGCAATAAAAATGGTCCTGGCCTCATAGAGTTGTGTGAGCATTGGCTCAGTAATTCCTATAACGTACTTAGTACAGTACCTCGTGCATCATCCATGCTAATTAATGTGAGTGATGGTGGTGGTGATGATGGTGGATGATGAGCAGGAGAAGGAAGAAGGAAGAAGAAGGAGAAAAGGAGAGGAGAGGGGAGGAAAATGAAAGGAAGGTGCCCATCATGGTTTTCATTTTAAGGTGATATAATGAGATGATACACTTCTTTTCTCCTTTAGTAATACCCATATGGTACATGCGGGGGTTGATATTCTGTTCACTTTTCAGACAAAAAAAAAAAAGAGACTTGGAGAGGTTAAGTGAGATGCTCACAGGAGCATCTCAGGAGGTGGTCCTGGAGTGGGACCCAGACACTGGTTCCAGTGCTTTCTATTTATTAGAAATTTCTGTGTTGTACAATATAGCCTTGTAGCTTAATGACTATAAGTGGAGTATACCCATTAAAAATTGTGAATCACTATATTGTACAACCGTAACATATAATATTGTACGTCAGTGACACTGCAATTTAAAAAAATTAAAATTCTGGTAAATGATTTGCTAGCTGGTGAAAAATTAAGGACTTGCTTCTCCCCAGGACATTCGCCCCACTAAACAGAAGCACCCAAAGACCTGCCTAAAACCTGGTTCCCCTGTCACGGAAGACCTGTTCCTGACTTGGGAATTTCATTTAATTTTTTCAACTTCCAATTCATCTACTTTCCACCTGCATGTTCTGGGATAAGTTATTTCAAGTCTGTGAGTCTCAGTTTTCTCAAGAGTAAAATGGAGGTCTTACTCCTTCCCTTCACAGGGGGTCGTAAAGACCAATATTTATAAGCGTATCCTGTTAACTCTAAAAGACTTTACCAGTGCTAGCACTGTCAATATCAAGGACAATAATAGTTCCCTTACGGAGAGGGTGGCTGATGTTCCACAAAAGGCCCAAGAATGCAGACCTATGCCGCTGGATTTGTTCCAGATTGTATTGGGGCACCTGGCTGTGGACCATGAGTGTTTCCTACATTGTCATTACCATTTTGTTGACCAGAGGAATATCTCCCCTTTTCCTCCCCAATATTAGAACAGCGATCCTTTTCTTTTTTTCTCCTAGATTCTGACATGGGGTCTCGGTCTGAGTCTATGGGGTGCAGACGAGCTGTGGAACCAAGGCCAGCGTCTCCAGCAGAAACAGGTACCCACCCCAAACCTCTTAATATACTTGGTATCTGGCTGGGGAGACAGATGGTGATGCCAAGGGTCTGGTCGATGAGTGGACCCATGAACACCACTCCATTCTGCAGCCATGGACCCCGTCTAAGCTTCTAATCCACTATCCATTTCGTTAATACGGACCGCTCCTCGGAGGGGCAATTGGCACAAAAAGTAAGGTGAAATGACTGCAAAGTCACCACTGCTGCTGAGAAAGAAAACAACCATAATAACAAATCCAGCAAAAGACTATTAAAGAGCAAAGTTCATCTGAAGGTGATCAGTGCCTTCGATTATGTACACGCTGAAGAATGTAAGCAAAATGTTCATGTTCTGGAACTGTTTATGGATGAGATGTCTGTGAGGGTCTCTTGAGAGAGAGTCATTTTATGCAGTGGAAGATGTAAATCCACAGCTTCCTAGGGGCAGCGTGTGTGTGGTGTCTGAGGCTTCTCCATTGCCCGAGGCTACAGTTGTTTTTCCTTAGGTGGAGCTGAAAGTCCGGGTTGGGGGCAGAGGGAGAGGGAAAGAGAGCCACGTAGAGAGAGAGAGAGAGAGGGGAGGGGAGGAGGGGGTAGGGAGAGGGGAGGCAGTCAGCCTGCAGCACGGTGGTGGGGGACAGCACACCAGAGGGGAGAAACACCACATTGCACAGCAGAGAGGCTAGGGCTGGAGCGGCTGTTGGCAACTCATTACGAACTGCATGGCCATGGGTACTTTGCTCACCTCCTGTGAGCCTCGATTCCTGCTGTGTAGAACGTACCTTGCTTTCCACTTATCCTCTTATAGAGAACATACCTGGAAGACATCTGGCACATTGCCTGGTACATAATATCCCCAGATGCCCACACAATGGTAGTTTCTTCCCTTTCCCATGGCTTTGGTGCAGATAAAAATGAGATCATGTACATAAATCATTACAACTGGGGCTCATCCCATACTAGCTGTTCAGCAGTTATGAGTTCGCTCTGCGTTCATAGAGCTGAGGGCTCGAGGGCTGTGTCCTGATTCAGAGTGTGGCCCTCAGGTCAGTAGAGCAGGGTTCGAATCCCAGCCCTGTCTCCATCTGCCTGTGCAACCCTGAGTCATCTTCTCTGAGCCTCAGTTTCTCCTTCTTTAAATGAGAGTAATAGCAGTCCCCATGAGACGGGGTTAGAGGATGTAATTCTATAAGTTGCCGTGACACAGAGCAGGTGCTCAAAAACCGGTAGCTGTTATTATGTGGTAGTTGGGATTATAATCCTAGCACCGAGCCTGGCTCGTAGCAAGCCTTCCGGAAGGTTCTGTCCCCAGTCCACCTCTCTTCCTGTATTGCCTGTCGGACAGCAGATCCCAGCTGGGGACCGTGCTAGGGTCACGGGGCGTATTCCCGTCCAAATGCCTTAACAGCTATGCCCTTCTGCACCTTCGGAGGTTTGTAGTGACAGCTTCAGTCTTGCCAGCGAGCTGGGGGGAGTGGGGGAGTGGGCACCCTCACAGGAGCCTTCCCCTTCTTGTTCTCAGGTGCAAGCATTTAGCTGGGTCCCTCCTGCACAGAGACCTGGCCCCTCTCCTGTCCAATCTTTGCCTGCACTGGCAAATCGGCATATTGGTTGTGTCCTGGGAGCCTCCCAAGCCCATGGCTGCTGTTCAGGTTTCTCTGCTGCCACAGGGGCAGGGGGAGTGAGCTCACCAGGCAGGGGAGCAGCAGTGAGCCCGCTCCCCCTTGAGACTCCTGGGTGCCGGGCCCTGCCTCTGGTGCTTTAAATCCATCGCCGCACAAACGTTGACAGCCCTGCTCATGGCTGTTATTCTTCCCATTTTACCAATGAGCAATGCGGGGCTCAGAGTGCCTGGTAGCCCTCGCTTCAGCCAGTCCAGTGCTAAGAAAGCAGCCACGCTGGGATTCAAACCCTGGCCAGCTGACTCTAAGGCCCAGGTTCTTCTAGAACACAAGCTGCTCCCAGGTGCAGACAGCATGGACTTGAGAGCTGAGTCTTGGTGGCCCCTGGTGGACAGGGCAGACGGGTTCTGTTTGATTTGCAGAGTAGACTTCTGATTTTATTTAACAGAGCCAATATTTTTAAATTGGAAGATTTTATATAAAAATTCAGATTTCCAGCTTCTGTAGAGAAAAACAGAGGAAAAGCTCTAGCAGCGCAGGCTTCAAATTTCTGCCTGGCGACCACCCTCGAGCTGAGCTGAGCTGCCCCCTCCATGGGGTGTGGCTCTCCTGTTTGCCCCTACCCCCCAGCACCCTACACTCCTGCAGGCCAGCCTGCCCTGGGGACATTTACGTTCGTGATCCCCAACCTTAGCAGCGCCTCTGAGTGGTAGCCAGACCGCTCACGGCCATGTAAATGTGAATGTTTTCCTGGTACTTGAGAATGTTCTGTAAAATCCGTCATTATCCACTGTGCCGGGCGCATCTACAAAGCTATCACATGATTCCTACAGGAAGGCCTGCCTCTCCTCCCCCACCGGGAGACCCTGGAGGGCTTCAGGGTGAATAGACAAAGCCCAGCTTGGGTTTCCCCTTCCCAGCTGATTACATTCCTGGACTTGAGGAGATAACGCCCCTGCAGGAGAAGCCCCGTTGATGGGCTCCCCTGCAGTGGGGTCACTTCCCTGGCCAGTGCTCCTCCGTGCTCCCCAGAAGGGCCTTTCCCAGTCACAGCACAGTGAGGAATGTTCCCCTTTCTGCTTCCAGTTACTGCAGTTACTCCGAGTGTCTCAGACACACACAGAAAAGCAGAGAACAACCTCCCAGCTGGCAGCCCCCTGTTGGCCTCCTGGCCTTCAAGAGGATTGCAAAGTTTTGAGAGAACAAGTCGAAAATGGATTCTTCCTAATGCAGCATCAGGGATAAACTGAGAGGCTACAGTATCCATTCTCTCACCCAGCAGACATTTTTGGTGCACATACTCGGTGCCCTCAGAAGTTCCCAGGCTGGTGAGAATTCCCATGTGCCAGCCGCGGCGGGCCAGGGTCGTGAGGGCTGCGATGGGGTGTCAGTGCAGAGGGATTGCAGGGAGGGAGGATGCTTGGCAGCCAACAGGTAACGGGGCTTCTCAGAGGAGCCTGGGAGATCTGCCAGGCATTTCCAGAGAACATCTGGGTGAAGGGGTTCCAGGCAAGGGGGGTAGCCTGTGCAGAGGCTCTGAGGACAAAGTGTGACTCCAGGATCTACAAGTGAGCCTCTAGGCTGGCTATGTTGTTTTTCCTTTCTTCCTCTGCTGTCTTAAGGGGTGGTGTGTGCGCTCCTACCTATGCCAGGTATGGTTCAGCAGGGAGACAGGCATGCAACCAGCCATGGCACAGTAGCATGGGGAGCAATAACCCAAAGGGCGGTGGCTGCACAGAGGAGGGGCTGGCGACACGGTTCCTGGGGTCTCTGTTTGCACTAAACTTCTGGCCCTGCCAGACCTCATACACTTTTATCCCCTTTGGTGGTAGTTGTTGGTGAGGAAACCCAGCCTTTGTGAGCCTGCTTTAAGTGGCCTGAAGAGTGGGCTTCTGAGAAGATGCTGCAGTCCAAGGCAACGTGGGGTATGCGTGGGCTGTAGAGCCCCTCATTCCAGAGCCCCAAGCTAAGGGATGCTGTAAACCTGCCCCAGCTCATTCCATGATCCGCTTTATGCCCCCAGTGAAAGCCCCTCTGGGAAGTCAGAGCCCTCATGAGGTGCAGAAATGTGCCCCTACTCCTGGGCTGGGGTGCTGGGTCCCTCAACGCTGGAGACCCTCTTTATAGAGCCACTGAACATCAGAGCAGGAGGGAGCAATGTTGGTCCTTGAAGCCCAGGAGGACTAGGCAGGTGACGAGGAAGGGGGTAAAGGGCAAGTGAGCACGGACAGTAGTCCTGGGGCAGCGGTGAGGTGATGAGCTGGAATTACCAGTGTTCTGGGAGCAGAATAGCGATTAACTACACGATTAATGTAGTGTAATGTACATGCTTCTTGAGTGTGAGTTGAAGCAATCAGAGATGAAGCTCCAAATGCAGGTAGAGCCCGGACCAAGAAGAAAGCTTGGACTGCCGTCCCATGGGCAGTGGTGTACCCGAGAAGAGCCTTCAGCCAGAATCATGGCGTATGAAGACACAAAGAAAGATGGGGGTGGGGTGAGGTGGGAGATATGAAAGCTGGAACTTTCAAGTCTGGGGCTGAGCAGAGCTGAGAGCTGTCTTCACAGATGAAGGCTGCCATTGGGAGGAAGTTAGAACTTCCATGTGGCTTCGGAAGACAGAAGGAGCATCAGTGGTTCACATTTACAAAGGGGCAGATTTGGTTCCTCAACGTCCTAATGATGGAGTGGGTGGCTGCGGTGGGCACAGACATGTCACGCAGGGCTGCAGGGACCTCGGCCAGAAATATCTTGGGGAAGAGTTCTGCATTAGGTGAAAAGTTAAACCAGATGGCTCCCAAGTTTTCTCCCCAACCAAGATTCTAAGGTGTTGCAACTCCATAATTTTTAGGGCTTTCTGGGACCTTCTGAATCTGTCCTGCCTGACAAGGCTCCCAACCCTATTGACTCCAGACATGCTGTGGCCTCACACAGCCTGCAAGTGTGTGTGTGTGTGTGAGACAGACAGAGAGACAGAGATTTTCACCATGGAGATACAGGCAAAGGAAGTTGACTTGCCCCTTCTTTTTCAGATTTGACAACAGAGCTTTTCTCCCCTGTGGACCTTAACCAAATCATTGTCAATGGAAACCGATCCCTGCCCAGCCAGCAGCACTGGCTTTTCAAACACCTATTTTCACTGCAGCAGGCAAATCTGTGGTGTCTTTCTCGTAAGTATCCTTAGACCTCCTCCTCCTCCTTCTCCACCCTGTGGTCAGGCATCTCAGGCCTAGTTTAAAAACTCTTGAGACACAGATATGATCAAATTCAATAGCATAACTCAGGGGTCCCTTCAGTGTTCGTGTCATGGGTGATACAGAAGACAGGACATAACCCATATCTTCAAGAAGCTAATCGTGTAGTTAGTCTCTACTCTGCTCTCAGAACCTATCATCCATCCATCCACCCATCCATCCATCCACCCATCCATCCATCCATCCATCCATCCATCCTTTACCTAACAGGCACATGCTGTGTTGCACAGGTGCTGTGATCTAGGCCTTGTGTTTCACCTTGGGAATAAGAAAATCAAAATCAGCCATATG
This sequence comes from Globicephala melas, assembly GCF_963455315.2. Classification (NCBI taxonomy): domain Eukaryota; kingdom Metazoa; phylum Chordata; class Mammalia; order Artiodactyla; family Delphinidae; genus Globicephala; species Globicephala melas. The sequence goes on from NC_083330.1 coordinate 71,626,418, forward strand.
CCTCCCCATGAGGGAGCTCACGTGTACCAGTGGCAAAGTCTGACACGGGACTGGGAACAGGGGAGATTGTTCACAACGCCACCAAATTTTACATCCTGTGGCCTGTGGTCTGAGGTCCTGACTGCCTCTGAGATGGTCCTGGGCAGATCCAATGGAGTTTTACCCTCTCTGCTCCCATATTGCTGAGTTTCCAGCTGACCCCTCACCCTCTTGGACTTTGCCTTTTTTTGGAGCCACCTGGACTCCCTGTTTCGTGCATGGCCCTCTCCCCAGCCAGGAGAACCCTAGTGTTTTTCTTGGGCCTTCCAGACTGGACAGCCTTGACTGACCTGGGCCTCTTCCCTGCCTGGGAAGAGTCCCCACGGGGCATTTCTCCCAGAAGGTCCTGTAGAGGTAGCCCTCCACTGCTGGCCTCCCTAGGACTAACACCCAACTGTTCTCTTGCCTGTAGGCTGTGTCCAGGAGCCCTCTTTCTGTCAGCTGGCAGAGGTAACAGACAGCGCACCCTTGTACTTCACCTGCACCCTCTACCCAGAGGCCCAGGTGTGTGATGATGTCATGGAGTCCAGTCCCAATGGCTGCAGACTGATCCTGCCCCACAGGCCAAGTGCCCTCTTCCAGAAGAAAGGTGAGTGCTTGGTTGGATCAACCCAAACCACGTTTTTAGTGGGCTGCTGCCTCTGTGGCTTTACAAATATCCAGATCAGTTCTTCTTCCTTGAAAAATGGACTTCCCTGGCAGTCTAGCTGTTAAGACTCTGCGCTTCCACTGCAGGGGGTACGGGTTCGATCCCTGGTCGGGGAGGTAAGATCCCACAGGCTGTGTGGAGAGGCCAAAAAAAAAAAAATGTCTAAAAGTAAAGTTACCCAGTCTTCTTGTAGAGATGCAAAGGCATTTAGAAATGCATCAAATTGACTAGAGAGAATAATCTCACTCTGGAATCCCACTGCTCATAGAAATCATGTTTTTTGCACATAGCAGGTGGAATTCCAATTGACCATTTATTATAGAAAATCCCAACAATTGTGGCTTCAACAAGATAGAAGTTGATTTTACCCCTTTGAGAACATTAATGTTTATTAATGTTTAACATTAATACTATTTGGGTGGAGGGGGGTTCACCTTGCCCAGTCTTCATTTCTTCCATCATGCTGAGATCTTTCATTTACTGTTCTATCTTCCTTGCTGGAGGCCTTTCTCAGGTGTCTGGTGACCCTTGATTTTTCCACTTAAATGTAAGACAGGGGCCCAGAAGCTAACTGGGAAGCTCTGAGTGTGTTGTGGGAGCTTGTTGACTTGGGCTTTCTTGGTAGGATAATCTAGTTGGGCCACCCTTTGGGGACTCCCTTACGTCCGTATGTCTAGGCCCTTCCTCCAGAGGAATCTTGTAATATCTGGCCTGGGGGTGTGAGCCTGGATGCTTGTGGTTTAGATGCCAAATAAGATTGGAAAATTAGGGGATCTCAATATTCACCATGTGGACTGACTGGAAAAAATCCCCCGGCTTCGGTGTGGTACCCCCTCCATTACAACTCAACCTGGCACCCCCGAGAGACCCCATCCTTCCATGGTAGGAAGGGGCAGTTGTTGGCTGTGGAAAAAAGGGGAGGGCCTCTGGAGACCTAACTGCTTCTGCAGAAGCTTTCCAGCCCATTCTGTTTTAGCTCACTTTCATCCCACTGCTGCTGATACTGAAACTTTTGGGGATTCCAGAAGGTGTGTGGGGTTGCTTCTCAGTTCTTCCCACAGAAAAGTCGAGAATTCAGCGTTCTTAGATTTATTAGGTCAACTTTTACTCCTCTGTGTTTTTCTAGCTTCCAAAATTTCTCTCTCTCTCCCCTCTCCTATCCTCTTTTGCCTTGGGGGTATATGCCTTTACTATGATTTTAGTGAGATTTGGGGTGGGAGTAGACTGTAAGTACATGGGTTTAATATGCCATCCTAATCGGAAGCTTTCAGTACGGTTTGTATACCTTTGTCCCCCTACAAAAGTATCTTTATGGCTGCAGCACATCTCTCCTTACATAATACGTCTTTCTTCCCTCTGTGTAGTTGTACTGCAAGATAAAGTGAAGAATTTTTACACTCGCCTGCCGTTCCAAAAGCTGACGGGGATTTCCATTAGAAACAAAGTGCCCATGTTTAACAAATCCATTTCCAATGGGTAAGCTGTTTCCATTCACTCCCGCCCCACTGCAATACTTAATAACGACCCTTCTGTTTTCATAAAGATGGTGATATAATATCAGTTAAAGGCACAAGCATAAAAGACTGAAAAACCCAAAGCAAAGGGTGAAAAAGTAATAAGGAGGTAACGATCTAAAAACCATGGCTAAGGTCAGTTACTAATAGTCAGCACAACATTTAGCCCTGAATATCTGGTCAGCTGACGCAAAAGGGAAACACTGACCCGTGTTTTATCAGTTAATACAAGTTATCAAGCATTGTAATAAAGTTGACCAGCCAAGTCTTCCTGTGCTGCACTCAGAATCCAGAGAGCAAGCAGAACTTTCAGCGGGACCATAGGCATATCACGGCTTTTAATTTATTTAATTTTTTATTTAAAAAATGTATTCTATTATTGATTTAATTAGTCAGCTGTAATTTAGTTGTTTTCATTAAAGGTGATGTTTCTCTCCACCAGTCTGTCGATCTCACCCACTTTTTACAAACTGCATTCCTGGGTCCTACCCTGGACCTACCGAATCAGCATTTACAGGGGGCTCAGGAATCTGAGTTTTAACTAAGCTCCCCCTGTTGAAGTTACAATTCGAGAGTCCTTGATCTATGAATTGTTGATCTGCGAAGTGTTGTTGGTTTATGAAACTACGCCATGCTGCTGGCATTTAAGATCTGCTTTTGAAAATGCAGATTAAAAGATGATACAGGATGGTCTGCCTTGAGCTCTGGCTGGGCACCACCCATGCCGACAGGAAGGGGGACGAGAAGGAGGGTGGGAAACGGAGATCAGTCTGACCCCGGTGCTGGGATGGGCGCTGCGGGAGCAGAGCTTGTGTGTCTGGACTCAGGAAAGGGTCGTCATAGAGGGCAGGCCCCCAGAAGGCAGTGGTAGCGATTCAGCCTGCCCCATAGGTCCTGCCCAGCACAAACCTTCAGGCCTGCTCTTTTCCCCTTCCTCCAGCTTCTTCGAATGTGAACGACTGTGTGACGTGGACCCGTGCTGCACGGGCTTTGGCTTTCTGAACGTTTCCCAGTTAAAAGGTAATAATGGTAACTCCCTCTGGTCTGCATACAACACTTTACAGTCTAGAAAACCCATTCACGTCTACAGTCTGATCTAATCCTCAGCATCTCCTCGTGTGGGTGGAGAAGAGTGCCTTTCATTCACAGATGGGAGGTGGGGGCTTGGAGAGGAGAGGTGGCTAATAAACACGGTAGCTGGGACATGGCTCCTGGCCCAGTGCCCAGTCAGCGTTACACGACTCTTCTCCCTGACCCAAGTAGCCTTCCTGCCATGGCTCACTCAGCTGTCTTCTGCTCAGCTTTCAAGACCTGGGTCAGGCAGCTTGCTAGTGTGAACTTTGGATCCATCCATATGATCTGCATTTAAATCTTGATTCTGGACAAGCGACTTAATCTCTCTGAGCCTTGGTTTTCTTATCTGTAAATAGGGATAGAAATGTTACCCTCCTCCTAGGGCTGAGTGAGGACCAAGGAGTACGATGCAAACACAGCCCCAGCATAGCCCTAGGCACACGACAGGTCTGTGCTGTCTCCATGATGTCCTCTCTGATCAGAAGCTCATTAAGGTAGCGGGTTTTTCATCAGTGACTAAGATCGTCACTGGAATAGTGTGCTGCACCTCAAAAGTCTGCTGAAGAATGAGTTTGCAGAATTTCTCTCATTCCGTTAGAATCTTCCATCATGATCATTTCCCTGGTCCTCGATATTTTTTGCTCCAGGAGGAGAGGTGACATGCCTAACTCTGAACAGCTTGGGAATTCAGACGTGCAGTGAGGAAAATGGAGGAGCCTGGCGCATTCTGGACTGTGGCTCTCCCGACACTGAGGTCCGCACTTATCCCTTCGGGTGGTACCAGAAGCCTGGTAAGTGATATTCTCCGAACAGCTACATGGACATCTTTAGTTGACTGCTTCTCAACTGTCTGTTAGGATGATGTCCTTGGCCCCGGGAGGAAATTAGTCAGGATTCACTGGGTGCAAGCAACAGAGACAGATTCTATTTAACGTAAGTAGAAAAGGAACATATTGGAAGTCTGCTTGTAGAGTCAAAGGAAAGATGTCCAACTAGGTCTCAGCTCCATGGATGTATTCAGCAGGAGTGAATGGACAACCTCTTCAGTGTGACACTGTCTTCCTCAGTCTGCCCCAGAGGGTTTTGGTGGTTGTGTTCAAGCTTTAAATTTAAGGGAGAGAGTCTGGCCCTGGCCTGGTCCTTGCCCTAGAAATGAGAGTAACAGGATGTCTGACCTGGAGGAACCTTAGAGGTCTGTAACTTTGATTTCACATTCTGCATATCACCCAACACAATGCTTTGCCCAAAGTAGGAAAGGAGAGGAGAACTGACATTCCTCATGTGCCCACTGTGTGTCTACATGTGTGCTGCGGCTTCTACACGGGTTATACAATATATTACTTAATGCCTCCATGGAGTAGACATTATTTCCTCCATTTTAAGATGAGGAGAGTATGGTGTAGACAGTGGAAGTTATTTGACCCAAACCACATAGCCATCAAGAAGCATAGTCAGGTCGCAAACCCAGCTCTCAAGACTCCAGACTTCACTCTTCCCCTTTACCTGCTGCCTCCTGGCAGATCTCCCATATGGCATGAGTGACTGTATGTGAAACTGTCTGGACACATTGCCTGAATGGTTTTCCCCCAGCTCAACTCAAACAACCATTTGACCAATAAACTGAAAAAATAAAACTAATAAACGAAACCAGCAGTAGCTTGACCTCTTGTTCCAGAGCTACGTCCAACCCGAGAGGCTTGGGATGGGGCTTTTTGGTGGAATCTGGTCCTTGACATTTGTTCATGAGCCTACGAACCCCCGAGACATTCTGTGGCTTCAAGGCAGAGTCTTTTGGGGTTGATTGTTACCAGGCTGAAAAGAATCTTCCTTGCTGATGTCTACTTTGAGCATCCTGTGACTTGATCTGAGTTCACTCTATTTATTCCTTTTATTTTATTTTAACATCTTGAATTGTTTTAAGAAAAACATCAGGAGTGTATGATGAAACATCCTCAGTGAGTTTCTATTTAGGGGGGAGGGGTGTGCCATATAGAGGACGGGGAGTGAACGCCTGCCGAGGATGGTGGCCCCACAGGAGCTCCAGTGCCGGCTCTGGGTATTTAGGGCCTTCAGAACTGAACTCTGAGCCCACAGTGCCTCCTTGCCCAGCTGTCCTCCCACAACTCTTCCCATCTCCTCACCCCACCCAAAGCTGGAAAATGTCATTTTTCATCTTTCTATTGCTCAGGGAAGAATTGGATAAAAAGAGGCTAAGAAATAATTCATTTGTTCAGAAATATGGGAATCATATCAGAGGGTTACAACATCTGGCAGGAGTTAGCAAGGAAAAGGGCCCAGGGTGCTTGTTGCCCCCACTTTTTCCATCTGTTCTGTTTCTTTTTATCTGACTGCACAGACCACTGACTTTTTCCAACGTATATTCTGTGGGGTCAGGCTGGGGACTCAGGAGTTCTGACCAGGAACTGCAGGGCAGGGAATTACAAATTCATTCGACAGACACTGACTGAATGTCAGCCATGCCCGGGGGCCTCTGGTTTTACAAATCCAGCCTCTAATCCCTGGGCTCTTACTGTGTGCCTGGCTGGATGCCAAGCACTTTTTAAGTGTTATCTCACCTAATCCTCATAACCACTGTTAGCTGAGGTTCAGGGAGATTAAGTCACTTGCCCAAAGTCACACATAACAGGTAAATTACAGAATTTGGACCCAGAATTTTTGGACCTAGTCAGAAAGAACTGGGTCCAAATAACCAACCATATAACCATATTATATGGCTCTACTCAGCCATATGACGTATTCACTGTGTTATATGGCTGAGTTGGAATAAGAAATGATTCCTGTCCTCCAGGCGCTCACAACTTAAGGAGGAGTTACAGCCTGTAGGTAAATAAGCCGTTCTAGCTCTGGATTGCTCACGTCGTAAATCTAGAAGTTTTCAAACTTTATCGAGTGTCCATACTGGGTCATGCACTGTGCTGGGCACTAGGAAGTGTGGGGTTAATAAGATGTAGTCATTTTTTTCTTAGGTGATCACATCCTAGTGAAGAAGATGCGGGCACGTATGATTAATTGTAGCATCATAGGCTCAGAACTAGAACAGTCATATGCATGAAGTGCTGTGGGAACATGGGAGCAAGGAATTAAGTCTGCTTCAGACTGGTGGAAATCCATTACTGAAAGCCTCCTGCACCCTCCTTTATGCTTCAGGGACCACCTCCTGCAGGCTCTGGCCCGCTGGCCTGGAGCTGCCCAAGCAGGCAGGTTTTCACCCTGCATGCCGCCTGCTTTCTGTGTTTGGGTGAGTGGGGAGAAAATTCGAAAAAATGCCAAAATGGCGTCAGTCTCTCAGGACCCCTGGGTGAGAAACACCTCGGGATGCACATGGCTTACGGCCATTCTGGTGTGAGTGGCTCTGAATTTTCCATTTCAGAAGAGGGCCAGCTGCAGGGGTTCTGGTGGCCTGGTGTGACCCATGACTCTCCATCGGAGCAGAACTAGGTCCTCACTGGTCAGTCTTTTTCCCTTAAGTCGTCTTCACCACCATTGCGGGTGGTGGGCTTTCCCGTAAGTCGTCTTCACCACCATTGCGGGTGGTGGGCTAAGTCTTAAGACGTGATGGATTATCTCCTCCTGAGACCCAGGCAGAGAGAAGGAGCCTTACTCGGGGAAACTGGTTCGATAAATTAGACCATTCTCTCCGCTGGGTCACATTGACCTAGTGCAAAGCCACCTTCTGATTTGTGATATATTTTGAGCTAAAACACACTCATCTTCTGGATTCTGAACCTTAGATGGTAGTGTATTCTGTTTTCTGTAGTAGACAAAACTTCCCTAGTGTAACGGTTGGAAAGTCCCAACAGGCAAGCTGACATCGTGGTTACTTTCCCCACATCCTTATCTTTGTATTATTATTTTTTTAATTGAGTGGTTAGATTTTTTTTTTTACATCTTTATTAGAGTATAATTGCTTTACAATGGTGTGTTAGTTTCTGCTTTATAACAAAGTGAATCAGTTATACATCACACATAATAGTAGGAAGTAGGGCCCCTGCAGGGCCAGGGAAGCCTGCACAGAGGGGGACATGAGCCTTGAAGGATGACCTCTCTGTCAGCACAGGAGACACGGATTTTTTACAAAGGAATTCTTGCAAAGAATTTCCGTTAATAGGCTTTGCCCTCACTTCAAATCCATGGTTTGGTCATTTAGTGTACTGGCATCTCTGTTGAGTGATGAGCACAGACCCCTGATTTGACTGCAGGCTGAGAGCCAGACACAAAGAAGGTAACACAGGTCCTGTTTCTGAAGAATGACACTGAGGAAGGGGAAAGGAAGGGCTATTTGTTGAGCTCCTACTATGTGTCAAACACCATGGAAGCATCAGGGGTAGAAGGTCCTCCCCAAAAGTGTTTAGCCTGGCTGGGGAGGCAGAAGTGAGAGACATGAATGTCTCTCAAGCACTTACTAATGTCAGAAACAACTCTCCAGCACTCTCCCTGCATTCACTTACAACGCCTGTGGGGCTGGTACTCTCCTATCCCCTCACCCGGAGGTAATTATTCCCTCTGTATCAGAGAACTACTCAGCCCTGTGGCTTGTGTTACAGTGGGGGGGACCCACGGGGGCTTCTGAAGCACAAAAGGGGAGCAAGAAATTTTGTTCTATAAGGGATTATGCAAAAGCCACTCTGGGGGAAAATCTGGGTGTAGATAAAGGAAAGCTGGGTGAAGGGCGCCGTGGCCGCTGCGTAGGGATAGTGGGTGGTCCTGCCCTGCAGCCCCCGGGGCCGCAGAGACCTGCACACGGGCAACATAACCCTGGTACTGGGCTGTGTTCTCAAAACAGAAGTGGAAGTTGAGTCTCCTAGGATCCAGGAGAGAGGCACAAACCTAGAGCAGGGAGCGCCCAGAGGGGCCCCCAGAGACCCTGCAGCCCTGTGCTTTCTGACTGCTCTCCACTGAGAACAGAAATTTGCATGGGTCTGAGCACCAAGCTGAGAGGCTCAGGCCAAGCAATTATGATGCAAATGAGGCTGTTGGCGCCACTTTCCAACAGCAGGACCCAACGAGGAAGCATCTTAGCAACCAAGGTGGGAGTACGGGGTAAGAAGGCTGCTCTGCAGTCCAGCTGCCCCAGAGCTCAGGGCTGCCTGGAGGGGGCGGCCTCTGGGGCGCTGGTACCTGCTGCTCTCGGAGAACTGGGCTGCCATTCGCTCCGCAGCTGTGCGTGACTTGCAAGTGGGGCAGGATCTTTGGTTTGTTTACAAAGTCACATGCAGCATCTAAAAAAAACAACCGAAGCCTCACACTTCCTTTGTTCTTCTGTTAAGCAAATGTACTTGGACCCTGTAGCTGTTCTAGATATGGGAAATGGAAAGGAAATGACCAGCTCTTCTAATTATGCCTCTCTGCAGCCCATGTAGAAACCACCACACGTAGGAGAATTCACTGTGCAGTCCGCTCTTCACATCATCACTCACATCCCCTCAAGAGTGTCTGCCATTTACTTAGCACGGAGTGGGCTCCAGGGCTAGGCTAGTGTTTTGCAGGCAACATCTGATTTGGTCCCCGAAGAATGTGATGAGGTTGGGTCTATCCTTACCCGCATTCTCTGCTTGCTGGCAAATGTGTTACAACTGGGGAGGGTGGCGGGGACCCTGATTTGTTGTTTTGTAGCGGTTGCCACTTTCCGTGGTGTAAATACTCCAGCCACGGCCCATTTCAAGCCACCAGCTTGATGTCACTGAAAGCAGAGCTGGGAAGAAGCAGAAGGGTTACCATCCATCTGTTTAACAAGCATGAATTAGCTGAGCAACTTGCTCAAGGTTGCACGGTATGATCCTCTGTAGGGACGTCCCCAGGGACGGAGTCCCTCGCAGGGGCTGAGGCTCAGTGCCCCGCAGCCCAGGGAAGCTGAGAACTTTCAGGGCTCAGCTATTCCTGTACAGTGAAGAAGGTCCCACCCAAAGGGCCGACAGCCCCCCGTCAGGAAACACTGATGGAGGATGAGGAAGGGTAAGTAGAGCAGCAGCAGCCCCAGAACTGGGTGATGAATGCCTGGCTGAGACGCGCGCATAGTAATTCTCCCTGCGGATGTGCGGCAGCTCGCCTCACTGTTCTCACAGCATTAGACGTATACGGTTTCCAGTGTTTCATTAGTGCTGTATGAATGTTTCTTTTGCAAACCGAGCTTGCTTTGAATTTCCAGATAAATTTCCAGAGGCAGAATTACTGGGTCCAAGGGTGTGGGCATCGGAATGCCCTCGATGTAGGTTCATCAGATTGTTTTCTGAAGATTGCACTGACTCTCAGGGTCTTTGCTCTGAAAAAGCAAAGATGGACATTTAAATAAACAAGCTGGGTCCCTGGGCGCTGTAGAGCATGGTGGGTGGTTCTGAGTCATTCTGAGTTTTGTGGGAGGAGCTCACAGAATGTTGGGTGACAGGAGCCTTAGCTCAGCAACCCTCAGAGTGAATCCCTGGACCAGCAGGGTCAGCCTCACCTGGGAACTTGTTAGAAACACCAGATCTCAGGCCCCAGCCCCCACCTGCTGAACCAGACAGTCTGGGGATGGGGCCAACGTGGTGTGTGTCATCAAGCCCTCCAGGGGATTCCAATGTCTGCCGAAGGCTGGGAACCAGGGCCATAGAATGATGACCAGGAGCAGGTGCTTCTAGGCAGATGGAGTCAAGCAGGAGAGACACACGACAGCTGGGGGCTCGAGAACTCAGGGAGGCTGGGTCGTGGCATGTCTGACCAAAGTGAGGAAGGCGGCGGAGGGGACGGGATGGGAGGGAACCCAAACCGGGACTTCGGTGACCAGAATAGAGCATGACTCTGACTCGAGGCTTTTCATGGAGGCAGACAAGGCCAAGAGTCAAGGACAAGGGTGTGTCACTGTGAAAGGGCGATATTAAGAGTGAATAGTGGGGCTTTCCTGGTGGCGCAGTGGTTGAGAGTCCGCCTGCCGATGCAGGGGACGCGCGTTCGTGCCCCGGTCTGGGAAGATCCGACATGCCGTGGAGTGGCTGGGCCCATGAGCCATGGCCACTGAGCCTGTGCATCCGGAGCCTGTGCTCTGCAGCGGGAGAGGCCGCGGCAGTGAGAGGCCCGCGTACCACCAAAAAAAAAAAAAAAAAAAAAAAAGAGTGAATAGTGGCCGGCATTTATTGAGTGCTTACTGTATGCCCAAAGGTTTACATACAACAGCTCATCCAAGCCTCACAACCCTGAGAGAGGTACTGTCATTACCCCCATTTTACAGACAAGGAAACTGAGGACAGGGAGGTGAAGCAACTTGCTCAAGGTCACACAATCTCACCCTGGGTTGCTGACCCTTGACTGTGGGCCCCACCCATGACCCTTGACCCCTGACCATGCTACACCATAGCTCAGAGAGGGAGAAGATATGACAGCACTCCTAGTTTGGGCCACTGGAAGAAAAGGATGCTGAGGCTTTGAAGATTTTGATTTGTTCAGTAAGGGAAGAGGAAGGGGAAGGGGATAATGGGCACTCACGGGTCACCTGCTGGGTCTGCACGGTTTCTCATTTAATTCTGACATCATCCTCATGTGCCAACGCCAAAGCTGGGTCTGCACGGTTTCTCATTTAATTCTGACATCATCCTCATGTGCCAGCGCCAAAGCTGGGTACAGAAGAAGCCAGATAACTTGTCCATCTGCCCTGCTTCTAAGAGGCATATGGAGGTTCGAGCCCAGGTCTGTCTGCCCTCCTACTCCAGGCTCTGTCCACCTGCCACGCAGCCTGCGGTGAATAGCTGCCGTCTAGTGAGCTCTCACCCTGTGTCTGGCCCTACACTACCTCCTGTCATGCCCACAGCCATTCTCAGCATATGTTGTGTCATCCTCAGTGTACAGATGTGGAAACTGAGGCCCAGACAGGCTAAGTGCCCTCCCTGAGTGAGTCAGTTAAGCCATGGTGGTGGGCGTTTCACTTGTTCGCTGTGTGTCCCTGGGTGCTCACTCTCTGGAGCCCGGTAGGTCTGTACTTCTTCACCCACTGGCTTTGGAAAACGCCGTGAAGATGGCGAGTGCTGTGTGTCACTCGTCGGCGAAGCTGTGAGAGCAGGAGTGAGGTCCCCTGCCGCAGCGTCTGTGAGGCAGGGGCTTGATGGCGTCTCTCCGGCCTGGGCCTCGAGGGAGGGTGACACAGAGGAGAGAAAGCAGCCCAGCTGCAGTGAGCACGTGGTGCCAGGTTGGTTTAAGCCCCTGAGGTGTCAGGACGTCCCTTCAGCACAGCCTAGCCCGTTCTGACCACGCGGGACTGGTGCTGGGCACTGTGGGCCCACCGTCTGCCTTCCAAGTTTGACTTTTCTGTCACCAGGTTGGACCTCTAGTCCTGCCTTTCAGGACTCAATGATCGAAAGGGTGAAAAAAGAGCTGAAGGGCTGCCGTTGTCTTCTTTTGCAGTTGCTCAAAATGACGCTTCCGGTTTTTGCCCTTCGGTGGGTTTGCCTCCCCTCACAGAGAGCGGTAAGTTCACTGTCTTCCTAATTTCTCCGATGTGATGCGGCCTCATCTTTCTCCTTGCTTTTGTCCCATAGTTTATAACTCCCACGACCCTCTCACATCCATGAACTCAAGCCCCTCTCAGTTCACACATGCATAGAGAGGGCAAATGCCAGCAGCACATCGCAGCAGTTTACATGCCAGCCAAGGAGTGCGTCCAACTGGCCGCAGAGCGCAGCGGGAGCCCAGTCCTCCTGCTTTTCATTCTAAGGTTTGTTGCACCCTGTTGTGTAGTGACTAGGCCTGCACAAGCCCGGGGCCGTGTCAGGAAGAGTAGCGTTTGGGAACTATGTGCAGAGGAGCCGGGGCTCCGAGCCGTCGGTGCCCCGCGCAGCACAGTGACATCTGAGGCCAAGCGCTGGCCCTGATCCCAGGAGCACCACCTGGGCTGGGGCTGCCATCTCCTTCTGCACATGGCACCGTCCCCACCGCACACACCCTGTCTGGCAGCAGGAAGCGCGGGGCGGTGGTCGCCGTGGGACCGGGCAGGGCAGCGTGGGCTTCGCTGCATGTCCCTTTTCTGCTTCCCCTTAGTCAGGAAATGAGAGGCTCTCATCATTCCTGTCCTGTGACATGATGTCTGAGGGGCACTAGATGTCTGTCATTATGGTCCTGGCTGAAGGGACAACATGTAGCTCGTGTAGGAGAGAATCATTTGTCATCAAGGCTGGGCTGAGAGTATAAATGTCCTCAAGCATGTTGTCACTTCCTTCCCTCAGTTACAAGAGCTGACTTTGTGTGTATTCTTTCCCCTGAGCATTCTGTACAGAATATCGATGTCTAAGCACTTAAAGATTTCACATCTAAGACATTTGATCTTCACACCAACCTCAAGGGGCAGGTCCTATTTTCCTATTTGTTAATTACAGAAAATTCAAACAATGCTGAAATACAGAAGGAAAAAATCAGAGAATTATTTAGAAGTTACTCCATGTCAGTTCATACATCGGTTTATTTCCTAATCTCCTTAGACTTTTCTGTATGGAAAAGTAATTGTAATCTTGCTACAATGTTATGTGTCTTGTTTTTACCTAATATTGCATCATGTGTATATTTCCAAACAGTTATATATGTCTAAACCATTCATGTATGCATGTCATTTGTAGCATCATTCATTCATTCATCTGTCTATGTTCTTCCCCTTAAAATGCTCCCAATCTGGTGATGAAGAAACAAGGACAGTACAGTGATCAACCACGGTTGTCACATTATCCTACTAGGTCGACGCACGGTCGTTCACTAACTCATTCCTCTATTTCTGGGCATTTGATTGTTTTTGACTCTTCACTATTATGAAAATACCACAAGAATACCTTGGTACATAAAGCTCTTTCCAATGTTGAGATTATTTCCTGGGGGCAGACTCTCCAAAGCAGAATTACTGGGTTTGAAAACTCTAGATTTTTTGACTCTAGATCTATATTGCCTAATTAGTCCCAAACACTTGTTTGTTGTTGCAGACTTACTAGCAGTGAATCAAAGTGGTTTCTTTTTTGTTGTTGTTTTTTTAATAAATTTATTTATTTTATTTATTTATTTTTGGCTGTGTTGGGTCTTCGTTGCTACGCGTGGGCTTTCTCCAGTGGCAACAAGCGGGAGCTACTCTTCATTGCGGTGCACGGGCTTCTCATTGCGGTGGCTTCTCTTGTTGCAGAACACAGACTCTAGGTGCTTGGACTTCTGTAGTTGTGGCTCGCGGGCTTTAGAGCACAGGCTCAGTAGTTGTGACACACGGGCTTAGTTGCTCCGCATGTGGGATCTTCCCAGACTAGGGATCGAACCCGTGTCCCCTGCATTAGCAGGCGGATTCTTAGCCACTGTGCCACCAGGGAAGTCCCTCAAAGTGGTTTTTCTTCCATCATGTGCTTAGAATCCTTAAGTATTATCACTAAAAATATCATTTATTAAATTTACGGATAAAGAAAACTTCCGTACCTGATGTCAAATGCATATGTTAGATAGGAATCGATCAACACATAAAGCTCTTCAGGTGATTTTACAATGCTTCCAGTCTGTTTTTGCTAAAATTTGTATTCCTGAGACTTGAGTTACTAACAAAAGAAAGAAAAGGTGTGGAACTCCACATCTCCCTTCACACACACACAAAGTCTATGGAGCTGAGTAGATGTTTTGAAGGCGGAATGAGATGTCACGGTATTTTCAAATGTGCCTTCGACGAGTGTGATCTGAAAGCAGGAGAGATGGGGGGCCGACATTCCATGTGTGCTTAGAGCTTCCAAGTTGGAATTAAGAGGTTGAGCATGTTCCTTTGATGAGAGTCCGAGGGAGGACATCATTCTGCCTTCGGGGTATTGGTATGTCTATGTGATTGTGACATGGATTGGTGCGTGTGCACGTGTGTGTGTGCTCACACTTGCATGTATATACCAAGCATACGTAAAACCCTCATCTTTATGCACTTTTTATTCGGGGAGAAAAGGAAATATTTATTAAATACCAAGCAGTTCATAAATCATTTAATGCTCAGAAGAAAGTTAGATGGTAACAAGGTCAGTTTTTCAAATAAGGAGACTGAAGCTCTGTTAGGTTAAATGATCAAGCTGGGATTGGAGCCCACATGTGCCTGCCTGGCCCCCCTCAAAGTTAGATGAAAATATTTGGTTTGAGCTTCTGGAAAGGGTGACAGAGATGGACTTCCCAGCCCCAGACTTGTCGGGAGACCTAAAGTCTCGGCCTTGTTTCTTTTATGAGATTGTGTGTATAAGCTGCCCGTTCAAAGCCTCTTTGAAAATGGGATTCTGATGAGCTCATTGGTCGATGGGGATGGTGAAGCCAAAGGTGGCTTGTGAAATCTCAGGGGCCTGTCTTGGGTACATACACTCTAAACGCTTGGTCTATGTTGCTCCCGAGAAGACTTCAGACACATTAACGGGTCGGGGGCGGGGTTTGAAGACAGCAGGAGTTTGTCAAATGGGTGTGTTTCAGAAAGTCTTTCCAAAGAGAGTGCACATGCAAAGGCCCAGGACCACAAAACAGCCTGAGGCATTCAGACATTGGAAACGGTCCAGGGTGGTGGGCCTAGGGCTGTCAGTGGGAGAGGCAGAAGATGATCAGTAGAGAAATGCTGTAGCTTGAACATGGAGCCGGTGTGGGACTTCGTACTGGGTTTGGAACTAGACCTTGGCAAGGTCTCTTGGGAGCGCTAGGGTGGGCATGAACAGAGAAGCGTGTTATGGCAAAACAGATTCCTCTTTCACTTCAATTTAGTTCAATCTGGTGAATATCTATTTTGGAAAATGGATTCTGAATTGTCACTTACGTTCCAGGAAAGGTGTGCTGTGTTGAAGGTCTTGTTTGCAAAGAGAGTATCCCACCTAATTAGGAGAAAGGCACAGGAAGAAAGAATTTAAGGAGATGAGCCACTTACCAAAGTGAAGCCACTTCCAGTGGCTGTGGGAGCCTGGGGAAGGCTCCCCCCAAATTCACCACAAACAGTGAAAGCACCCAGGCACATCAGGGCCAGTCTGTGCCATAAAGGCCAGTGTGCATTTGTCAGATGGCCAGGAGGGGGCAGGGGGCATCCTGGGCAGAGGGCAGTGCACGCACAGAATCCCGGGGCCTGCATTAGCACCGCACATGCAGGGAAGTACAGGTAGCTCAGGACTGCAGGGCCAGGAGGGAGGCTGGACAGGGGACTGGGGCCAAACATCCGAGTGCCTTGGGTACCACAAACCCTTGAAGGGTTTTAGGCAGTTCCATAATGAGCTTTAAAATGACTCAGACGCTCTCCCTTTGGGCTGTGTGGGAGACGCACTGGTGCCTGACAAGCTAGGCTTTGAGAGAACGAGGACAGCTGCGTCATCTGTATGTAGAGTGCCGTTTTACGCTCTTTAGGGAAACGTTGTATGCTTTTTTAAACGGGCAAAACAGTAAAGGTGATATTTCTTCATAAGAGAAAATGTCCATTGCTTCTTAAAAGACCCATGACAACCCAGCTCAGGGTTAGCATGAGATGTCTTTTCAGAGTTGGACCCTGTCTGTAGGATGACCACTGTCTGCCCCCTCCTGCAGGCCAAATGGGGGGCGGGGAGGTCTTCCAAGGGCTAATTCCCAGGAGAATTGACGTTTTGCTTGTCATCCACTATCTCAGAAGCTCTTCTCTTAGAGGTGCCATTGAAACAAATTTAGAGTATTTAGATTGCAAGCGAGGGGAAAACACAGATGTGAGTCTTTAAAAAGTTATACCTGTACTCTAAGTTCCTTTCACCTGAGGAACTTCAAAGTACCCTTTAAAAAATGCCCCAGCCCTTGACTGTGATCACAGGTTGCTACCAGCAGATCGAGGCTGTGGGTGAGGCTGCAGTTGAGAGGGTGTGACGCACGGCTGAGAGGGATGCCTGGTGAAAGTTTGCCCTGCTCCGCTTCACCAGCCTGGAGCCCGGTGACAGCAACAAAGCTGTCCCTGGGTATATGGAGGTAGAAGTGGCCACACCAGCAGTCTTTTTTGGGACCTGCGATTTGTAGTCAATCACTTTTGTCTGCTTTGCCTCTGGCTTTTCACAGCTGTGCCAAAGGGTTGATAGAATTCAGTTGATCTTTTCTGCACATGTTTTCCACTAAGCTGGAGACAGAGTCGTGTGATCCTAAAAAATGTCAGCACTGGCAGGATTGTGTGCATCATCTAATTGAGGGAAACATCGGGGCATTCTGGTGTGGAGATGAGATTTGAAGTCCGTCTGCCCAGCTTCCAATCCCGTTCCATCACTTAACACATGGGTACTCTGGGGCCAAATTCCTCAGCCTCCTGATGCCTTTGTTGGCCTCTGTAAAATGAGGATGATGGTGAAAAGTAAGAAATATCAACCTAGTAGGCTTGTGTTGTGGAATAAAGTACAAGGCTCGGCACAAAACCTGATAAGAGTGGGTGTTTAAGAAATGTCAGTAATAGTGCCCAAGTCCAAACCCATCTTTTTATAGAGGAGGAAACTGAGGCAGAGAGAGAGAAAGTGACTCTCCCAAGTCACAGCCAGTTAAGGGCAGAGCTATAAAATCATGAATTTTTATATTCCTAGTTATTGAGTGACTAAATATGTCAATCACTATGCTAAATGCTTTCCATATTTTAATCCCCACAACTGCCCTAGGCAGTGTGCACCATTATGTCCATT
The DNA here is from genome assembly GCF_963455315.2 of Globicephala melas. Taxonomy (NCBI): domain Eukaryota; kingdom Metazoa; phylum Chordata; class Mammalia; order Artiodactyla; family Delphinidae; genus Globicephala; species Globicephala melas. The sequence goes on from NC_083330.1 coordinate 71,643,310, forward strand.
TTACAGATTTGGAAACTGAGGGTCGGAAAGGCCCAAGGTCACATAACTAATGAATGGTAGAGCTGGGGTTCAAACCCAATCTGAATCCAAATCCAGAGTATCCCCACTGAAGATGCTGACTGTTGCTGGTTGGGTTCCTCAGGAATCAGACTCTGAGTTCAGTATGCAGGTCATTTTTTAAGGGAATGGAATCAAGAGGGGTGGGAGAGGGAAAGAGAAGGGCAGAGGGAGAACTTGAGGTTCAATGCAGCCTTAGAGGAGGCCTCAGCTGACCTCTAGGGATGCTGGGACGATCTTCAAAATTGTTATGCCCTCACGTTGGTCACTCACTGATACGGGCTGCCCTTCTAGGGGTCACTCTCCCTGCAGGGGCTGACAGTGGGGTCTATCTGCCAGCAGCCCTCCTAGCAGCTGGGGAAGAGCCCTTCATTAATGAAGGGGGATCTGGAGGACATCACAGCCTGCAGCCTAGTGGTGTTATACTTTAATAATCTCATCTGGGGCACATTTGAGGGTGGAATGGGTGCTGTTAAAACTGTGCAGGCTGCCCTGCACCAACCCTGGGGCCTTGTCACCTGCCTGCTGTAGCCACGAGTCTGGTGGTGCATTAGCCCACACAAGCTAATTCTTAATCCCTTTGGTCCTTGGGCTGAAAGGGCCATGTGATCAGGCACTGACTCCAAAATTGCCTAATGTTTGTATAAAACTTAAATCTCCTTTCCAAATATGCACAGAGCTGGTGTGTGCACACGCACACACACACACACACACAAACACACACTTTCTCTCTGGACCTCACGGTGTACACTCTGTCCCTACTTCACGGGAAGTGCTGTCCAGGGGAAGATCCCGTATCTCAGGGCCCATCAAGGTGAGGCTGGCAGGCACGCACTCTTTCCTACCTTCAGTCTGTCGAGAGTGCTGGGACTAGTTAGTAGCTGCGTGCCCAGACTAACACGTGTGGCCAGGATGCACATCTGCCACGGCCCTGAGGCGCCTGGGTAGCTGTAACTGGCAGGGCTGAGTGTGCTCTGGGCACAGCCTTACATGTGGCAGCTCCCCTGGACCACTTCTCTGCTTCTCTGAGACCCAGGGACTGTGATGGAAGAACAGCTGGCAAACTGGGATCACAGCCACGGCAGACTGAAGGAAAGTGGGACACGTGGGGAAACTGGGCCCCAGCTTGGAAGGCTTCACTTCTCTCCACGAAGCAGGAGGGAGCCTCCGGCCAGCTGGTGAGATGCTGGATTTGGGACACAGTTATAGTTTCTTCTGCCTCGGCTGCCATTCCCCTGTTCATTCGCTTATTCATTCAACAGGTGTTTAGTGAGCACTTACTCTGTGCCTGGCACTGGGTGCTGGGGCTACAGCAGTGAACAGAGCCTCAGAAAGCCCTGCCCCATGGAGCCTTCATCCTAGTACGTCGTCAGGGCTGGCTCCTCCTCTGCTCTGAGCTAACATCACCGCCTCAAAGAGACCCCCCTGACCACCCCATCAAAGCAGCCCCTTCGGCACTCTCTACCCCTTCACCTTGCTTTATTGTCTTCTTATCTTTTTGCTATGAAATCTTCTCACTTGTTTACTTCTTGAGTATTTGTTTGCCCTCCTCTAAAAAGGAAGCCGCAGAGGGCAGGGACTTTATCTGGCTTGTTCACTGCTATTTTAGCTCTTAGAAGAATGACTGGTACCTAGTCAGTTCTCAAGAAATAGTTACCAAATGAATGAATATATGTTTCTTGCTTGCTTGCTTGCTAGATTTCGTGCTCCAAAGGGCAGTTATTTTGTAATTCATGGTTTGATCCTAAACACTTAGCAAAGTGTCTAGTAGACTCTCAGTCTTATTTTATTTATAATTGTTTGGTTTTTTTAAAAAAGAAAAAAATATATAAATGTTCACTTTGCTCTAGGTTAATATTTAAAACCAACAGTGATTCAATTAATGCTTGTTGAAAGAATGAATAAATGAATGAATGGTAACCACATGAATGGATTGGAACACACATGGGATACAGGAATCCTATCTTTGCCACTCCTTAGGTATGGGAACTTGACTAATTTAAAAGATATTTGTGAATCTCAGTTGTCTCACCTATAAAATGGAGATGATGATGTTTTCAAGGAGGCTGTTATTAAGCTGGAAAGATATATTATATGTAAAATTGCTGCACCCAATGTCTGGTGAAGGCTGACTGTGTTGGAATAGCTAGATTAAGTCAAGCACTGCCAGTTCTAAGGGATCCTTTTCACAGGTCATCTTTGTGAATGCTGCCCCTGCAATTGTACAGTATACAACCTGTGCATGTGTACATAGTGGGCCTGGGAGGCATTTGATCAATGTTTGCTGAATAGTTGTGTCTTAAACCTTTGTTAGATCTTTGAGGCTAGAGAAAACAGAGGATTTACCTTGATAACTCCCTCCCCAGACAACAACAGTTTTGTTCCTGGTCCATCAAGGGTTTATTTGCTCGACTGAGTTGAAGGGAGTAGAACCAAGAACAAAATATGCCAACCTAGGACCTACCTTCTTTTTAATATAATATTTTCTCCAAGAGTGGTAACATTTTAACAAGTGGGTAAACCAGAAAGATTTCGTTTTTAAGAGTGGAAATTCAGACCATTTGCTAAGCATTTGGGGGAAAATATTTTAGACGGTTTTTTACCCTTCCTAGGAGCCCTCTAACCATTCTGAGTAGCTGACTATGGAGTAGACCATTCCTGAATGCAATCCATCAACAGTGGTAGATTTCCTTTAGTTTTATAGGTTATAACAATTTTAGCTGTTGATTTTAAAAGGTAATACTATGTTACCAATGGCTACACAGTTTTTTTTAATTAAAAAAATTTTTTTAATGATCCTTTGGTCATTCTTCATTGATTTTTTTCCCCCCACTGTTGAGTCTGTGCTGAATTCTCTGGCCTCCTTGGTGGAACTGAATTCAATTTACCAAGGAAGCAATCACCTTCCCTCCCCCATGAGTAAAGTCCAGGAGGGGAGAGGAGCCTAGCACGGGAGAGACCGAGGGAGGGGCTTCAGTATAGACAGAGCATCTGGTGTCATGGGAGGGGCAGTGGGGGATGAGGTGAGAGGCGATGGGGTCAGAGGACGGAGGAAGAAGTCGTGGTGTGTCCTGCTGGGATGGAGCAAGGTGGAGAGGATGAGCTCCCCGTTAGTGGGGTATTCAAGCATGTTGGAGATTCCCTCACTGTGCGGGGTGGGGGGTGGTTTACGTGCCCTCTAAGTTTCTCTTTAAGTTTTCTATTTTGGTCATTCTGACGATTGGCTCAGTTATGCTTTAAGGTGTTTTGTTTTTTTCCTTCTGTTTTGTGATAACTTACTTACCCGCAGATGAGCAGACGGCTCTTGGCAGATGTTCTGAGAAGCAGAAGCAATGAAGCAGAGGGACCTTGGCACTGGGTGAATCTGGGTTTCAATTCCAGTTCTATTCCTACTCTGTGTAATGGGGGCCAGTCACTTCACTGCTCTGAGCCTTGGGCTCCTTGAGGCAGAGTTTTCATAATATCACCTCCATCCACAAGTTGCTGTGAGATCTGGATGAAGTCGTGTAGGGCAGGTGCTTAGCACAGTGCCTAGCGTGCCTAGTGGATGCATGCTGAGTGGCGACAGCAGCAGGGGCCCTACCCTCACACTGACTGGAGAGGCAGAGGGCAGGAGTGCAGTGTTGGGAGTTTGCCCGCCCGGGTTCAAACCAGCTGTCAGACCTTGTGCAAGTTCCCTACAGTCCACTCAGAGGTCAGGATGGCCTCCGTCCCACGCTCTTGTTCAGTGTCTCTAGGGAAGCCTCCGCATCATTGGAATTACTTTACTCAGCTCCCATTGGTTCTCATATGCATCTGTGCCTCCAAATTTCTGCAATTTTCCCCAGCTCCCTGGGATCACTCACAATGACCCCAAGAAAGAGGAATTCAGATGCTCTCAGTAACCCATTTATCATGCCACCTCCCAGGTAGCCTTTGCATGTGGGTGGAATTTGGGGGGGTTCCACTTGACAGGAGTCAAACTTCCTAGAGAGAAATCAGATTCAATCTGAGCCTTTGAATTTCCACTAGGAATTTTGCTTGCAATGCATTTAGTGATTTGTCATGAGGACATGGACAGAGTATAGCTCCAAGTCTGGTTTCATGTGTATGCTTTTTTCTTAGACATTTCTCTAGAAGTGTCTTTGAAGTTAGCCGTGTAGAAGATGATTACTCACCAACCACAAGCTCATAATCTCAACAGATGCTGGACCATTTTCGATGTCTTTGAAAACCCCTGCCTGAGATGTACATGCCACTAAAGGGAACCAGTTTATGAGTCTGGAGTTGAGCCACGGGGAGAAAGGGGCAGCTGTGGCAGGGCGGGGATTGGGAGGGGGCAGCCTGGGTCAAGCTCTTGGCTTGCCCATCATGAGCTGTGACTTTAGCCAAGTTATTCCCCACCTCTGATCTTCAGTTTAGTCCCTTGCAAAATAGTAATAGTGATACAGTGAATGCACAGGTTGATGTCATTATTAAATATCACAGTGTAAGTGAAGATGTTTCACAAACTAGAATGCATCACGTAAACGTGAGATATTATGAAATCAAATGCCCATTACTTGCTTCCTATGTGATTAATTGATCAGCTAATTGATTTATTCAATAATTATTTACTGAGGTCTTGTGGTGTGAGAATAATTCTAGCGTTAATCTTTATAGAGATGAAAAAAGGATGAGTGTCTCATTTCTCCTTTATTAATTAAAGAGCTGTGTTCATTCACTCATTCATTACATATTTATGGACTGGGTGGCTCATGCGAAATTGTGATGACATTATTCCTGTTTAGCATGTAGATCCCTTAATAAATGCTAGCTACAGCTATATTGCTGTTTCTATTGTTAATATTTTTATATGCTCTCATGATAGGTCTTGGAGAATTAATGAAAACTAAGGCAGAGTCTTTGATCTCAAGATGCTCATAATTTTAACTGAGAAAAGAACATAAGTAAGTTTCGATGCAGCATATTAGTGGAACACTAGACATATTTAGAAGATACTTAGAGCAGAAGAAAAACTACGGCGGCGTGGTGGAGGAAGGAGTCTTTCAGAGGGGTTTCCAAGGGAAGTGACATCTGAGTTGGGTTTTGAAGGATGATACAAGCTCATCATATGCATAAACTGACTTCACTTTGTAAGTGTAAACAAGGGGAATAGTGAACAAAGTCAGACAACACAGAGTGTGTTGCTAGACGGCCAGATGTGAGTTTGGGGTGGTAGGAAGTGGACAGATGAGAGAAGTGTCTGGAGAAGCAGGCAAGGGAGGCAGCAGACAGAACGTGAGGAAACTTGGGGGCCGTGCATTTTGCTAGCAAATCAGATAAATGCATTTACCCCATCCACTTACAATGGTAGAATCTGAAATTTAGAGTTGAAACTAATATTCATTTTGACTTTTCTTCTATAATGACCTTTCTAGATGGACGTTCAGTCTACTGAAACACCAGGTGAGGATAACGTTGAACGTTTCAGGTCAGGTAGTCCCGTGGGTGGAGTGCCACTTCTCAAGATAGAGAATATAAGGAGGGGACCAGTTAAAGAGTGTGGGTGAGGATGGAAGTAAGATGTAAGTGTTCAGCTTTCAACATGCTGAGTTTGGGATGCTTCAGGGACATCTGCTTGGAGGTGTCTAGTGAGCACTGAGTATCTCAGCGTGAGGCTTGGGTGAAGGTCTGGCCTGGAGGTACATTTGATAATCACTGGCATGTCGGTAGTATTTTAAGTCATGGGGATCATGAGATCACCCACGGAGAGTGTGTAGGGTGCAAATAGTAAAGGTCAGGGACAGATCTCTGAGGAATCTCAGTTTTTAAGGGAAGAGCAGAAGAGAAGCCAGAAGAGCAGCTAGAAAGCTAGAAGGAGCACGTGGTGTCATGGAAACCAGGGGTGGGTCAAGTGGTCAGTAGCTTCAAGGAAGCTGGGGACTGCAAGCATTCACTGGGTTGGTCATGAAGAGTCCTTTGCAGATTTCACAAGGTGATGAGGGAAGAAACTACATAGTAGTGATTTGAGAAAATGGAAACTACAAACTTTCCCAAAAATCTTGGCTGTGAAGAAAAAGAAAGAGATTGACAGCTAAAAAAGGAACTGTAGAACATTCGTTAGTAACTATCACGTTTAGGCCATGAATCACCCACGAGAATGTATTGAAAACAACATACTCCTCCATACGCACCAAATTTTGCATGTATTTTCAGGGAAACGGACCCCCTTAAACCCAGACCCTAAGTTAAGAAACCTTGGGCTAGAGTAAAGGGTTGTTTTAATAATGGAGAAATGTGTGTACGTTTTTATGCAAAGAGTGAAGTGTCAGTGTTCAGGGGTAGACTGGGCATATAGGAGGGATGGGAGTGGGCCTGGATGGGGGGATAGTCGGTAGATGGATGTCCCTGAGGGGGTGAGGTCAAGCTCTCAAGCACCGATGGGGGAATTGGCTTCAAACAGCCACCCTTTCTCCGTTCAGGAGAAACAAAGAGGGAAAGATGGGATGGTTCGTAGAGAGTAGCTGGAGGGTGGGGAGTTGAAGCTGCTGCTGATGACGGTCCCTCTTTCTCTGGGCTGCAAGAAGTCAGGCACCTGCTGAGAGTGCAGGGGTCATGGTGATACCCAGGCCTGGGGAGAATGCAAGAGAGAGACGACTACATTGTCAGGCTGTGTTGAGACTTCATTGGAGGCTGAAGATCCAACAGTTGTAAAGGCGCCAATCTGTTTGTCTGTGGGTATTTCTTTAGCCGTACTCAGGCCAAGACAAGTTGCAGAGGCAGCAGGCCCATCAGATTAACCCAACGGGGAGGAAAGGGGGCTGAGGGCAGTGGCAGAAGGGAAGTTGAAATGATGGACCCCAACCGATCGGAGGCCTTGGTTTATGAGCCAGTGAAGATGGATAACATGGTGTGGAGGGTAAGAGAGTAGAAATCACAGTGAAGTTAAAGAGCTGGTTTTGATGGAATAAAGTACAGAAATGCTAGAAGGAAGGAGGATTGTGGGACGTAACAGCAAGTGTCCCTTAGACAAGTGGGATTTACAGGGTGACGGAGCTCAGTGCCGGGCCAGGGTTTGGGATGCGCTTGTGGAGGTACTTGGCTGGAATGAATGCAAGTACAGTTTTCTGGGATTAAAGAGGCCAGGAAACTGAGACCAGACTATGAAATAGGCCATCTACTTTCCCCATGGATGACAAAGTCCCCCAAGGTTTTAGCAGGATTTGGGATGAAGATGAAAATTACCAGCTGGCTGGCAAAGAATTTGAAGAATGTGGGAGAATGACCAGGCACCCCTAGTTGAGGATGAGAAGTACTAGAAGGTTTCATAGCTGGAAGATTGTGACTCAGAATGAGGGCAGGGGACATTATGGTAAGAACCCTTGTTTCCAGGACACAGCGGATAGGGAAGGATGAGAAAGGTTCGGGGATTCGCTGTGACAGCAGGCGGATGATTTCAGAGAGCTGGCAACTGCAGGAGGCTGGGTCAGGAGTCGGGGGAGACCACCTCCATGTCGAGAAGACAGGCAGGGCTTGGATTCTATCCTCGGGCTGGAGGGCAGCTCATGTCTGCCACCTTTTCATTCTACCAAATAAGAACCCTTTAAAAAAAAACAAAACAAACGAATCATTTTGTAAAAGGACATTAACATGCCAGGCTAGGAAGGAGAACTATCAACATGTCATAAAATTACAATACTTTACCTTCCAGATGGCATTTCCCAGATGGCTCCTCATTCCCGGAAAAAGTACAAAACTCCCTGTCGAGTTTCCTATTGGATTTTTGGTTCCCAGAATGTAGACCCTCCATCCGTCATGGTACATAGTGACTGAACCCCTGTCCCTTCTGGCTCTGCCTTCTGGCTTGGGGGTCGCAAACCACAGCCTGTAGTCTGTTTCTGTGCAAGACCTGTAAGCTTAGAATGTGACATAGAGAGAGATAACATGCAGCAGAGAATGAATGTGGCCAACAGTGCTTAAAATATTGACATTTACTATTCGGCTTCTAACAGAAACTTCTTGCTCACCCCTGTCCTAGCCTGAAGATGTGCTGTCTTCTCCATCCTTCCTCCCAAGCCCCTGAATCATCAGAGTGGGTCTTTTCTGGTCCTCCTGGGCCATATAACCAGACCTAACCCCCACTGTGCAACACTCTTGACCAGGAAAGTGTGGGGGTGGCAGCATTCCTATCAGTACTATTAATGCTCGTGTTTTGGTTGAAAATGCCCTGTTTTACAAGTAACAGCGTGTCCGCCCTTGTACATTCAGCAACACGGCAGAGCTAGAAGCTCTGGTTTTGGGGGTCAACACACAGGGGGTAAATCTTTAATAAATGTTACTGAGTGCTTGTTATGCTCCAAGCAGTTTGTAGGCATCAATCCATTCAGCCCTCACCCTCACCGTGTGTCCAAGCCCACTGACTTTTTATGCCACGACACACACTGGGGACAACGATATGGCGTTGGGAAAACCAGATGGGAGGACGGCACAGCTGCTTCCACCCCTCCCCTCAGGGAGGCTAGAAGGATCAGTAGCAAGCTGTAACCCTTAGCATATGGGAAACCCTCTCTGTGACTCAGGTGACATCAGGTGACACGACTATTCCAGTTTACAGAGTACGATTTACCCCATGTTGGAGCTGGCAGTGGGCAGAGTTGGGATTTGGGCAGGCAGGGTGCTCCCAGAGTGGTCCCTCCTTAAAATGTGCACACAGTCGTGGCCAGGACAGCCATGCACATGGCTGTGTGTGGATTAAATGAAACAACACACATAGCACATCGCAGTGCATCTGGCAAATAGGAAATGGTTGGTAAACATTAGCCATGGTAATATGTGTTATTTGACATGATAAGAATTATCATTACAATCAGCATTTCTATGCAACACAGGGGTACAGCAGGCTCTCTGTGAATCAAAGAATGGATGTTTTTACTGGATAGTCACTCACTGTATTAGTTCGGGCTATGTAACAAAATACCACAATCTGGGGGTTTAAACAACAGAAATTTATTCTCTCCCAGTTCTGGAGGCTGGTTGTCCAAGATCAAGGTACTGGCAGGGTGGGTTCCTTCTGAGGGCTGTGAGTGAAGGATCTGTTCTGGAACCCTCTCCTTGGCTTGTAGATGGTAGTTTTCTCCCTGTGTCTGCATGTCATCTTCCTTTAATGTCCATTTCTATGTCTAAATTCTCTCTTTTTATGAGGACACCAGTCCTTTTGGATTAGGGACCATTCTGATGATCTCATTTTAACTCGATTACCTCTGTAAAGGCCCTATGTCCAAATAAGATCACGTTTGGAGGTGCTAGGGGTTAGGATGAATTTGAAGTGTGAATCTTGGGCTTGAGGGGGCACAATTCAACCCACAGTACTCACTGCCATCCCTCTGCTAAGCTCTGGAGGTGCAAAGTTAAAGACGAAAGCATGCTTCCTGGATAGCTCAAAAATAGGTATTTGGAGGCTGAACAGAGGTAAATACGTCTCTGGGTATTTTTCTAGTGTTACAAATGTTAAAACGGTTCCAGTAGGGTCTGCTATGTCAGGCATTTCTCTCTGAAGGTATGCTAGACCAACAGCTAGCTCTGGTCACATTTTCATCTCTCAAATAGTTGCAAAATAACAAGGGACATCTTTTTTCTTCTTTCTGTTATCAAAGGAACATCTAGGGTTTTGGGTTTTTTTTTTTTGAGTGTTAATGAGGGTAAAAATAGACCAGTGTGACGTGGTTCTCACTTGAAAGACGGTGTCTGGTGAGAAATCAGGTTGTCTGAGTCTTGGTCTCATCCAATAATGACAGCACACAAGTGTCTTCTACCAGCGAGAGCTTGTGGCCGTAAAGCTGAGAAAGCAGCATTAGTGAGCCTGTTATACTCTGCTGACTCCAAGGTCACGGAGGCTTGCTGGTGCCTGAAATGTTTTCCTGTGTGAAAGACCTTTCCTGCTGAAAGGCTTCAAAGCGTTGATGTTTTCTCCCCCGGCCGGCCTGGGCATGGAAACCACCTCCAGTATTTCCTCAAGCTCTTTCGACGTTCAGCACCTATCCCTTCGATAAGCCTTGAGGAGCAGAAAGGAATTCCTCTTGGTTCTGATTGCAAGAAGAACAGTAAGAATCCTGGATTCTTTTCAGTGCTTTAGAGTGTCTGCTTGTTATCTTCATTCTTGGTGATTCTTAAGAAAATCACATTGATCTTTTCATTTAAAAAATGGCTCTGTGATTATTTGAACGTTGGAGAGAAGGTCAGGCATTTGTGACTGGCTTGACATTTCTGCACTTTGATCTGATTAAAAAACTTTGAAAGGCTCTTCCCCACCCCCACCGTTTTTCAAATGAGAGAGAGGAGGGCCAGAGTGGGAACTTACCCTTGGTTACTTACCCAGCCAGCAAGCGGGAGACCTGTTCCTCCTGTCTTAACACAGGTCTGTAGTTCCGTGGGTGTTTGTTTTTTGTTTTGTTTTGTTTTAGCTATTTTTAACAGCTGGAATTACTCTCTCTGGGCCTTGAAATCAAAATCAAACATTTCTTTCTTTAACTGATATCCGTGTGGAAAGGAACAAAGGAAGGCAAGAAGACAGGCAAGAAAAGAGGAAGAAAGGAAGGAAGGGAGAGAGGAAGGAAAGGGAATTAAACACAGTTTTCAATATATTGGTGGAAATTTTCAAACATATTTTAGTCTAGTGATTTTTTTTAAGCTGAGTCTACATTAAAAGGGAATAATGCTGCCTGGAAGGGAATGGAAGTACCTTGATATCACCCCAAGGCCTGCCTGTACCAAGGTTGCAGGCCATGCTGCCCCTCTCATTCCCTCCCCTCGGCCCTGCCCACCCTCAGCAATGCTTAGGTGTACAGGGCAACCTAATGGCACAAGGCTGTCCCGGGTTCAAATGCTGGCTCACTACCTTTTAGCTGTGTGGCCTTGGGCAAGTCATTGGCCCTCTCTGGCCCTCATTCACTTTCCTCTTCTGTAAAATAGGGATAATGTTGTCCATCTCAGCACTGTACTGTAAGACAGAATCAGATCATCTTGAATTTGCCAGCCCACTAGATGGTAGCCTGTCTGTCCCCATCACAGAGGTAAGGGCTGTGTGACATGGGTGAGTCTCTCTTCCCTTCAGGGTCACCCTTTCCTCTCTGCTCATGGACAGGCAGGGCCACGTTCTTCTGAAGGCGTGTTTCCTCCAAGGTCTTCAGACCTGTTGGTGAACTATTTCATATGTAGGTTGTTTACAGTATGAAAGAGTCATCAAGATTCCACACCATAACACAGGTTTGTGTCAAGGGCTGAGAGGGAGTGCATTTGCTGCTGGGAAGGAGGTCCCAGGCTACAGCCAGGCAGATGGAAACCATGCTGGCAGGGTCTGAGACCAGGCTCTACCCTGTGACCTTGGGGGGTGCCCGGTGACCTTGGGGAGTGCCCTGTGACTCTTCCTCCCAGTGGCTCATTGCCTCATCTGTTATGACTAGGATGGATCTGAGTTAACATAAGTAACTCAAATTATGTAGTAAAGCAACATCTCTTTCTCCTTATGATTGTACAGTGTGTTTGGTGTATGGGTGACCATGGCAAGCACCCAGGCCCACCATGTGAAAGTGAGAGGGGTGTGATGTAGCTGAAGACCTCAGCAGCCTCGCCCTGTTACCCCGAGGACATCGGGCAGTGGGTGTCGTAATCAGATTTGGAGGTGACCCTGGTCGCAGTGTGTCGATGGCCTGAGAAGGGATGAGGGGGCCGGTGACAGGGAGGCCCGTTTGGGTCTCAGTAACTGGAGCATTTGAAGTGAAATTGATGAGGCCAGAATCTAGGTGGAAAAGAAAGGACAGTTCCCAGAGGGGCTGAGGAGGCAGAATTGCCAGGACAAAGTGAGGGAGAAGGTGATGAAGATGGTGGGACTTCTGGGTTGGGCAACAGGGTGGGTGGTGGATGCAGTCCCTGAGGAAAGAAAGAGCACGGTGTGGGAGCAAAGAGCAGGATGGAGAGAGGGGGCGGCGATGGGTTCATCTGGGGTGTGCTGGGCTCACAAAACCTTGCAATGCTGCTGTTTCCGAAAGTTGCTGTATTCAGCAGCAGGCCTCCTGGTCGGGCACGCGGCCTGCGTCCACTGTGCTAATGCCTGACCAGGAGTTCCAGGGCTGGAGGCAGGAAGGGAGATGCTGACAGAGGCCCTCCTGGGCAGGGACAAGGCTGGGGTGAGGGGATGAGGCGAATTCAGGAGGAAGGTTTTGAAATCACCAGCAGTGATTTGTGCTCCCTTACCCCTTAGAGAACTTCCCCCAGCACCTCAGTCAGGCTCCTACCTCTATAGTTTCAAAAAGACAGTGACCCAAACACAGCAAGAACTGAGCAACTCGGCCCAGAGAGAATGGGAGCAGCTGATTTCGCTAATCCTACCCCGAGCGGGCTCTGTGCAGCTCACACACAGTAGCTCATTCATTCCCATTGACAATCTTAGAAGAGAGCATCTGGTAATATACCCATTTTACTGATGAGGAAACTGAAGCTCAGAGAGGGTGAGTGGTTTGCCCAGAGTCACAGAGCTGTTAAGTGGAGGAGCTGAGATAAACTCCTGGAACCTGACTTCTTAAGCAAGTACGTGTCATTTATGCCATCATGAGTTACAGCTGCTGGATGGCATGTATTCCCTAAGACTGGAATCTACTGTGGGCCTGTTTCCAAAGCAGCCACAGAGATATGAGCCTGAGCTTCAACTACGTCTGTGAGTTACATTCAGAGTAGGTTCAGGTCCTGTTAGAAAATAAATACACACAAATACATAGCTTTCCTTTCGGTAAACTGTAACCATTTAAAAAATATAATGGGAAACAATCCCATTCCATTCTTAATGACACCGAAAATTAAACAGAATAAAATTAAAAATCTTTTTCTCAAATCAATTTTTCCAAATAACATCCACAAAATGTTTTCTTGAAACTTGACAAAGTGATTTTCAATTTCATCTGGTAAATAAACAACCAAAAAATATTTTTAAAGGAAAAATAATGTGGGAAAACTTTTACCATTTGACAATAGAATATAGTATAAAGTGACTCTAGTTTAAGCAGTTTGGGAATAGAGCCAGAATTAGCAGAGATGAATGAAAAAGAATTGGTACTCACCAAAGAAAACTTATTTACATATAAGGACTTAATATATGATAAACGTGGCATTTCAAATTCAAGGGTAAGTGATTTTCTTATTTATTTATTTAGCTAGTTATTGGCCACACTGGGCGGCTTGTGGCATCTTACTTCCCTGACCAGGGATTGAACCCAGACCACGCAGTGAAAGTGTTGAGTCCTAACCACTGGACTGCCAGGGAACACCAAAGATTTTCTTTTTTAAATAAGTGATGTGGACAATGCAGTCTGTAAAATATATTTTAAACAAAGGAAGAAAAAACTAATTAACAAACCACAGATGGTGCATTTCGGAGCAGACTATCCCTTTGGGTGAGTCTGAAAGCTGTCACCATCTCATTCACCCGGAGAGGAGGTCTGCCTTGGAGTAAACCGTGGATTCTGAAGCTGAAGGACGGGGCTCAAGCCCAAGCACTGCCGCTTATCAGCTAAGCACTTTGGGTGTGTTTACTGGGTCTGTTTCCTCATCTGTAAAACGCGCACAGTAGTGATGCCCACAGCATGGGTTATCGTGAACGTTAAACAGCAATGGTATTGCGAGGTTCTTGGCAAATTAGTAAACTCCTGTGAAATGCTACCGAGATCGCCCAGCTTTCGTGCTTCACTATGCTTTTGCATTCACAAAGCACTTGTCCTCAGAATTTTCATGAGATGCGTGTGGAACCCCAGATGTTAGATTCTGCATGGCAGCAATGGCTCATCCGGGGGTCCTGCCAGCCAGGGGAGGGGGACAGTTGTGGGGTGTGGCAGAGAGCTGACTCCAGGTCCTGGGATGGCGACAGATGAGCTGACTCTCACTTTGGAGGTGAAATTCACCCTTTAATTAGAACGCTTTCCCCCAGACATCAACCTAAATAAAGGTGGAGGGCAGCCAAGGCTTCCATTTTAAGACCATAATTGGCAAGTTCCGTCCTGAAATCCCATCATAACTCTTCTCTGAAATTGCAGTGTGCTCACCATCTAAAAATATGCACCTCGGTTTGGCCATGTTGCAAAAATGCCACTTGTAATGACCATGAAAATAGCAACACGTGGAGGATGCTTAAGGAAATGAAAGCCCAGGGTCTCTTACAGGGAAGCCAGGTCCCAAGTTCAGAAATACACGGCTCCAGATTCTGAGGGTGGCCCTGCAGCTCTAGGACAGGTGTGGGGTTTTCACTTCCTCTTGCTGAGTCCACGCGAAATCTGGTTGCATTATTTGGCCACTTCTCTGGGTAAACCTTTTTTCTCGCTCTCTTTTTCTTTACTTTCTTCCTTCCTTTTTTTTTTTTTTTTTTTTTTGTCTATAAACAATGTTAAATTTATTAACAAAAGTCCCCTCACAGAGCAAACTTCAGATCTAGGTAGTTTCACTGATGAATTTTATCAAAGAATTCCATTCTTTCTCTTTCTTTCTTTCTTTCTTTCTTTCTTTCTTTCTTTCTTTGAAAAGAAGGGTGGTGGTGCTAGATCCTTTTGCTACTTTATTTACCATTCTAATTTTAGTGATGCTCAGTGCTCTGGTGTCAAACACAAGTTCAAGATAAAAATGACAGTCTTTCCCATATAGCTAAGAGCATGATGCTGTCAAAGACAACGACCTTTTCCTACCTGGGGATAATTTTCTGGAGAGGATGCTCAGCTCTGTAGGAAGCTCAGAGGGATGGAAGGAGCCCTGGTTTAGAGCCAGGAGGCCTGGGTCTGTCTCTGGCTTGGTCACTGTCCAGCTCAGCATTCTTGGAAAGTCACATACCTCTTCCAGCTTCCGACTCCTTATCTGTGAAGGAGGCATTAGAGTCCCTTCCCCACCCCGATCTGGGGCGCTGCGAGGATCAAACACGATGATGTTTTACAGACAAGGAAACTGAGATGATGGCGTATCACCCCCAAAGGGCTTGGGCGATAAGTACCGGCACTTTGTAAAATGTGAAATGTTACACCTAAGATTGCCACTGTGTTTTGCTAGCACAAAGTAGACACTCACAAATATTTGTCATAAGGGTAAACTGCTACTGTCTTCCGGAAAAAAAAAAAAAAGTCAAAGACAGAAAGAAAAAATAAGTAGATAAATAGATTTTCTCCATTAACTATCAGTGCTGTACCCACTGAACGGTTCCATACAGTATTCTGGTATTAGCACTCCCCAGTGGTCACGGAGGCCTATTCTGGGAGGTGGCATCGTGCCTAGTTTGATGCCATTTGTGGACAGAATAATGCACTCATCCCCCTGGACCCACAGTCCTTCCTCACGGTGGAAGCTTAAGCCCCCCGTGCAGGGTCGCCTCTGTCCTCACAGGGACACAGGTGCTCTGGCAGATTTCTTTGCCTCTGCCAAGCGTCTCTGTGGCAGCCACAAGCAGGTGTCCCTCCCTCTCGCCATGACAGCATGTCCTGTGCGAGGACTGGGAAGCAGCAGAGTAGGGCAATGGGAGGCACAGGCTTTCTGGATGCAGAGACCTGCTTTCCATCTTTCCACTCCGAAAGCACAGAACGCTCTCGGGCAAAGCCGTTTCCACATCCCTGTGACTCATTCATTGTCTTCATCTTTTAAAGAGGAGGTCTTAGCTGAGGTTTTCCAGGAAACAGACTCTGAGATGCAGATTTGCATATGCAGAAAGTTCAGTGCTCAGTGCTCTTGGGCAGTGCTCAGTGCTCTTGGGAGAAACACCTGTAAGGAAGCGAGGGGGCAGAATTGGGCAGGGGGAGAAGTAAAACATTGATGCAAACCAAACAATGGCCGCATTGACGGCCTCAGTGAGCTGTGAAGCTGGGCCGGCCCTTGGGAGTTGGACCATCTTGAGGCAAGGGGGCTGGGCCTTGGTATACCCACAGGGACTAGTTTGGGGATGAAGGCTGACCCTGTGGAGGGGAGGCAGCTAGCCTAGACCTAGGTAGCTCCTAGAGAGAGACTCAGCTGGGAGCCCCGGCCATAAGCCTCCAGCAGCTGGGAAATGAGAGCCTTGGTCCTGCAGGCAGCCAGGCAGCACATCACAAAGTACCACATAAGGAACACTGACGAGCCTGTTATTATCATGGTTACTAGCGTTATTCTGACTTTTGCATTATAACAACTGTACTACAGTGTTTGTCTTGTCGTTTCACATTCTCTCCCTTCTGCTGTGAGCTGCTCAATAGAAACGCCCATGCTTTGGTTGCTTTGGTTGCTTTGTTCTTCACCTCTGTATCCCTAGACTTGAGCACGGGACCTTGGCTCATATAAAAAAAAAAAAAAAAAAAACTCTTAAAAATCATAGTAGAATGGAGAGATGGATAAAGAAATGGGGTCACAGGGCTTCCCTGGTGGCGCAGTTGTGGAGAGTCTGCCTGCCAATGCAGGGGACACGGGTTCGTGCCCCGGTCCGGGAGGATCCCACGTGCCGCGGAGCGGCTGGGCCCGTGAGCCATGGCTGCTGAGCCTGGCGCGTCCGGAGCCTGTGCTCCGCAAAGGGAGAGGCCACAACAGTGAGAGACCCGTGTACCGCAAAAAAAAAAAAAAGAAAAAGAAATGGGGACGGAGACCACCAGGAGGGAGCCCTTGGGCACCCTTTGAGGGCATCGGATGGCACTCCACTAACTGTCCCTGCTTTCCCTCCTAGTCGCTCTGGACTCGTGGCAGTCCCTGGCCCTCTCTTCAGTAGTTGTTGATCCATCCATCCGGAACTTTGATGTTGCCCACATCAGCACCGCTGCCACGGGTGACTTCTCTGCTGCCCGAGACCGCTGTTTGTGGGGTAAGGGGAGTTTCCACCTCCAGGTAGGGGGTTGATTGGGACGGGACCCCTCTCACACAAGTGCTCCTCAAGATTCTGACCTCAAAAACACATAGGAGACCCCGAGATCACCTGGGGTGCCTGGCCGGAAGGACCTCACCTCGGGGAGAAGGCCCTGGCGGGGGGACTCTGCTCTGTAGTCTCATCATCTTCCTGCAGGGTTGGCCATGGTCACGGTTTCCAAGGGGCTAAGCCAGCCAGAAAATGCGCAACATTGAACCCGGTCAGAGGAAGATCAGAGGGAGGACCTAGGGGGTTAGTCTGAGATGGAGATGCATGGAAGCTGTGACGGCTGTCCTCAGATTACAGGTGGGCCGTCGTGGCCAGGAGGAAGGATATTGTTCTGGCCAAGCTCATGGGGCAAGCAAAGGCCTATGGGTAAAACTCAAATTTCAAGAGACATTTTTCAGTGCAATATGAAGAACTTCCTAATAGGCAAAGCTGTCCACGGATGCATACTTCCTTTACAGGGTTTCAGTCACTGGTATTTAAACAAAAGCTAGGTGACCATATGATCAGAATGTTCTGCAAAGGCTTCACCTTGTGAAAGAGGCCAAGATTGGGTAACATTTACACTTTTCAATTCTGAGATTACATGGATCCTCTCCCCTACAAGGTTGGATAACAATATGTGCATATTACAGCCAGGGCCACCATGTATGGTTGTATAGGTTGTACATCACGCAATTCTGGGTGGTGCCACAGCACAGAGACTGGGCTATGAATAAGGCCTTTAGGCAATGCACAACTTGCTCAATCAAATGAAGCAGCACTACTTTCAGAGCTGTTTTTAGGACTGAATACCCTAATGCCATGAATCTTTTAAACAGTCTAGTGCATGACCTGGTACCCATGGAAAAGGACATAACCCCTGACGGAAGGTGGTGGGTGTGATGGGATTGGGGAGGCAGAGGGAGACGAGGCTGAAGAGGAAGGCAAGGGCTGGAGCGTGAAGAGCCTTGTCTGCTACGACTTCAATCGGAGAATGACAAGAGCATGTTTGTGAATAAATAACCAACCAACATCCGGACTATTGTGTGGAAAATAGATTGATGGGAGGGTTGGGTCCTCCACCACCACTATTTTATTCCCAGCCGCTAGCACTGGGCCTGGTGTTTAAATGAAGAAGTGAGTGTGTGTATAGATGGATGCAGGCACGCATCATTGGATGGGTGAATGGATGGTGCATGGGTGAATGTACAGATTCATGAGGCACGATTGGATGGAAGGATGGCTAGCTGGCTTACCCCCTTGGAAACTTTGACTTTGGGCTGACCCTGAAGGGGGATGAGGAGACTGCAGCAGAGAGCCCACCCAGGGTCTTCTCTCCCAGGTTAATTATTTCCTGCTGGGCATCCCAGGTTATCTTGGGATGAATGGAAGCGGGGGTGGGTGGATGATACACAGATTTATGGATGTGAAATTGCATGGATGGATGGAGGGATGATGCTTGGATAGATGGAGGGTTGCATGCATGGATTCGTGGATGCATGATTAGATGGTAGCATAGGTGGATGGATGGATGGAGGGATGGATGATGGATTCATGGATGCAGGATTAGATGGTAGCATAGATGGATGGATGGAGGGATGGATGGATGATGGATTCATGGATGCAGGATTGGATACATGACTGCGGTGATCTCTCAGGCCCAAGCCCCACTCATCTCCTCCTCCACAGAATGCTCCCATCACCAGGCCTGCCTTGTCACCACTCTGCAAACCCAACCTGGCGTTGTGAGGTGTATGTTCTATGCTGATACCCAGAGCTGCACACACAGCCTGCAGGCCCAAAACTGCCAACTTCTGCTCCGTGAAGAGGCCACCCACATCTACCGGAAGCCAAGTAAGTGCTGGCCTGTGTCTTTGCAGCCATTCCTGAGGGCCTGAGTGTGGCTGGGAGGGACTGTCCGAGCACCTGGTGACTCATGGGCAGTGGCTTTTGAGGTTCTTAAGGGAAAGTCAGTCAGAGTCATCCTAGGCTCTGTGGCACTCACATGGGATGGACTGAAGGAAGGTGAAAAACCCTACTTCTGACCTAGAACTTCTCTGCACTGCCTTTATTCATTACTTCCTTTGAGTTATAGAAGCCATTTTGGCCTTTGCATTTCTGAGTAAAATAATTAAATAGATCACTTTTTAACTACTATTTTAGAATTTAGAAAGTTGTTTCACATGCCTTATCCCATTTGATACTCACACTATCCTGTGAGGTGGCAAGATAAGGGTTTTATCCCCGTCTGAGAGATCAGGAGACTCTGGCCCAGGGAAGTTAAGTTATTTCTCTGATTTCACACAGCTAGCGACGACAGAACGGGGACTTGGAGCCAGACCTCCTATCTCTAGAGGCAGTCCTCTCCCGTAAAACCGCATCGCCTGAAGACCACACAACAGTGCCCGGAGAGAGCAGCTGCTTCCAGCTCGGTTTAGTTTAGAAACATTGAATAACGTGCTATTATGTGCCAGCCCTTGTGTTAGGTGCTGGGGATACAGGGGTGAAGCAAGCAAGGAGAGAGCAGCATATAAGTGCATCCCTAAGTGAACTAATAAGAGCTGTGGAACAGGAAACATGGGAATCGAGGGCCTGGGGGACACACCTCCCCCATTAAACATGCTTATGGGATGAAATGAATAATTTTTTAGAAATGTTGGCCATGTCTGCCATCTTATCTTCAAGAGCAGATGTCAGCAAACTCCCTCTGTAAAGGGCCAGATAATAAATATTTTAGGCTTTACAGCCACAAGTCTCTGTTCCAGCTACTCAGCTCTACTGTTGTAGCAGGAAAGCGGCCACAGACAACAACAAATCCACAGGCATGGCTGTGTGCCAATAAAACTTTATTTACAAAACCAAGTAGCAGTGGGATTTGGGCCCACCCTGTGCTTGAGCATTAACGGTCCTTCAGGCCTGTCTGGATCCAGTGACGTCTCCTCTGCCCCCTCCTGCACCTCAGCCTTTAGATCCGGAGAGGGCCCCCAGGGCTGGGAGTGCTTTGATTCCTGTAAACTGAGGTCTTGGGCCCTTAATCTCAAGGCTTGTCTTCTCTCAGGACGTTTATGTCATTCAGTGAGTTAGACAGATTTCACCCATAGTGTAGCTAATCTGCATGGTAGTCCTGCTGAGAAATGCCTTCACTTCGAGGTCTGAGTTCTGTAAAAGAAATCCGACTGCTTCTCTCCTAATTCTGTGTGTCTCAAATTCAATGTGAAATGCTCACTTTCCAGCAGAAGATGCACGCCCACATTTATCTACATAGATGTTATTGGTTTGCACCTAATGTATATGTAGAGCTACAGATAACTTTCTTAATCCAGAGAGTCACAGGGCCTAAATATGTGGGTATTCTGAAAAGAAGCCACATTTCTGCAGAAGATTCCAAAGGGAGAAATGCACATCAAATGTTTTCCCCATGTTGGATCTCTTTCAGTCTGGGATTCACGGGGCAGCCTCTGGAGGGAGGCTTAAATACCACCATCTGTGGGAAAGCAGGCTTGCCTTCCCTCGAAATGCTTTAGCTTTTACATTTTCTGTCTTCGCTCCCTGCTTCAGATGCTGCCACATTGGTGAAATGTGGCTGTTTCCTGCAGAGCTGACCTCAGATGGTTTGCTCCTTTAGCGCCCACAGTCCTGAATGCTGGCCGGAGAGCCTGTGATTTGCAATTGAAACAGGAAATCTTGTGAGAAGGAAAGAACCGTGGGAGTGAGAGCAGTCATGATTTGTGATCAAGGCCAGATTACAAATCGGCAACTGTTTCCATCCTGAGTTTCCATTTTGAGTTCTAACTCACATGCCAGTGTTTATGCAACAGAGAAGTTTTCACTCACTGTTTCCTTCCTTCCTTCCTTCCTTCCTTCTTCCTTCCTTCCTTCCTTCCTTCCTTCCTCCCTCCCTCCCTCCCTCCCTCCCTCTTTCCCATTCACTCATTCATGTGTTGATCTCCTGTCATTTGCCAGGCACTGGGCTTGGGACATTACAGGCGTTGTGTCATTTATTCCTAACATCTTTGCATTGTAGGGACTGCTACTGTTCCTATTTTGCAGATGGGAAAATTGAGGATGAGAAGAATTATAGAGGTTTTCTAAAGTAGCTGGTCCATAACACAAAACACAGACCTGCTGGACTCCTCAGACCATCCGTTGTTTCCTCCTCACCACATTGACCCTCAGTGGCCTGGAAGTCATGAATGCACATCACGCCAGGGAGTCTCGGCCTCGGCACCACTGACAGCTGGGAGCAGAAGGCTCATTGTGGGGACCTATCTTCTCTATTGCAGGATGTTTAGCAGCTTCTCTGGCCTCTGCCCTATGAGATATCAGTAGCTAGTATCTCTCCCCAACCCTTATGACAACGAAAAGCGTCTCCAGACATTGTCAAATGCTTCCTGGGGTCGAAACCACCTCTAACTGAACCACTGCATGGTACCAAGCTTTTGAGGAATGGATAGACTTCCGCCTGCCTGTCTGTCTGTCTGCCTCCTCTCCCAGGCTCAACATGTTGGAAATAATGAGAGACCCCCCGCTTGACACACACACACAGACACACACACACACACACACACACACACACACAATCTCTTCACCAGTGTTGGTTTCCTCCGTGCAAGGCCCTAAGGCCTGTGGGGAACCCGGCACAGGCCTGTCTTAAGTCCCTGAAAATGGCATCTGGCCCTGAGCCGGGGCCCAACAGAAGTTTACTGAACCAATGAATGAATGTGAGAAATATAGTGGAGGGGGTAAGATAGGGCTGAAGAAAGGCTGATAAGCATCTGGAAGTTAGCACTACAGGGTGGGGACGGAAGGCCTGTGGAGCACAGTGCAGGGTTCGGCAGCACCAGTGTGAACTCACAGACCAGGTGGGATCCGGACCTGCGCAAAGGGGGATGCACATTGCAGACCTGGGCCGAGGCCTGGCCTTGACCCTTTGTGAACCTCTGACCCTGTGGTCAGAGTTGTGGCTCAGAAAAGTATAGCTTTGAATCCTACATCACTTTGAAGTCCTGACAGCTGCCCACCCCCAGGCTCTAAACCTATTTCCTCACCAGTGAAATACAAGTACCGGGTCTGCAGTGCCTTAGCTGCAATTCTGAAATCCAAACACTCTAAAAGTCAGAAAAAAAAATTTGTTTTGTAAGCTTATGGCAAACTCGTTTGGTGGCAATATCTGACCTGAAGTGACCAAAGAAATGATACTATGTGTTCATCCCTCCTAGTAGGAATAACCTATACATTTCATCCCAGAAGTAACTGGTGTGTCTGTTGACGGGTCTCAACTCCACACCCCCCTGGAGGATTGAACCTTGCCCGTTCTGTGCCCCTCTGTTCTTTTTAAAATCCAAATAATTCAGAATTGTGGTAACATCTGGCCCCAGGGCGCTGAGGCAGGGGCTGTGGGCCTGGGCTGCCTCTCTGGGAAGAGCTGAGGTGGCACACCTGGGGGAGGGATTGCTCAGTGCCCGGGGAAGATCAGGTGTCTTTGCTGGGTTTCTTTTCTTTTCTTTTTTTTTTTTCCACATTGAATACTAACATGACTAGACTTAAGCTATTGGGGCCTGAATGAATAACTAACTTTCTTTTTTTTTAATGCAGAAAGCAGTGTTTGGGCTTTTAGATTTGTTTCTTAAAGTATATTCGGAATACCTGTGAATAGAGCACCAGCTGCTCTCGCTCTCTCTCTCCCCCCTCCCAGACATCCCTCTGCTCGTCTTTGGGACATCTGCACCTTCTGTGACCATCACCACCCACGGCCGGCTGCTGGGCAGGTCCCAGGCCATCCAGGTGGGCACTTCGTGGAAGCAAGTGGACCAGTTCCTGGGAGTTCCATATGCCACCCCGCCCCTGGCGGGAAGCCGCTTCCGGGCCCCAGAGCCCTTGAACTGGACAGGGTCCTGGGATGCCACCAAGCCACGGTAAGGGTGGAGTGGAGTACATTTTGGGGGATGCCCAGGGAAGCCTTCTCCCATTCTAAGCCTTCAAAATGAGACTTGATAACAGAGCAGTGCGTTCGAATTTGAGCCATGCATGGAGCAGGGGTTATATTTGTTAAGATGGTGTCGAGTGCTTTAACACATAAACTCCCACTTGTCGGTGACTTAACATTGTCTTGGTCCTGCACAATCCCTTTGGTGATGGAGGGGCAGGTGGGCTTTGCTCCATGCAGTAATGCAGGCACCCAGGCTGATGTGCCTTCTTCAGCACAGACCTTCTAAGGTTCCTTCTAGGAGCCTTCCTTGACTTTGCATCCAGGAAAGAGAGGCTGTGGAAGAGTCTGCAGGGGAGGTCTCCACGGCCACAGCTGCAGGTGGGGCGTGCATTCATCACGTGCCCCAGTGTGGCGGTGACCAGGACTCAGCCTCCCGGCCACTTCTGACTTCAGTGGGGCTGAGAAGTAAGCAGAGAAGGAAAAACACATGAGCTAGTGAAAAAATAATTTAAAAGGACGTTGATTCCCCCAACAGGAACAATATTAAAAGGAATTTTCCAAAAAGGGGAAAAAAATGGAATATCTTATTTTCCTTCGTCATCAACTGCTTTCAGTTTTGCCCATTCCCTCCCATGCATATACCACTGTAAAGAGTTGACAGATTGGATACGATTTTGTGATTTTTCTAAATTAAAGCGTGTTCAGAGCGTCTGTGGAAAGAGCACCCATGTCTCCCTCTCCCATCCCCATGGCCTTTCCCCTTCCCACAGGAGTCCACAGCTCTGTCTCAAGGCAGCCGTATTCTCCCTGTCCATCGCTCCCACGGCTGGCTGCTGGGCAGATCTACAGGCCCAGGGCCAGATAGAGGGATGGGCAGGAGGCTCTGGACTGCTCCAGGCAAGCAACAGTGGAGGCTTAAACTAGGACAGTGGCAGAAAGATGCAGAAAGTCATGAATAAGTCTCCACCGTTGGGCAACCAGAGAAACAAATATGGACTAATTAGAACACTTTAGCGTGTTAGGATACACCCATTTGACAGATGAGATGGTTGAGGCTTTTGAGTGGAGAGTAGTTGGAGAGCTAGGTTCATCAGAGCCCAGTGCTAACAAGGCCTGGGTGGGTAACCATCATGCCTCCATTAGATGTGTCCCAGATGCAGTCTCAGCTCTTATGCCAGGAGATGTTCCACTGGCACACTTGGACTCTGTACTGATGTAGAAAACCGGTTGGGACACCTCATCCCAGCAGGTCTGCTCACTTGGAGCCAGGAAGGGCCCAGGTTGCAGGTGACACACACTTTCCTCTTTATCTGGGCATCCTTCTCTCTGGACCAGCCCTTTGTCCCTGTGGGATGTTCCTCAGGCCCGTGGTAGAGAGAGGGATGGGCATGCTGCTCTTTCCACCATTTACTCACCAATCCCATTAACCATTTCCTGAAGCTGCCTAAATGCTGGTGGGCCGCCGGGCTTTTGGAATGGGGCAGTGGGCTCTGCCGCCGCTGATGGGAAGGGGGCTGGGACTTGTCGCTTTGGTTGTTTTCCCTGCAAGTCATGCCTTCTGTCTGTCTGTACTTGCAGGGCCAGTTGCTGGCAACCAGGCGCCAGGACGCCTTTGTCCCCCGGGGTCAGTGAGGACTGCCTGTATCTCAACGTGTTTGTCCCTCAGAACATGGTGAGTGCTGCAGCCCTGAAAACTATGTTTGCCCTGAAAATGGCCCCACTAGAAATCCCCAGCCCCAGAGTGGCCAGCATGGTCCGCCCTGTGCTCTCCTGGTGGGTTCCTGGCTTCCTGAGGCCTGAGTGGCTGAGAGCAAGCCTGGGTCCCCCACGGCCTCACCTGATCTCCCGCACGGGAGCATGTGCATGGCTATCCGGCTCCGGCCCTCTAAGAAGTATTCATAAAGCGCCCGTCACAGGAGGGGCTGTTCTCAGTGGGAGGAGCAGAAATAAACAGATAAGCAGATAAATATTGGACAACTGTGGTATTGATATGGTTGTGAAGAAAAGCACAGCAGGGGAGGAGACGGAGTGGCAGGAGGAGTGAGGTAGGTGGTGATCAGGAGGGCGCGCCTGAGCAGGGGTGCGGATGAGGCGAGGTGAGAGCCACGCTGGCGGGTGAGGGCCAGCGCTGATGCAGGGCCCCCTGCAGGGCCGCGGGCTGGGGGAGTGTGGAGCTGGGTCAAACTAATCCGCAAATGAGGAAACCAGCGGCTCTTCTTGGAGAGACCCCCCCTAGCGGGTATTTCTTTCCATGTGGTCTCTCATTCGAGGCAGTTCTAGAGGGTGAGGCTTGGGAGGTGACCCTGACTTTGGTTAGGTCCTGCTTTGAAGGCTGTATCTGCCTAGGTGGCAGCTATGATCCTGATGTTGAGTGTTTGAGGGAAGGGTCGGAGCTCATGAGAGAAAACAGAACTGATGAGCCTCAGGAAACATGAGTTTCTGGTGACGCCAGCCCTGTACTGACAGATCCCATGGTACGTGTGACTGGGCCACCGCTTCCTGGTCCCCAGTTGACCAGCAGTGAGAGGCGGTGTACTTTGGAGGCTGGGTCACGGCAGGCTGGCCTGAGTGAGCTCGGAACAAGGGCCCCTAAATGTGCAGGCCCTCCTGGGCTGCGTGAGTGGAAGTATTCTCTCTTGCTCGCCTGCTACTCAGTAAAAATAACTCAGGGTGCTTTGAGGAGGGGAGACAGGGCCTGTCCCTGACCTCTCTGGTGGCCCACAGCAAATGAAACCAAGGCCACCTGAGCTGGCCTTTTTCTATAGCATTTAAAAGGCCTCCTATTGGAAGAATCAACAAGCCCACCAGGTGGTGACATCTACGAGAAGGGGTGTCCCAGAGGGAGGAGGGGGCTGGGGTCAGAATTCTGCTCGGTCCCTTCCTCTCTGTAGATGTTTCAAGAAGCCACTTCACTGCTCTGAGCCTCTGTTTTCACACCTGTAGCATGGGGGTGCTTAGAGTCATCTACCTTGTGAGGCGGAAGCTCTAATCAGACGTTCTAGGCGAGCACACTTAGCATGGCACCCACCCGGGCAGGTCCTTGGTCAGTGTTTGCTGTTGGTGTCGGAGCCCAGGGCACATGGAGTAGAGAAGTCACAGCCCAGGGATTCAGGGCCTGAGTGAGCGAGAGCCACCTGGGGCCTTGCATTCACCATGGCCTGGGGCGGGGTGTCAGATCCCCTAGACGGAACACAATATTCTGATAGGAAGGGGTCAACCTGGGTTCAGATCCCAGCTCTGCTACTCATAGCCATGTGACCTGAGGCAGGCTATTTAACGCCAGCAAGCCTCTGCTTCCTCATCGGTAAAATGGGAGTAACGACAACATGCCACCCTCACGGAGCTGTTTGAGGACTGAATAAGTGACACACGCCAATAGTCAGCATGGTGCCTGGCGCTCAGTCGGGCTAAACAAAGGTGGCTCTGTGTTAACAAGATGGGATTCCAGGGATGGTGACCAAACTCAAGGACTCCCCAAGGAGGACACAGAACCGTCTTCCAGAGTAAACGCGGGCCAGGAGCTGGGCTGCTGGGAGACCACGTGGCTGCATGGGACAGGTCCCCGGCTCACTCGGCAGCGTGGGCAACGTGTCTTCACTTTTTATGGCGCTCTGGGTCCTCATCCGGGAGGTGGGTTTTGCTCCTTTGCTCAGTCTGCTCTATCAAAGTGCCACAGACTGGAAGGCTGAAACCACAGAAGGGTATTTTCTCATGATTTTGAAAGCCAGAAGTCCAAGATCAAAATGTCTACAGGGTTGTTTCCTTCCGAGGCCACTCTCCTTGGCTTGTAGATGGTCATCTTTTCCTCCCTGTGTCTCCGCAGGCCTCTCCTCTGTGTGCATCTGTGTCTAAATTTCTTCTCTGTATGAGGACGCCAGTCCTATTGGATTAGGGCCATCTCGTTACAGGACTTGTCTCCAAACACAGTCACAGTCTGAGGCAGCCAGGGTTAGGGCTTCAAGATGTGAATTTGGGGGGCACACAATTCAGCCCCTAACTGAGACTGAATATGCCTACAGGGCAGAGGTGAAGGAAGAGTCGTGCGTCGCCTCACAGTTGGGCACCTGAGTGGGGAAGGTGCCCTCACCAAGCTCTGGGGGGTGAGGGTGGCCGCCTGGAGCTCCCGCATTTCTCCAATCCCTACAGGCCCCCAACGTGTCTGTGCTGTTGTTCCTCCACAACGCCGCAGAGGGCGGGGCCAGGGGGGGCCAGCCGGCTGTGGATGGCTCCTTCTTGGCTGCTGTTGGCAACCTCATCGTGGTCACTGCCAGCTACCGAGTGGGCGTCTTTGGCTTCCTGAGTTCCGGTGAGTTGCTGGCGTTGGTGGGGACCGCTGACCTCCTGAGCCGGGTGTGTTCTTTGTGTGCGTTTAGTCCTTTCTTCCCCAAGCCCCATTCTTCCCAGCCCGCAGCCCTCCTCCAGCCCGCTGAGCAGGGAGTGGTATGACCAGTGCGTTCACGAGACCCTCCAGCCATGCTGATGCCCATAGATGAGAGTCACAGTTACTACTGATTACACTTATCATGTGTCTGAAGCTGTTCCAAGTACGTTTTATCTTGTGATGTATCTGTGTGTGCGCGTGTGTGTACCGAGACCCCAGAGGGCTAGACCCTGGCTCAAGCTCACGTGGTCAGGAAGGAGCAGAGCCAGGATTCATCACCAGGGTCGACCTGCCCTGGAGACTCTAAGGCATGGATTAGAGCTCTTGGGCCCTCAGGAAGCCATTTACTGGAGTGAGGGCTGCATAGACAATGATTTCTGATTCCCCTCGAATTCCAGATTGCTTTTGAACATCCGGCCTGTCCCCTTTCCAGTCACAGATGCCTTTATCACTCTGGTTATGCCCTCCACCTTCCCCACCAGTCCACAGGGCAGAATTGAGGCTTGGACCAATCCCAGCGTCATCCACCCATGTCTCTTCCTCCATCTCCCCACCCCCCCACCCCAACCCCCAGTGGTAGGGCAGTTGTTTGACAGGCAGACGTGGCAGAGGGCAGACACGCTGGTCTGGGAATCTGAAGAGCCAAGGGTTGTCTGTGTGACCTTGGATAAAACCCTTCCTTTCTCCAAGTCTCAGTTTTCTCCTCTGTAAAATGGGAATAATTTTACCCAACTTCCAAAGTCACTGTGAGGCTCCAGTGATATGCTACATGTAAAGGGACTTTAGAGGCTGTGATGGGCTTTAGGAGTCCTCAGGGACAGGCACCTAGCAGCATCTCTGTTCTCCGGGGATCTCATTTAAGACCTGGAATGTCTTGCCTGCTGAGTATGGCTGGGTGGGTGGGAGGTAGCCTGGTGGGAATGACGGACTCCTCTAGAATGTGGCCGAGTGGAGCAGGCATCCTGCGTGAGCAGAAGCCAGGCAGTGCTGGGGAATGAGGGCTGGGTGGACCACGTGGCAGGAGGCCTTGAGTGTCATAAAGAAGATTCTTCGTCTGCACAACAAACATGAAACAGGCAACAAGTTAAGGCAACATGTGACCAGGTGCCAATGAGGGGAATGTGGACGATGACCAGATTCCAGACTTTCCTTCAGGGGTGCAGGGAAAGCTGCTGGAGCACTGAATGCCCTGCCCAGGTTTTCTTTCCTCTTTTCAAACACACGACTGACAATCTGTTAAATCAGGAGCTCCTTTCTCTAAAGAGATGGTGAAACTCAGAACCCAGCCTGTGGGACCCGCTCAGGTGGAGCATTTCACAGACACGGCTGACTCTGGCTCAGAGTGTTTCCAGACACAAGAGAGCGAATTTCCATATGCCATCCCTCCGTGAGGGGGCGGGGATTATGATTTCATGGGCTGTGATCTTATGGAGAATTCTGTGGGCTTCCTGGAAGGGAAACTCATTTCTGCTGCCGGCGAGGCAGAGTCTGGGGTCGGAACTCTTCCAGAACACCCACACCTTCTCACTCCTGACTTGCAACACTGCCTGTTCCTTGTGCTTAAAGCAAAGCTGTCAGCAAGAGAGAAGGAGAGTTACCCTCACCCAGCACCCATCTCTACCAGACATCTTTTCTGGGTGACGTCATTTCAGTCTCCAGGCACCTTTGCGAGGTCAGCCCTGTGCGGTCATGTCATAGAGGAAACGACGAGGCTCAGAGAGGTTAAGGGACTTTATGCCCCGCAGCCGTGAGTTAAATTTAATGTCACACTGGGCGTTGAATCCCGTGGATGAAGCACTAAGAAGAAATGGTAGCTTGCTCCCTCGATGTTTTCGGTTTTATTGTTGTTGTTGTTGTTTTCGCAACTTTCACAATCTCTTTTAATTCAGGACAGTTTTAAAATATCTTTAACATATAACTTGAGTGTTCAAGGAAATAGGGAAAGGAGAAAAATGTTAACTTAGTTGCTTCACAAATATAATCTCTTTTAAAACTGAAAAAAACCCCAGCTATCTAAAGTTGACATGTCTGGAAAAGTTATGTGTGCCACTCCCTCTCCCCCCCAAAGAAAAGAAAACTCCTCAAAGAGAATTGCTTCCCCTTAAAGTTGCACATTTAAAACTGGGGTTCCAGGAGTTTCCATGGTGTTTGCCTTCCTGTTTACGTGTGTTGTCTGTGTAAGGGTCCTCTCAAGAATTTGTGGTGTTTGTTCTGTTTCTTAAGCTGGGTGGTGGGTTAACATGTTTGCTTTTTTCTCATGCTTTATATATAGTGCTTATATAACATATATGATATATGATTCATGTAAGGGTAAGCTATTCTTTAAAAAGTGGGGATATATATATACGTATAACTGATTCACTTTGCTGTACAGCAGAAACTAATGTGATACCGTAAAGCAACTATACTCCAATAAAAATTAATTAAAAAAATAAATGTAGGAGACAGGGGATACAGAGGAAGAAAGAAGAAAGAACAATACTTAGCAGTTAATGTTAAAGATTGAGAATAGGTATCATTTTAAAAAATAGTTTTCTCTCCCTTGGTGTTTAGAAATGCCCTACAGATTCCTCATTCTTCTGTGTACAGAGAGGATCAGTGTTTTTGGGGGGTTTTTTTTGTTTGTTTGTTTGTTTGTTTGCGGTATGCGGGTCTCTCACTGCTGTGGCCTCTCCCGTTGCGGAGCACAGGCTCGGGACGCGCAGGCTCAGCGGCCATGGCTCAGGGGCCCAGCCGCTCCGCGACATGTGGGATCTTCCCAGACCGGGGCACGAACCCGTGTCCCCTGCATCGGCAGGCGGACTCTCAACCACTGCGCCACCAGGGAAGCCCAGGATCAGTGTTTTAATTCATTTAGGCTCAGGCAGCTTTTCTTTGCTTTATTCTGGAGACCTCCTGGTACTTCCCACATTCCAGAGCTTTAGCATCTCTTACCTGGAGCTCCTTGCAGTTCAGCCCCTAGGGGAACCATCAGTCAATCAAGAAACTGAGACCCAGAGAGTGGCCGCCAGGGCCGGTGGGTGGAGGGGCAGCAGCTCTAGGACACACACACAGGCTCCTGGCTGCAGACGACCACCTCCCGCCAGACACTGGGCGTCCCACGGCAAGGTTCCAGGCGGAGAAGGTGCGCACTCACAGCAGAGGGAGAAAAGAGCAGGTGTGCGATTCAGCTAAGCCCCCAATAAACTTCCAACACAAATACATCATCCCTTTCCCATGAAAAAAAATATATAGGGAATTCCCTGGCGGTCCAGTGGTTAGGACTCGGCGCTTTCACTGCCGAGGGCGCAGGTTCAATCCCTGGTCGGGGAACTAAGATCCCACAAGATGAGTGGCGCAGCCGAAAAAAAAAAGAAAAAAAGAAAAGAAAAAAATACATATATGTAATGGATTTCATTATCTAGATGATCTTAAGTTTACAGAATAATTTGAGCATAAATTACAGAGTTCCCATATGCTGCGTCCTCCCCTGCCTCAGTTTCCCCTGTTAAGGTCCCGCATTGGTGCCACACACTTGTTACACTCCATGAGCCCATAGTGGTATGTTAGTATTGACTAAAGTCCATACTCTACAGCAGGGCTCACTCTTTGTGTTGTACATTCTGTGGGTTTTGACAAACATCATGACGCGTGTCCACCAATCATACAGAATAGTTTCACCGCCCGCCCTGAGACTTGCCTGAGCTCCACCGACTCATCCCTCCTCCTTTCCATTTTAAATAGTTGGAAACTGTGGTTCAGGACAGGTCTGGAAAGAGCTGGGCGACTTCAAGTGCCAGCCCCAGACTGGTGTCCTGCACAGTGTACAGGATTCGCACCCGAGAAGAGCAAGGTCCAGGGGCAGCTCCTCACTCCATGGGGCTCAGGGGCTCTGGGGGGGGGTCCCTCGGTCCCTCCCTCAGCGTCCCATCCCATCCCAGGCTGCCCGTCTCTCAGGAGATCAAGCATGTGAAGGCAAACACTGGGAACCTTGCCGGTACCTTGCAGGGGCTCCCGGGGGCTAATGCCCCTTTCCTTTCCCTGGCAGGGCCTCTCCAAGCCAGGGCTCTGTTGCAGCCATGTCCCGGCCCTGCATCTGGCCACCAGCAACTGCAGCCCATGGCATTTACTGAGTTAGGCCAAGCTGCTGCTTCATGTACATCGTCTCATGTGATAAATGTGTGCAGCATCTGCTGTTGTAGCCCAGAGTGAAGATAATCCCCCAAGAGCTCCAGACTCCAGAGGCACATTAAGAAAGGGATGGGAAGAAGCTGAAAACAGCAGCTCACGCCAGGCCTGCGGCCGACCAGACAAACTCGTGTTCTCTGCGAGAAACCCAGCAGTACTTAAAAGGAGCACGATTCCTGATGAAGAGCAATTGGGAAGGAAGTGAGGGGGTTGATGATGGGCCAGGGAGGCCCTCTCCCAGCCTGGACCCTGCCGGTGGAACAGACCCCAGGGCCGTGGGGCACAGTGATTATCCTTCTCTCTCTGGTAAAGCAATGCAGCAAGGGCAACCCAGGCCAGTGGCGTGCAGGATCAGAGGAGTGGGTCGGCCGTGGCTCGCGGGCGCCCTGCAGGGTGTGGGAGCAGAGGAAGTGGGCTTTGGCCAGGGAGACAGACCGAAGGCCAGACACGTAACACACCCATCACCCCGTCCTCCCTGGGGCGCTTGGAGCCTCCCCTCTGAGGGGGTCTGCTCACCATCCTAACCAGAAAAACAGGCACAGGGTCCTGCCCCCGTCACAGACGTAATTTTTGCTACTAAAGACAAGGCAGACCGTGCAAAGGGCACCTGTGAGATAATGCTGGGGCCTAAACCTGTTCATTTTGTTTAAGAAAAACCAAACGCATTCCAGAGTGCTTTATGCCAGGCATTGCACTGTTCTGTTCCTTTTACGGATATTAACAAATTCAATCATCATAACAACCTATTGAGGTTGGTACTATTATTATTCCATTTTACAGACAGGGAAAGTCAAGTCACATTAAGTAGCTTGTCCAGGGCCCCGCACAGCTAGTAGGTGTTGGGACCTGTGCCCAGCTCGTCTGGCTCCATAACCTGCCTGCTAAGCCCACACACCATGATGCCTTCTATTGATGGCCATCAACAAGAGCTGGGGGAGAACCCACTGTGAGCCCAGCTAAGGAGCTTTAGAGGGACAGATGAAGAAATCAGATGAGCTAGCAAGAGCCGGTTAGACAGTGAGGGAACAGTCGAATGTTTGCTGGTGTGTTCTGACCAGAGAGGTGGGAGCGTGGAGCTGGGGGGGCCCATCAGGGCGGTGTGAGGCAGATGGGGAGGAGCGCCATCACGCTGTCCGGACACCTTCCTCTCACACCCGTCTCCCTCCTGGACTGTACACGCCTGGCCAGCAGAGAGCAGCCCTGTCCAGTTTCACACCCCCAGCAGCACTGCACGCTATGTGTTTGTGGCGGGGCTGAGCCAGGTGAGACGGAGTCCCAGAGGATAAAGAGAATGGAGCTCAACCAAGGCCAGACTGCAGGGCAATGAACACAGGTGATGAGCAGACGCCGATGGCTGGACAAGGGCAGGTGTTAGAAAGTGAAGGGACCCAGACTGTTCAGATGGGCTGAAGTCAATCTTAGAGGAGCTGAAAAGCCAGGAAGGAGTTAGACTTGATGCGGCAGGAATGAGGGAGTTATGAAGGCTTCTGAGCAGAGAAAGTTCCATAAATAGAGTACTTAAATTTTTTAATGAAAATAACACAGTGCCTTGCACACCATAGATTTTTTGGACAAACATTTGTTGAATTGGATTGAATGTTAGGACGAAGAGCTCTGAGTGTGCATTGAATTTAAGTGCCAACTTGATCTCGAATTTGCTTCTTGCACCTCAACAGACTCTTTCCCTCTCAAGTCTCAGGTTCCACCAGGGGAGGAAAGGGTTGAATTAGACCATCTCAGAGCAGCGAGGTGGCTGCTTCGTGTGCACGTCCTGGAGGGCGTCTGCTTCTAGGGCCAGGATCTTGTCTATCTTGCTCTCTGCACTACCCAGCACAGCACCTGGCGTGAGGTGAAGCCCAGTTCGGACTTGCCTCCTGAATGCACCCTCATCTCTGACATCCTAGGGGTCTGTAGACCCCAGAATGTCAGCACTGTAAGTGGGAAGCTGGTACATGGGGAGTGAGAGTCAGGGACAGTGGCGTCCCTCCCTGTTGTCACTAGAAATGCAGGCCGTGGGCGTCACTTCCCAGACTGGGTCCTGCTCAGCTGGTGCCCGGCTTTCCTGCCCTCCCTCAGACCTTGGAAACAAAAGCACTCATCCTAACCAATGGAATGTGCATGTAATCCAGAAAAGTCCGCAGAGAGGATGGTGCCAATGGCTTCACTAAACCCAGAACATGAAATGCATTTGAAGAAATTCTGAGTGTCTCCCCAGCTGGAAGAGTAATTCGTACCGTTATGTCCACTGAGCTGGTGTTCTCGTCAGCTTTGTGAACACCATTTTGGGGAATCGGATGCAAGGTCTTTCTGGTTTTCTATTTGGGAATATGGGTTCTTTCTGATAGTTTTTCACTTGACGTTGAATCGTGTTCATAATAACTGTAGTCATTTCATTTACCTAACATTTCATAAGGACCTACTCCGTGCTTCTGGTTTTCATGGGGCGTAGAGTCTAGCAGGGGAGCCAGTGGTGACAAATGCTTTGAAAGGGGCCCCTCACTTCCCCTGAGGGCTGCCTATGAGCTGATGGTGTAGCTAAGACTTGGAGGATGACTGGGCCAGAGGAGGGAGTTAGAGAAGGTCAAGGGGAGAGGGCACAGCTCTGGGTGGAGGAATCACATGTGCAAGCACAGGCATGGGGGAGGGTGGGGCTGGTGTGTTTGAGCCTCTGAGGGGAAGCCTGGCTGGTTGCAGCACAGAACAGTGGGGAGACAAAGGGAGATGTGGCCTGAGAGATGGATGGCCCGGTCCCGGGGGGCTTTGAATGTGATAGAAGAACTGAAATGGTGCCCTAAGGACCATGGGATGAGAGGGGACATTTTACATAGGATGGGGCAGGGTGTGTGTGTGTGTGTGTGTGTGTGTCAGAGAGAGAGATAATCAAGATTCTAAGTTTAGAAGACCACTCTGCATGCGCCATGGAGAATTCACTGTAGGGAGGAATGTGTGGATACAGGAGGCCAAGGAGAAGCGTGGAGGAAAGGGGGTGGCAGTCAGTGGCAGGAGAGCCTGCAGCGGCTGGGGAGGAGGGGGACACGGTCGAAGGAGGAGTCGGGGAGACTCCCGCGAGGCCGTGCAGGAGCAGGGTGGGCGGTGCCGCGCTTGAAGGAGAAGGTAAGAAACTCTGCCGAGGCCGCCGGTGGGAGCGCTCAGGAGACTTAGAATCAATTCCCTTTGGGGCTGAATGGACTTGAGGTGCCTGTGAGACAGCCTCCTGGGGGAACTCGAGGGGCCCAGGCCTGGGAGAGTGCCCTGGGCTGCGGACACAGTCCCGAGAGTCTTTGCACATAGGCGGTGGTTGGAGCCACGGGTTCTGCTGGGGTTTCCTGGAAAGAAGCCAGAGACGAAGGGCATGAACCTCGGCTCAAACCAGAGCAGGCTTAGTGTTTCAGGGCAGTTAGCGGTGTAGACTAAGAGGGGCCGTTGAATTCAGAGGACGCCTGAAGGGCCTGGGCACGGCATGTCCCAAATGCCAAGGGGAAGAGCACGTGTTGGCTGTATGGTTCCTTTGTATCTGAATCATTCGACTTAAAACAACATGCTGAGCTTTTGATACATATTTACTGAATTCTATGAATGAAAGAGAGATGGACTCAACTGAGTGCTGCATATGTGGTCATATACATGACTGTAGTCAAAAGGTGTGTGCTTTGGAAACAAGCAACAGGATCAAATGACAATCAACAACAAACAAACAATGTAAGAAACTTGAATCGCAGCTCTGCCGCTGCTGCGAAGGTCATGGAAGGTAGTGGGAAGAGGTGGGACCGAGAGTCTCAGCCGGGCCTGGCCATCATCGGGGGGCAGGAGACACGG
Organism: Globicephala melas; assembly: GCF_963455315.2. NCBI lineage: Eukaryota > Metazoa > Chordata > Mammalia > Artiodactyla > Delphinidae > Globicephala > Globicephala melas. The sequence continues at coordinate 71,678,491 of NC_083330.1, forward strand.
AGAGTCACGGGCAGTGGGGGGAGATGGGGGGCCGGAAATTCAGCTCCTTCTCGTCGGATGCGCCAAGCCTGGGGTCTGAACGTGCAATGCCTCTCATCTGAGAAGCCGCCCTCCTCACGGGCAGTGGGGCGAGATGGGGTGGCCGTGGCCCACAGAGGTGGAGGGACACATCTGCAGTCTCCTAGCTGAAGCGAGAATCCGGGCCGGATGGGCCTGGTTCCGGAGCCCAGGCTCTTCCCACTGCCCCACTATATTGGGAAACCACAGTCCAGACCTATGCGGGCAGGAGCCCAGGCCCCCCACCGGCACCCCGTGCCTGGCTTACACAACACGAGGATGGTTACATCCCAGGTTGCAGAATCGCAGAGTGCTGAAGACTTTCCTCTTTCTGAAGGGTCCGGCGAGTTGAGCGGCAACTGGGGGCTGCTGGACCAGGTGGTGGCTCTGACCTGGGTGCAGACCCACATCGGAGCGTTTGGTGGGGACCCTCAGCGCGTGACGCTGGCAGCAGACCGTGGCGGAGCCGACGTGGCCAGCATCCACCTTCTAACCACTAGGGCCACAGACTCCAGACTCTTCCGGAGAGCCATGCTGATGGTGAGTCGCCTGCTCTGCCTTCAGTCTTGCTGAAGGTGGTCCCTCCTTGCCCCAGTTGGCTTCAATTGCTTGGACTTGCTTTATCCTTTGTTCTGAGTGGGTGTCCTGCCCATGGCCATCTTTCCGTGTTCACGTGAGCCCGGATGCTGCAGGGCTCCCCTGACTGCTGTCCACTCACATCTAAAATGTTAATAATTCTAGACGGGGAAGAGTTTCTATTTCCTGGGAGTGCCTCATTAGGGTTTAATAGCAATTAAAGCAGTGGAGGGCAGCTGGATCTGTCACAGAGCAACAAAGGTTTGGCCAACTTTGTTGCTGACTGGTGAGTGAAGGCAAAGAGTAGAACATAACACTCAGGATTCCACTGGATGGTCTGAAGTACCTGCTGAGTGATGATGATGATGATTATGATGATGATGATGGTGATGATGGTGATGATGGTGGTGTTGATGGTGATGATGGTGATGATGATGGTGTTGATGATGGCGATGTTGGTGATGGTGATGTTGATGGTGATGATGATGGCATGAGAATGTTGATAGTGATGAAATAATTATGATGGAGGAAACAACCTGTTGACCACAGCATATGCTCTGATGGCTATTGTGTCACTGATGAGCTTCTAATGTTATTGAATGTCCAACTGGTGCCAAGTACTATGCTCCTTTTTGGAAGTGCCATGCTAAATAATACACGACCTAGTTCTCAGGAAGCTTGTAGTTTACTGGAGAAAGAGGTGACAAACATTTAAAGCAGATATTTAAAAGAGCGTCTTAGAGCAGCTCAGAGAGACGCTCCCAACCAAACTCAGGGGAAAGAGAGAATGTCCCAGAATGCCTCCTGAGAGAGAGACTGTGCCAGCTGATGTTGAAGGCTGTGTAGGCACGTAACCAGAGTCCTAGCACCAAGGGAAAGTTTGGCTCTTTGCTGGGTTCTGCCCATCATGCAGTGCAGCTGGAGGACCGGGTCTGCGTGGACAGTGGTGTGGAGGCAGAGAGCAGCCAGCCTGCAGTAAACGCCTCGGGTGTTATCCTGAGTGCATGGGAGCCTTCAGCGTCTTTTGTGTGTTTGCTGGTTTGGTTTTCCGTTTTAACCAGTACTAAGTGTACAATTCACTGGCATTGAGTACATTTCAATGTAGTGCAACCATCAGCATGAACTGTCACCGGTACTTGTTCATCATCCTAAACAGAGACTCTGTACCTGTCAAACGCTAACTCCCCATTCTCCTTTCCTCCCAGCCCCTGGCAACTGCTACTCTACTTTCTGTGTCTGTGAATTTGCCCACTCTAATATGAATTTACCTCATGTTAGTGGAATCCTAGAAGATCTGTCCTTTTGTAACTGGCTTACTTCACTTAGCATAGTGTCCTCAAGCTTCGTCCACGTTGTAGCATGCGTCGGAATTTCATTCCTTTTTAGGGCTGAATGATATTCCGTTGTATGTGTACAGCACATTTTGTTTATCCATTCATCTATTGATTGATGTTTGGGTTGCTTCCCCCTTTTGGCTACTGGAAATAGTGCTGCTATGAACACTCTCATGCCATCAGAGGGTTTTAGGCAGGTGGGAAACTTGCTTAGACTCGCCTTCAGGAAGACTTCTAGAGCTCGGCGGAGGATGCGTGTAAGAGGGGCAGTGCTGGAGGAAGAGAAAGCAATGAGGAGACTACTGAGTGACCCAAAGGAAGGTACGAAGGAGAACCACTGAGGCCAGTGCCATGGACCTGCTGGCGATTCTAAGGCCATCAAACCACATCTAGCTCTCTCCAGCCTTCCCAGGATCCAAACCTGTGATCATAAGCAGGGTGGAGAAGTGTCACTGTTTGGGCACAACGGAGGCGGGATCAACATCATTGCTGTCCTTGCCAAGGAGCAGGGCCTCCTGCCACTTCATCTCTCCCCTTCAGCCACGGGAGCCTTCTAGTACTCCTTGAAGGGTCCCTGCACTAGTTCCTGCCTCTTACTGGTAGTTTCCTGTGCGTGGATTCCTTTTCTCCCGTCTTCCTCTTTGCCCTCCCTACTCGTCTTTCAGGGGCTACTTCCAGACTTTCCAGCCTTGAACCAGGCCCTCTTCCTATGGCTGATGCCATCCGTAAATCTCGTATGGCATCTCTCCTGCTTCCCCACCGGTACATAATTGCTCCTACTGCCATGTATGTCTCTCTTACAAGACTGTCATCTCCAGGACAGCCGGGGATGCCTGGCTCTCCACAGAGCCCGGGGCACCCAGCACTGCTGTCTTAGGGTCGATGCTCCGTGATTAACATCCGGGCAGTAAAGGAGCTCATGAGCCTGGGAGGGGGGGTGTCAAGGGACCCACAGGCTAGTCCACTTCTTGCCTTCCCACCTCTTCCTTGTGTTTCTCGTCCTTTGCATCAGGTTTTCTTCAATCTGTCCCTTCATGCTTGGTGCATCTGAGTGTCAGGAGGCCTGAGCACAAACATCTTTCAGTTCCTGGTATTGAAAGCAGACCTTCCTGACTTTGAGTTGATCCTGAAGGGCTGCGTTGATGCCCCCAGGGCCTGCTCATAAGCCAGACACTGAGTGGGACCCAGAGGACACCAAAAATACCTTCCAGTGCGCCCAGAAGGCAGAATTTTCCTTTTGAAAGTTCTGGAGGGTTTCGATGTTTAGGGAATTTCAAAAACTAATCTGTTTTAGCAAATGGTAGTGTATTTAAGAATAATCCCTCCATCTGTTTTAGTCATGTGGAGGTAGCCTTTACAACTGCTCCCTGCAGTTTGGGGGGATGCCTGTGAAATTATTTGGGAATGAGAGAATTAAAATACTTCAAGATATTAGCAGTTCTTCAGTGTGCTCTCTACCAACAGATGTTTGGGGAATGAATGTGAGTTGGTGCTATATTCTTGGATAAAATCTTCAGTCTTTCTACAAATCTTGGGACCAGAACTGTTGAAATTTGGACGAAACAGACTCCTGTGATAATTAATAACTTATATTTATTTGTTTAGCATGTTTGGGACCATAAGTCACTTCGAATATATTACCTCATAGATTCCTCACATTAATTTGCCAGGGACATTTATTTTATTTCTAATCTAGACAAAATAAAGCCAAGGCTCAGAGATGTTTAGTGACCCGCTAAAGAACACACAGTAAAGAAGGAGCTGCATTAGGGGTTGGAAGCTGAAGCCAAACCCTGTGTTCTTCTACACTGTGAGGCTCCTCCAAGAGCCTGTGACTCATTCGGGGTCTCAATGTGTCAGAGGAAGAGTGCAGGCCTAGGGTCAGACAAGCCTGAGTTAAGATGCTGGCCTTGGGTGAAACACTTTACCACTGCCTTCTTCATGGATAAAATAGGTGTGATTAATTCTGTCTCCTACGGGCTCACGCAGTCATGATACAAGGTCTGTAAAGTGCCCTGCACACTGTGGGAACTCAAGGAACCCGAGCTCCCCCATGTCCCATGCCAAGCGAAGGCAACTCCAGGCAAAAGCAGATCCCGAGTGTTTCACCTGCCCTGGGGGCCAGCTTGAAAAAGGAAGAGGGGAGCCATATTGCAAGCCTGAATTCTGTGGCGCTGACCCCTTGGCCAGTTTTAAGAGAAGGCAGAGGAGGTCATGTCCTCTGTGCTGTGATTCTCAGGACCCAGAAGAAATTTCCATTGCTTTCCTTTGACATTGCCCCAATTCTGCATTCCTCTGAGTGAATTCCAGGCCTCAGAAACTGGCCTCAAGCTAAATTTTCCGGTCTCCTTTCCCACATGAGCGCTACAGTCAAGGCTCAGCAGCTCTGCCACCATTCCTAGAAAATGCGGTGCCTTCCTCTAGATCTTTCCAGGCTCTTCTGTGGTCAGCACATCCTGTTTTCCACCTGGACAATCACTCCACCCTTCAGGGCTCAGCAGAATTGGGCCTCTAAGGCTTCCTCCAGCTCTAAAACAGAAAGCATCTCACGGCGGGGAAGAGACTTCTACGTAGCGATTTTTAGGAATTCCGACTTGTTTTCCATTTGTTAACTTTTCTAACACATCTTATTCCATTTCTACTGTGACTCGGTGCTTGATTGGGTACGTGATTTATGCTCTTAGTAGCTCTTAGTACGGCCTTAGCACTTAGCTCAGCTCCTGGTTCAAAGAGGGCACCTGAGACCATGCTGAGTCCATTAAACCAGCAGTGGTGGAGAGCAGGGGATGCTGGCTTGGTCCCAGAGCACTGATTTTTCCTGTTTTCATACAGACCTCCCAGTGGGAGCCCTCGCCCCATTGCTTCCCTTAATCAAAACTGGCCTAGCTATTCACAGGCTTTGATGCTTCCATATATATTCTAGAATAAGTTTACGGATTTTTAAAAATATTCCGGATGGGAATTGGATTGTAGTTTCATGTAATTTTTCAAATCATTTCAGAAAAATATCTATGTTTTTAGGATGTTAGTTCTTATATCCATGGATCAGTTTAACCCCATAACCAGGAACATAGTATTTTTGTCTCCTTACGTCTTCTCATAGAGTTTTGAACTTTTCTCCATAAAAGTTTTGCGAAGTTATTTTGAGGCGAGACCCTACATAAATGGTTTCGTGTTTTCTATTTTACTTTCCAGTTGGTAAATACGGGTGTAGCGGAAGAAGTTGGTTCCGCATTTGGCGAGCTTTCTTACCGCCTCTAATACTTTGTCTGTTGTTTCCATTGGATTTTCTATGAAGTTATCTCATTATCTGCAAATTATGGCGGGTTTATTTCTGTGCGCTTTGGAGCAAATACTCACCTGCTCTAACAAGGAGACCCATCACAAAAGTAGCTTAAATAACAAATGCGTTTCTTTTTTTTCCTCTTTCCCATAATGTTTCCCCAAGTGTGGAGTACAGGTATCTCGTGCTCTCGGGGGCCGGCTTCCTTCTAGGTGTTTGTCTGTCATCCCAGGGCCTTGCTGTCATCTGCAGGGCTGAGCCTGGGCTGCCAGGGATTGCAGACTGCGGGGAGGGGACGAACGAGAGGAGAGCCACCCCTGCTGAGGTGGGGAAGGAAGGGCACATCTCCCGGCTCCGCCCCGCGGGGACCTCCTCTGGTTTTACTGCAATGACCCCGGCACCCAGGACAGTGTCTGGTATTTAATAGGTGTCCAAAAACATATTTGTAGAAAGAAACTCTTGGAAGAACAAATAGCAGAGGTATCAAAAGTAATTTGCAGGGATGTGTAGGTGAGACAAAATTTTCATAACAATTGCTAAGAAATTGTTCTCTCCCTCGATCCCTGGACATCCACCTTCAAGTTGGATGAGGCACCCTCAAAAGTCATAAAACCCTGGTTTCTTAAGGCTGCACCTCAAGAAGAAACCAAGATACTAACCAATGCGGGTTCGTCTCGTGTTCCCTGGTCTCCTCTCTCTCCAGCTGCAAGTTTATTTGAAAGTTCGAAACCCACAGAGCTTCTAGACGAACCACCCACCAGCCTCACCCAGGAAGCTCTCCCCACTTTCCAAGAATTAAATATTCATTAGGTTTATTTTAATCAGGAATACATACATGATTTAGCAAAGCGTAATGCTTCCCACTTAGAAATCCCTCCGCCTATTCCCCAAATGTTCCACTCACGTGAATCACAACAGAAAACAATACAGAAGACGCTGTATACACAGGTGTTCACCAGGTCACCCTGCCTTATGGCGGAAGCCGAGGTCCCCAGAGCTACATTCATTTCCCATACATTGGCTGGCTCTATAGAAACAGCCTTTGGGGAATGTTGAGGAAACCACAAGTGTCTTGTTGGATAAACACACTGGAATCTGATGATACAGAAAATCATGTAAGCGCGTGTGCACACACCACCAGCGCAGTGATCTCAGATGGACAGAATGCATATATACTGGACAGACAAACCCTTCCTGTTGGCAGTGCCCCTCCTCCCCCTGAATCCCTTTGCAACTGGGAAAATGCGTCACGGCGACATCTGCAGCCCCCTTCCTAACAGGATCTGGAGATAAAGGCTTCTTCTGCTCTAGAACTTTGCTATGTTTTCTCTTTCGTCTCTTAGAATTATGTTTGACAGAATTAAGCCACTCCAATTCCCATCTTTTCTAGAGCTGAGCATTTTTATTCCTGTGGCTGCCAGACTCTTTTTAGAATAAGATACCGGATGCGTTATTCCTTTAGAACTTACCAGTTTCCTTTTTTCAAAAAATCCAACCATTCTCACTTACCCAGTCCAACCAACCGTTCCACTGTTTAAAGATCCAGCTGAAACATGAGCTCCTGGGTCACCCTCACCTGACCCCACTCCCACCCAAAGCTGTGAGCTGATTTCTGCTTCTACAGCCCCCTTTCACAATATTTGTTTATACACTTTTCTCCCTGTCTACACTGCTGGGGCCCCTCCCGCTCGCTCTCTCCCTCTCTCCCTCTCTCTCTCTCTCTCTCTCTCTCTCTCTATATATATATATATATATATATATATATATACATATATATATATACACACACACACACACACACACATATACATATTTTTGACCTGACACCTTACACAGAACTTAACACAGTGCCGCTTCTGGCAGTCACTGTCATGAATGAGTAATTGATGCATTAATATAGACAAGAATCTCAGCACCCCAGGGAAGCTCTTCCTGTACTGTGAGCTGTGGTCGGCGACCTCATGAAATCTTGCGCAGTGCCAGGCCTGCCCTCGCGCTTTCACTGTAAGCAGCCGCCCCCCTCCCCCATTACTCGTGGTCTCAGCAGAAGTAGGGAGGCCATCTGACTTCTGCACACGTAGCTTTGGAACGAGAAGCCCAAAGGGATCTCCCCATTCAGGGCTCGTAAGGAAGGTTAGCATTTAGTGTCACTGAACTCCCTTAAAAAGAGAGGAGCCATATCCCAGAGGTCTCTTTACAGATTGGTTACAAAAGTTCAATGCAGGAGATCAATTTGCAAACCCAGACTTTCTGCCAGGCCACAGTTTCTGGCTCATCTTCTTCTCAGGCTTATCTCATTCAGAGGTTTTCTTCAGGGACCTCAGAGTGAGTCCACCTGGGCGGTGTGTTGGAGAGTGGTCCTTGGTTGGGCACGTTCCTGTGAGAGAGCATCTTTGTCTTTCCCACAAATGTGGCGTGCACATGCACACACGCAGGGCTCTTCTGAACCCTCGCCTGAAGATGCCAGGAGTCCACATTTTGCAATGTGCCTGATCAAATGCCAGAGAGGGGTTCCCTTTGTCATGACGCAGATAGAGAAGATGAGAGTTCAATTCTCCATGTGGCTTCTCTTGGCTTCTGGAAGATGTGGGGTTCCCCAGGGACCAGGAAACCGTGCCTTTCTGCAAGATCCCAGGTGACAGTTTGAACCTCTGTTACTTTGTGCAAACACCATGGTGTCTGTTCTCGGGCTAGTCTTCAAAGTACGGCGTTGACGAGAAGAAAGAGCTCTTTCTTTTGCTTCCACTGTACATCAAAGAGACGCTTTTCTTCTTTCGATCGAAGGAGGTGCTGTCATCCCCGGTCAGGGACAGGTAGGAGGCGATGCTTTCCCGAAGGCCGTAGCTGAAAAGGGACTCATCCACACTGAGTGGGTTCTCAGCCCCCTCCGGGTCATCTTGCCGTCTGCGAGTGGGCAGAAAGTGGACAGAGAAAGGGGCAAAAGAGAGGGACATAGTGGGATGGAGGACAAAAGAATGAGAAAAGGTAGAAAAACAAATGAAGAGCCTGGTTAATATATATCTAACATTCTAATTCTGCTTCTTGCATTTGCGGCTGTGTAATCTTGGAGAAATCACTCAACCTCTCTGAACTGCCATTTCCTTGGATGGCTAAAACTTCCAACTATAAATTTTAATGAATATTCTTCATGATATTTACAAGGAGGAGCTGTTTTATTCATTTCCCAGGCAATTCTGATGACTGATTTTCTTTGAATTTGCCAATGGGATGTCTGGATCGGTGTTTAATTAATACAATAACCCCAACTACAGATAATTCCAACTACAGATACCCCTAAAAATGCAATAGCTAACAATCAAATAGAACAAATAAGGGAAGATTTTTTTTTCCCTTAAAAAAATGAAGTTGCCTTAGGATTTTGCTTGTATGTTTACCTTCAAGATTAAGTTTACAGTAATATTAAATTTGTACAAGATTGATTTTTGTGTTATTCTCTAATTGTTAGGATACTAACAATTAGAAAAAAGCAAGATGGTATCGTTCAGCTAGAAAATATTCAGCTAACACCAAAGGAGGGCTCAATAAATGTTTGCACAACTGCGGGGACTGAGGCCATGGCGGGGAGTTGCTAGGGCCATGCCACCCGGGGCATGAGGCCTGAGGCTGGGTCTGCCTCCCAGGGGACAGTGGGATTCCTGGGGTCTGCATCTGCTCAGAGCGAGGGTTTAGCAGGGCCAGCAGTAACTGGCCATGGTGTTCATGTGCCAGGCTCACGTGCTGGTTTGGGACTTACACGTTCGTTCATGGAGGACACACACACACACACACTCACGCACACGCAGACACACACCTGGACGCCCTCTTCCAGTCGAAGGTCTTCTGGCGCAAGGTGACAGGTGCGTCGGGGGCCCTCACTGCTGGGGCAGCTGTGGTCTGAGTGAGGCAGGGCGTGGTCAGCACACAGCAGAGGCCGTCGGCCACCTCTGAGGAGGGAAGCAGAGAACCAGTCAGCGACTGTGGGATGCCCCGGCCAGTGTGAGGTGCGGGGCCCTGGATATTCACAAGGGGGAATGGAGGCTGAGATCTGAGAGGGGCTGAGAGTCACGTGCCCACCTGTTGAAGAAATATTAACGTGTCCTGGGTACACACCGTGCTTGGCTTGACACAAGTAAAGAGAAGGGTTTAGGATCCAGAATCCACCAAACTTGGGTTTGAGTTTCAGCTCCGCCCAGATAGTGAATCACCTTGACCCTCTCTGAACCTGTTTCCTCAATTGTTGGATGAGGGGACTGTGCTACCAAGAGAGAACAGCTGGCAGAGCACTCGCATGAGGGCCCAGACTCAGTGGTTTCACAGCAAGGTGCAGGGCCATCCGCTTCAGGTGAGCCTCCTGTGTGCGCGGCGGTGGGGGAGATGTGTGCCATGTGTGTTCCCCCACAGCACACAGAAGGGGCTCAGTACAGCATGGGTGGGGCTAATGCATCTTTAGGAAGAAAGGGAGATAAAGGAAACAAGGAAAGAAGACAGAAAGGAAGGGGGAGAGAGAGGGAGGAGGGAGGGAGGGAGGAAGGAAGGAAGGAAGGAAGGGAGGAAGGAAGGGAGGGGGGAAGATGGAGAGAGAAGGAGGGAGTGAGGTAGAGAGAGGGAGGGAGGGGAAGAAGCAAAGACAGAACAAAAAGGATAAAAGATACAGAAATAGGAGGAGAAAAAAGATAAAAGGCAAATGGAGAAAATGGACGAAGAAAAAAAGGAAGAAACATCTCTCTTCTCTACCCTAGATACAAAGAGGATGAAAATTAAATAAATCCTTTCCTCTTATCCCTCTGCTAGTAGGACATAGCTGAGTTTCCATGGTCCCCCATCTTTCCAGGAGCTTTAAGGTAGAGCCTCCGTCTCTTCGAAGCCTTCCCGTAGCCCACGACATCATGAGAAAGACTCGAGCCTGCTGGGCTCAGGTGTTCTTACAGACAGAGGAGATTCTGTGTGGCCCTATTGAGGCCGAAGAGCGCAGTGGGTCTCACGTCCTGGGGGAGATGAGGTGGCCAAGGATGTGAGCTGCCACTGGCCTCTCAGGACAACGCCACCCCAGCCCCGAGCACATAAATCACCAGGGTTTAGGAAGCTCATCGCCCCTAAGGCAGGCTCCACCTCCCAGCTTATTGATGCAGCTCTTGGGGTGTCCTTGCCGAAGAACAAAAGGTAATGGTAGCTGAAGAAGCAAGCCCAGGCTGTCAGAGGGTGGCAGTCAACAATGCTGCGTCTCCATGTGATTTTCCCCGTGAACTCAACTGTCCGCCCACACTGGCTCACACTGAGAAATGTGAGATTGGACCCTGAGGTTACAGGGAGCTTAACTGGATGTGAATCTGCAATAATTACCTGTCACAGGTTGGAAATTGAAACGCCCTCCCAGATTAGGAGGCAAAGGAGACTGAGTCAGACACAAAGACAAAAGAAACCAGCTGCAGGAGATAGCACAGGTGGGGGAACCTCCTTCCTTAGCAAGGTTAACACTTAGGCTGAGAAATACATTCTGGCAAAGAAGAAGAGGACGAACGCTTCTGAGCACGTAGGCTGAGCCCGGTGCTGGGCGAGCGTGGCATGTGCCAGCTCAGGGAACCCCGAGCTACTCTGGGCCATCAGTACTGTTACATCCATTTGGGGAATGAAGAAAACAAGGCCCCTGGGGTCAGGATCACAGCCAGTTCACAGGCATTATTTTTTTTGGTCCTAACAATAATCCTATGAGGCATTTTAATCCCCATTTTATAGATGCAGAAACTGAGGCTCTGAGATATTAAATAATTTTCCCAAGAGCACAGGATAATAAATATAAGTAACTCATAAAACAAAATTGTCTGTTCACGTCGCTTAGCGCACATCTTCTCTGATTCTGCGCCTTTAGGAAGAACCTGGTGGGACATAAATTGGCCACATTATTCCCACCTTGAGGTCCTGAAGGCACCGGAAGCCTTTCAGGCCTCCATCCAGACCCTTTTCAGTCATTCGCAGAGGTGACTGCTGACTGCGATCCCTATGCTGATGCGATGGCCAGGGGTGCATTTTTGGAAGGCGCTGCTTCTGCGCTGGCGTGAGATCCTCGAGCGTCTGCGACCTGGAAGCCGTGTGGACCTCCTGGTCCATAAAAATCTTTGCTGGGCCAGCATCCTTTTCATGTTTGCTTTTGTCTATGCAAAACTTATGGTCACCACACCTCTCAGAAGATCCTTATTAAAAGCCAAATACCACAACCAAGTTTGACTCATGATCAGTAAAAGCTGACTGTTTCCAGGACTCCCTTCCTCTTTCATTTTTAGCTAAGCTGCTAGGTGTCAGGGTATCATGGGAGTAATATTTGTTATCATTTATTTTGCATCCGCCACGTGCCAGGCTGTGATAAACATGTTACGTTCACCTTCGTGTTCAATAATCATGACAACCACCTGCAGGGGGCGCTGCTCTCATCCACCTTCCGTGAATGGGGATCCGGGGCTCTGAGAAGTGAAGGTATTTGCCCACGGTCTCACGGAGCCCATACCGGAGCCTGGGCCTGGGTTTCCATAGCGGCCATTCCTCCTTCCAGACCTGCACTTCTCCCAGGCCAGGTGTGATAACCCAGCCCCGTGGACTCCTCCTTTCACCTTGAAATGCCCTTCAAGATCCCACATCCTAAAGAAGCCAGGGTGTGGGGTCAGACATCCTGAGCCCAGAAGGGGGAAGATGCTTACAAAGGGAAAGCAGCTTCTGTCTTCCTCCCTTTCACAAGGCAGAAGCAGGGAGGAGGGAGCCCTCCTGGCCGGGGAACAGTGGCTCACATAGCAGGAGCCCACGTCTGAGTGGCCGGCGCTCTCGTCAGCACTTTCCGTGCTCTAACTCAGCGGACCTCACAGCATCCGCGTGGTAGGAACAGTCAGCACCTGCCTTATCTGGAGAAATGTGGGCACAAAGGTGGACCGCCAGCCCAAGGTTGCCCAGATCTGGGATATGAACACAAGAAGGTTCCAGAGCCAACTCTTAGAAATGCAGCCACCTTTTTACTATTTCTCCCTTTTCCATAGGATAAAACTCTAACTCCTGACCTGGCATTCAGGCCTTTCCCAATCTAACACGAAGGTCCTCTTCCAACTCTGCACACTGTATCATCGCCTCCATCAAACCCCACTCTGCTTCCGCCATCCTGGAGGATGCGCCCCATCCTGGTCAGCATGAAACATTTGGACTTCTCTCCTGGGCCCAGGGAGGACGTATGGATGAACAAAGTATAATCCCTGGTGTCTAAGAGCTTGTTGGGAAACACAGACCAGTACACAGTTAACTAGGTCACTGGGCAGGACGCCCAGAGTTCTAGGGAGAAAAACACCTGACATGCTAGGAGAGCAGAGAAAACAGACCATTAGTTTTCTGACTCTTAGGGCTTCATCAAGGAAGTGGCTTCCTGTTGGCCTTGAAGGTTGATGAGGATTTTGACATGCAGAAAAGGGGAAGTGAGCGGCATTTCAGAGCAAAGCCCCGGAGGCCCAAGCGTACAGTCCACTTAAGGAAGCGCAGACTGTCTGTGGTTGTGAATGTAGGGGCATCCTAATTCGTTGCACTTACAGGTAGAGAGGGGGTGAAGTTGAGGTTGGCTGCATTTTACTTCCTTAGGCAGCCTTCACATTCAGTCTGTTTTAGCCTGAAATTTACAGTCTGAATTAAAAAGAAAAGAGCATATGAAGAAGCCAGGATGGGCAAGAGAGCAAAGTAAACCACCTGGCATGTCTTGGTGACCCGTGTGCAGCCTAGCCTGAGTGCCCGGGGTAGGGGCAGTTAGAAAAGAGGGGCGTCATGTATTGGTCCCAATGGAGTGTTTCTTACCAGAATAGTGGTTCACCAGGTCCTCCAGGCACTGGAAGGTGAGTCTTGGGGAAATGTAATACCAGTTGTTTGGCAGACGGAAGATGCGGTAATGCTTCACCTGCCGGTGTCTAACCGAGAGCGAATAAAAACCTGCAGGAAGTGAAGGACGAGTCAGTGGCATTCCATGTGTCCCCACCCAAGGGCCGCCAGCTAAGGAGCCCACCACCGCTGAGGCAGAGAGACCTTCTCAGCCTTGTGATATGATGGTGGTACCCAGACACATGCTTTTGTGTTTTGAGCAACGGCTGCTCAAACCCTGTCTGCTTGGTTGTAGCTCACTCTTTAGAGACCCCAGGAGCATAGTATTTGAGCAGCCCAGTTGCATTAACCTTGTTGCAATGCTGGTGTTCAAATGCAAGGAATAAGTCTTTGCTTTGTGAGTTACCATTCTGGGGGCTTCCACATCCTTTTGTGGGTCCTTAGACCAAATGAAATGACTAGAGTTGGATTGCATCCTGTACATCCCGGATCTGCGGTCATTCTTGAGTCTTTCCCAAGTTCACACTCCAAGGTATTTGTGCTGTCGTTTTCCTCCATCACACAGTTGAGGGGCCCTTACAGTTATGCCCCCTTTTCCTGGTCCGTTTTGCCTCTGACTTATGCTTGGTGTTCTCAGAAATTTAGGAACTGTGGCAGTTAAGACATTTTTCTGAGTATTCCTAGGCAACATGAAATGTGTTTTGTCTCCTTCAGCACCATGAGAGTAATGACCCAAGATGGGTTAATCAGAGTAGAACTTTGGGTGAGCACCTGCCACTACCTCTCTTAGCCTCGACTTCCCCAAATGGAAAGTGAGAGAATTGAGCTTAGGTCATGTTTAAGAGTCCTTCCTGCTCTGTCTTCTGAGGTTCGAGGAGTGAAAAGGCTGGCGAAGCAGTGAGATGGAGGGGCACTTGTACTTGCTGAGTTTTTGCTGCATGTGCTGGGCTGGGTACTGAGCTATTCCATAGCAACGTCTCTGATGATTCTCAGAAAGACTCTGGGAGGTATTGTTCTCAAATACTATATAGACGGAGAGACTGAGGCTCGAGCACTGCGTGAAATAGCCTGAGGCACACAGCTTGGAAGTGGCAGCCCCACTTTGTCCCCCTAGAGCAGGCCTGCGAGCATTCTGCCGGGCGTCCCTCGCCGCTCTGTCCCAGGCCCGCCCTGTGAGTCAGTTCAGCCTGTGTCTTCCGGTAATGTCAGCAGGGACTGGAAGTATGGTGAGTAGGTCAAGGGTAGCAGGTGGAAACTTAAGAGAACTTTGCATACCCAAGGGAGCAGGGCCTGGGCCCCCCACCTGGGCCCCAGCTCGGCCGCAGCTCGGCCTGATTATTTTTAGATCAGCTCTGGCAACTCACACTGGGTCCGTCCCCCGCCACGCCCCGGCCATGCCGGAGTCTGGGTCTCCTGCCTCGGGAGATCCCTGGGACCTGCACAGGAAGTTTTGCCTTTGCTTTGCTTTTGCTCTTACCCGGCTTATTCAGGTTTTGGAGAGAAAAGCTGTTCCTGGCTTTTTTTTAAATTTTAATCCACATATATGTGGTCCCTGCTTCCCCAAAGGAAAGCTGGTGCCCATTTTGGTGGAGGGCTCCATCCGGCACCAGGTAGCTCTGGTGCTTAATAAGTGCACGGGAAATAGTCTCACATACCACATTTTCTCTTCTTTGATAGCGAACGTACAGGAAGCAGGCTAAGACCTTGAAAGTATTTTCTATATTTAAGAAGTTAATATCAATTCTCAGTTAGCCTGAGTAAGCCCAGGCTATTAATGTTTTGCTTCTGCGAGCTTAAGTGTATACGCCATTCCAGACACCTGCCAAGTATTTTCCTATTATTAATCCCATGTTATAAAGCAGGTAACTTAGGCTTAGAGAGAAGAGGTGACTTCTTAGTAATTCACGCAGGCCAAACTAGAGTTCGGGACCCTTGCTTCGAACCATGACGAAGCCCGGCTATTTCTTTTTCACTGAATTATTTAGTGCGTAGGATGTATGAAAATTAAAACAGTGAAGGTCATGGTGAATCTGCTGGTCCCGATTCTCTAAGCTGCCTGATTTCATTGTAGGGCACAGCCAGGACTAAGAATGAAGGTCTGCTGTGTAGTAAGAACACAACAGGTCTGCCAGGCCTGCTGTGGGTCAGAGCCTGCGCCAGCGACGCCCCCCCCCCCCCCGCCCCGCCCCAGGTCACTGCCCCCGGCTTCGGTGCTGGCCGCACTGATGGTGTGTGGGCTGTTGGGAGCTCACCGCGCCGGAGTGATTTGCATGCCTCATAAGAGGAGGGAACCTGAGCCAGGTAGTGAATGAGTCAGCCCGGAGCAAAGCCTGCATGTCTGACCCACGTACGGAAAGATGAATTGGAGGCTGCTCACCTCTCTTGGTCTCACTCTCCCTGATCATGAAGGAGCCGATCTTCGTGTCTGGCAGCTGCAGCAGCTCCTCAGCTTTGTCTCTGCCCAGCCCCTCAAACAGCCAGCTGGGGAGAAGAAAGACAGCCATGAGTATCCTGAATACACCCTCCCCCAAGAAAGACAGGAGGGATGCAGAAATGATCCAGGTCCAGCTAATATAAAACCCTCTGTTGGAATTAAAAAAAAAAAAAGAGCAAGGCAATCAACAGTTCATTCATTCATTTAATCTTTCAAATAAAATTCCCAAGTACACACTGCAAGCCAGGTGTTACATTGGATAATTAGGACACAGAGATGCACAAAGCATCTTTCTTATCCTGTTTCTCAAATGCCAGCTGCATTGTGCCCATTCCGTATTATATAAAAGCATCCTAAAATGTGATAAGGGACCTATTTGGTAGTTTATTTAATGTCTATGTCCCTGATACTCTGACTACCCGGCTCCTCCACCCATGGGGGCAGGGACTGTGTCTGTCATTTGAGGTTTTGCCTTTGTGTCCAGGTTATCAAGCTTGGTATATATCTGTGAGTGAATGAATGAATGAACATGAGAAAGGAAGGAAAGAAGGAAGGGAGGGAGGGAGGAAGGAAGGAAGGGAGGGAGGGAGGGAGGAAGGAAGGAAGGAAGGAAGGGAGGGGGAAGGAGAGAGGGAGGAAAGAAAAAAGAAAAAAATGGTGGCGCCTAATTTCACCACGTGATGCCCCACCTTGCATTCATTCTATTTCCTCCTTGTCTTCTCTTTTCAAGATACTTTAAACTCAGTTGTCATTGCATGATGCATTTCCATACGTTTCTTGCTTTTTTTTCACTTAACAATTAAAAAAAGCAGTTGTAATACTGTAGTCCAGCTTTTCAATGTAATGTTCACCTTCCAGAGGAGAGTGGGCACTTTGAATACGCTTTAGAAAGCAGCTCGGGACACAAAGGAATCTGTGTTCTAAAGGGAAGGGCCCTTCTCGTTTTTCAGACCAGGCTGGGCCAGATCTCAGCGTGGAAGGAAATGCTGTTAGCAGCTGGCTGGTGTGTACTCGGAAGCAATTGTACATCCTTTTTTAACTGACTCTGTTTCAATGAACGTGCCCTGGCTTTCAATCACACGTCTGGATGAGTGCATGCTGTGACCAATATTAACACTCTGCTGTTTCTCACTCTTTAACATTCCCTGTGGCATGAAAGCGGGCCATTGACGGGGCTGGCTGAGGGCTCCTGAAGCACCGTGTGTGAGAAGACATGCAGGCATAACATCCCATACCGTTTATTTATGTACTGGTCTCCAAGAAAGATTTTGTTACTAAGATCATGATGACACCATATTCGGCCAAATACTTCAACTATTCCCTTAGGTCTCCATAGTATATGGCATATTAATTATTGCAGCATACATGACATTCATCCTTTCAAGTCCTTACATGAAATTCCACTTATGAATATGAAGACAATAAAACAATGACAGTAACAACAGCCATGCATGAATACTAATTATCGGCCACATACCATATTAAGCACTTGAAATCTAAGCCTCATATTAACCCCCTACGACAGGTAGTATTATCTCTCTTTCACCGATGAGGATACTGCAGGTCAGAGCGATTAAGTAATTTATCCAAGTTACCCACGTTGCAACTTATAGAGCTAGAATTGAGATGCATTTTTCGAATTCCATAACCGCTATGCTGCAACGCCTCTCTTCCTGTTATATATTTTAAGAACATTTATTGCATCTGCTAGATTGGAAGTGCTATAGTGTCAGGATTACATCTTATTCATCTGGGTTCCTCACTCCCTGCTCCTGCCAGCATTCAGCGCCACATCTTCAACATGAAGGTATCCATGCACGATTGCTAAGTGAATGGATGGATCAATGACACACAGCTGATGAGAAGAGTTCCATGACTCACTTCTCTTTCAGAACATAACTCTCATAGTAGCTACTGCCCCACCTCCGCTCAGCTTTGTCATCCTAAGCACAGAGCCAATTTTGGGTATTCATCATCAAAATCAGTAACACTGCAATGAATTGCGCTGAATTCTATGCTTCAAATATTCAGGCAGTTTGCTCTGCTTCCCCAGGTGAGCAGGTGGCATGCAGAGTCCTTCTCTGACTGTAAGGAAGTTATTTCTGGATCCCTCAAATGGAAAGTGGAGTTCCCTTCTCCCTTCCTATATGCCAAGGTCTTGCCTTGGTAGCTCGACAGATGAGGAGACTGTGGCTCAAGGAGGTTAAGGAAGTTTTGCGAGGCCCCACCAAGGAAGCAGGGCTGAGACACACCTGTCCTGGCCTGGATGTGCTGGCCACCAGGGCCACCCGTCATGTCACAACTGCAGAGGAAAGCAACGTCCTTGCTTTCTCATCTGCTGTGCCCGATTATTTAAAGGGTCTCCTTTTCTGCTTGACTTCTCCATTTGTCAGGTTGGGTACGTAAGCATTTTTGTCAGAGCCTGTTCTCTGTGTTCTGGATATGATTTGGTAAGAATGTAGCTACTACGTATTGAGTGCTGATGGTAAAGCCAGGCATGGTTTCAAGAGATCTCCATGTATTATCCTATCTCATTTTCCTAACAACCCTAGACTTTGGTCCCATTACTGTATATTATTATTCCTATCATTCTATACTATGATCTCTATTTGACGCGTGAGGAAAGGAAACTGATTCTTAGAATGTTGAACAACTTGCCCACTGTCACACAGCCAGTAAGTGACAGAGGCAGGGTTTGAACTTAGACTGACTTTTGGCTGCTGCATCCTGTGGTCACAGTTCCTGAATCCTTATTGCTACAGGAACACCGCATTAGAGCTGCAAGGTCCATCATTTGTCTTACTATTGAGGAAATCGAGTCTCAGAGAGGGGAAGGTTAGCCCAAGGTCGCACCATTCCTTAGGGACTGAGCTGAGAGTAGAAGTGACCCTCTCGAACCAATACTTTCCTTTCCACTGTCCCAGGCTGGGATCTCTCTATGCAGATGTCTGAGTCACTTGCATAAAGATTATGCTTTATTGATGCTATTTTGGAAATGTACTCACCCATGGTAAACTCTGGCCACACATATTCCAGGAATGTAGCTCTCTCGACCAGTGCTAAGGGAAATGGCTTTCCACCAGCCCCCTTCACTAGAAGGACAAGAACAAATAAAAAAGAGTGAATAGGGGAGTGTCAAAGTGAATGAACGAATGAAGAGAGTAATCAGATTTAACCTGGGATACATTGGGATGTTCCTTTTTTAAGGTCTGTCAATGGCCATGTTAACTGGAATTTCTCCCTATGAAAATTTAGTTTTTAAGTGTATCTCCCCCATTCTGAGCTAACAGGAAATCTTCCCACAAGTTGGCAATAGCCACCTTTCAGGGATGAGCAGATGATGTTTCCAGCTGATCTTCCACAGTTGGAGGCTTTTTAAAAATAAATGTTTGCTATGCTGAAATAGACCCTGAGATTTAACCAAGATAGTTTCACATGTCTACATCAATGAGGATCTAAATAAAAGGTGCTCAGAGCCCCTATTTCTTTTATAGCCTATTTCAAATCATGGAGAGACAACAGGCTAGAAGGCAATACCTTTCTGTTTATCATCAGAAGTTTTTTTCAGACCTCTGTGTCCTCTTTCTGAGTCTGCACTAATATATAATATCAACCCTGTCTGTGTCTGGGAGATGAGGCCAACATAAGAAGAAGTCGTTGGATCATAAAGCACCTCAAAAGCCAAGTTAAGGAATTAAATTTTATCCATCAGGCAATGGGGAGCCATGGAAGGCTCTAGAGTACTGGCAGCACTAAGGAGGATTAAGCATTAAGGCCTGTTGTATGGGCCAAATTTCTCACCTCACAACAGGACCAGGGCCCATGTGGAAATGGACAGCTATAGCTAAAATCTAATGATTCCCACCAAAATCGAGTTCTTCTTTTGGGGGCTTTGTAGAAGTTTTGGAAAGCTCACTCACTCAGAAATCACACGCAGTTTCTCCCCACGGCGGAATATCGGGGGGCTGATGTCAGGAGACGGGTAGTCACTCAGCACAGCCAGGAAGTCGCTGTCCAGTCCTGGGGAAACAAAGGCAAAGGGGATGTAGAGGCAGAGGTAAGATCTTCCTGGGGACTTTTCAGCTAAAGACACTTGATTGTTTTGAAACAGCAATTTTCAGCTGATCCTCCTCTCTTCAGGGATGGTGAGACAGGATGCTTGAAGGAACCCAGAGGGTCAGGTGACCTACTCTCATGATCAAGCCTGCCCTGGCCCTGACGTTCTCATCTGAGAAATGGGAATCCAGAGGTCCTTGAGCTGAGGTCATAAGATCTGACTCCATGGTCCGCCCCTGTGTCTACTGATCCATATAATCTTGGGCAAGTCCTAGAATGCCTCCTAGCCTTGATTTTCCCATCTTTAAAATGGGGCTAATAATACCTCTTTCCAGGATTTTTTTTATGAGATAAGATGAAAGTATGTAGCAGCAGCCATGAATAATGAGATGCTGTGAAAACATCCCATCTTATTACCATCACCTCAGGTACCCTCCTTGGGGCTTGTGGGCCCCATGTCTGCAACGTATCAGGGTTGGGGTGTTGGGCTTAGGCTCTGTGAGTTCTGAGGACCCACCAGGGTCAGGAGATATTAACTCTGAAGCTCAACAAAGCCCTTCTTCCTTGTAGAATGGAAGGTACCGTGTCAGGAATCTACTTAATAGGGACTTTTGCTGGGGAGGGAAGGTGAAAGAAATATTAAGTACTCATCATACACATGTTGAAAGTAATTCTGGTGAAGTTTTGAAAAGGAAAGCATGCTCTCTCGTTCATTCTGGTTCAGGTGACTACAGCTTACTGTAGACCACAGATAAAGAGATAGCATGAGAGGTCACGTTCTGACACTAAACAAAGCCTTGTTTCACAGCCTTAGTGATTTGCCGTAATTCGGATCCCTTAGCTGCAGGGGAATATCGGGCTATGTCTCTGGGGAAATAGCATATCCTACAAATTGGCAAATTCAGTCACTGTTTGCTGGGATGTTGCGTTGATCAGTCTGTCTGCTTGCTGGGCATCTGAACTCAAAATCCTGGGTAACATACCATTTATTCATTCATTTGCCGGTTATTTATTGAGCACCTACTGTAGGCCAAGCATGGCGAACAAAGCAAGCCAAGTCTCCCTGCTGTCACGGAGCTCACATTCTAGAGAATACGCCACTAATGGGGGGAGGGGTCATTCCCCGCCCCCTTCACCCCAGCCAGCACTTGGGCACCTCAGGCTTGGTGGCCACTTTCTAGGATCCAGACACCCTCATGCGGGACCTCTAGCCCCTGCCCCTTAGAGCCCACATGTCCTGTAGTCTCCAACTCACATGTCCCCTATCAGACTAAGTCGAAAGAGAGCTTAAGTATGAGGATGAATAAGAATAAATGAGAAACGAGTGATCACCATGGAAGAGCGCACTCAGACAGATTGTTCACTTGGGGAAGCTGAGTCACAGGCAGTGAGATGGAAATCAAGTGATTCACGGTGGCCACAGTCAGTGAAAGCAGGGAGGGCTCATGAGAAGGAGTGGAGTCGCCGGGGAAGGGCTGACAGTGAGGCCTCTGACCTTCCCTGAGCCTGTGCGGAGGCCTCCCCACACTCTGCTTTGCTATAAAAAGAGTTCTTCCCTTGTGTAGCTCTGGCCCAGTCCAATAATTAGAGGTGGCACTGCAGTTGGGCTTGAAGCCCGGAGTCCTGAGTTTTAATAAGGGATGGGTCCAGACTTGGTGGGACACGAAGCCTATACACATTTGGAGGTCCTCTTTAAGAAAAAGAGCACGAAATTGCAGATACGGTGTTAGGTAGGGGCCCTAGGAAGGTGCTGGGCAGTGAGTGGGTTTGACCAGCTGCCCGGTAAATCGGCCCCGGTTCTGAGGCTGATTTGCCACTCTGAGAGTGGACCCATTTTCCCCTCTGAGGTGTGGGTTAGTCTGGGAAATGAGGGGTTGGAAAATGCTTTCATGATGGAAATCTGTCCTTCCTGGACTAATTGCTCCCAAATATGAAAGGACCAGTTAGTAACATGGTCTCCACTGCCTCTGAAGCTGTGAGATAGGCCATTGTATGCTTTTCTCAGCCAGCCAGGTTCCCTCATCCTCAGAGCCTGTGAACAGTCTGTTCCCTCTGCCTGAACTACACTCTGCTGTCCCCTTTCTCATCCTTCCCACCTCTATCAACTCAGAAGTCACCTCCCAGAGGGGAGGCTGGTCTGATGCTCCGGAGAGGCCCAGCCCTCCTCTTGTACCCCCTCTTGGGCCCTGGGCTTTTCCTTGGAGGCAATTAGCCAGGGTTGTGTGTGTTTTTGCATTTGTGTGGCTATCAGGGAATGGCTGTGAACCTCAGGAGGAGCTGTCTTGTGGCCCCTAGCCCAGCACCGGTCCTGTCCCACCCAGAATGCCCAAGGCAGGTTTACCAAATGAAGAGGTCCCCATGCTACTAGGACCTTGGAAAGTGCTACTGGGCTAAGGTTTTAAAGGGTCCAGGAGAAGGGAACCTGATCTGCAGCAGGCAGCATGGGGTGGGGAGGTCATCACAGAACCAGCCCCTTTTGAAAAACAAGTGTGGAAATGAGAGGCACAGCATTTATCTGTGCCGATAATGGAAACTTGAAACACGTTGTGTGTCTACAAGAGGGGCTGGGCCTTTGATCTCTGATTCAAGAGTAAGGCTGTGAAACAGAACAACCGTCTTTTCATAATGCTAAAAACAGAAACAAAAACAAAATCCCATTATAAAAAAATTGTTTCAATCGGGGAAAACAGGCTTAAGGGGCTGGAGAGTTTCAATTTTACAATAACAGAGTTGTGTTTCCTATGGAATTTTCGTAATAATGATTTTTTTTATAGCTATGAAACAAACATTGCTGAGAAAATCTTGCAACGGAGCTTCCGCTTCAAGGTTATGGCCTTTGCGTGGTCATTTGCCAGGGATTTCAGGTCCATCCCTATCACCTTTTTCCCCAGCATTGGAAAAACAGAAGGCAAAGTCAGTGGAAGATAGAAAGTTCAGTTTGTACTTTTGTGG
This sequence comes from Globicephala melas, assembly GCF_963455315.2. Classification (NCBI taxonomy): domain Eukaryota; kingdom Metazoa; phylum Chordata; class Mammalia; order Artiodactyla; family Delphinidae; genus Globicephala; species Globicephala melas. The sequence goes on from NC_083330.1 coordinate 71,701,019, forward strand.
GAAGGGCGGCCATTCTAAGCAAGGTCGGGGGCCAGGATCCCAGCTAAGTCTTCCCTGAGCTTAGGTCCCTACGGTGAAATAAACGCAAGATAGGAAGTTTAAGTTCGCTCATAAAGTTCAAACACACTATTATGGACTTCTGGAGCCCCTGGCTTTGTGGAGAGCAGAGCTTTTGAATTAAGTCAGATAAATGAGTGATACAGGGAAGCGGAGCTCAGAGGAAGCAGATGGGATTATGGCAGACTCAAGATAAGGAAACAGATTAAGTGAAGAATAGTGTGCAGGGCAGACAAAAGAGAATCCAGGGAGAATTTTCGGGAGAGAGAACCGGCTTTGAAATAAATCAGGCCTGGCTTGAATTCCACCTCCTCAACTTAGTTGTTCTGCGAGTTGGAGAAAGATTTATTTTTAACCAATCTGAGCTTGATTTCTTCATGTATAAAACTGGGAAATATCAAAATGGGCTTCATCTGATTGGGTTAGGATTCATGAGGAAGTGTCTGTATAGAGCCTGCCTCAATCAGTGGCAGCTGGTATCATGTTTATGGCACGGGGTAGGGTTATCATGCCGTAATCCAGGCCAGTCTCAGCCAGTAGTGTTCTAAATTCTGAAAAGCCTCTAGTCCCATAAATTTGAAAATATTCTTATCTTCTAAAAACAAACTCCGTTTGCTGAGAACAGAAGATGAAATTCAAGAGACCAAATATTGGTGATAGCTCAACTCGGAAATGAATCAGATTGAACACTCTGCACAAAAGTGTAAAATAGGAAATGAATCCAAAAAAGGAAGGAGACTGAGGCAGAGCTTACTAGCCACAAATATTACGTGGTCAAAAGAGGACAGGCCCTTTTTCTGCATTATTATTCCTTAGAGTAGTATTATCATTTCTTTTAAAATGCTGAAAACCTTTTAGTAGATCCCATTTATAACCATCTTGCAAAAGCAGCCATTCTTTACTTCCTTTGCTCCAATACAATGCTGTGGAACATATATTCTTATTTAAAAGGTGAAGGAACCAAGGCTTGGGGGCATGTTAGGAAAACGTCTGGGGGAGAGCATGAGGGTTTCCAAGCTCACAGTCGGGTGCCTAAGCCACTCAGGCCTTTTTGAGACGTAGTTACCAGGCTCTTCCCAGTTGATCTTGACCCCTGACAGACTGAGACAAAGGCTGATGTGAGGGAGCCTTCAGAGCTGGCACAAGGAGCTCAGTGCCGCCGGCAGGAGAGGAGTAACCAACCCAGTGAGTTCAGCTTCTGCTTTTGCATTTCCTTGAGTCATGCTCAAACTCACGGCCTCGGGAGGGGTGAAAGCAGACCTTACTTTTAGTATCTTTTACTGGAAATACACCCCCCACCCCCCAAACACACACCGAAACAATAAGACAGGGCTAGGCAGACTGGCCTGATAGAAGATCTACTGAGTTCTCTTGGTTACCACGAACCATTTGTACCTGTGGGTCCTGTATTACGGGCTGGAAAGTGAGACCCAGTGGCCCAGAAAGCTCTTGGCTTCTCCATCACTCAGATGGGGCAGAATGGGACTGAGCAGACCTCTCAGACAGTACAGCCAGGTGGAGAGTCTTGCCAAGAACACACAACCAGTAAGTTGAGGGCCTCGTTTTGGAACGAGGTAACCTATCAGCAGAGGACGCAGACTCCGTTCTTGATGACCTGGTCTTCTCCTGGTCACAACTGAGTACCATCTACACTACCACTTACTTAATAGCATTTCTCTTCATGTTAAATTCAGTTTCAAAAAACCTTTAGTCCCCTCCTAAGCAATGTGAAATCAGGGGTTTGATGGACTAATCATAATTTGTATGGTATCCGTTAAGTATACAAACGTTGTACATTCAATATAAACGTTGAATTATCATGTTGCACCTAAAGCCATAGTATGTACCAGCAGTGGGGTAAGTGAGACCGGATGGGAAACCTGCATCTAGTCAAAGATCTGACACGGTTCCCGTCTGTGTCCCTCACAAGGGCGCTTGAGTGTCTGTGTCATTAAGTCTGGTGACCACGCTCTCTCTCACTCCAGAAAACACATGTGCTTCTTGCAAGTCTGTCCCCTCCAGGCACGTGATGCGTGGGTGAAGAGCGGGGACTAGATTCAGGCCACTGACTTCAAATCCCAGCCGTATGGCCTCGGGCAAGTAACTAACCCTGTTCGTCCCTCAGTTTCCTCAACTGCCAAGTTGAAACGATAATCGGGATCACCCCTGCACTGTGTGAGAATCCAGGGTGTCTAAAGCACGTGGCATGCGCAGGCACATCCGAGCACCAAGTAACTCGAATTACCCCCATGTTACCAATGAGGACAGAGAGACACTAGGGAGACAGCTGGCTTCTCTCTCTTTCTCTCTCTCCTTGTGTGCTGGTGTAGGGGTAGCTCTGTGGTCTGCAAGTTTTAGGGGACTTAAGATGCACCGGGGGCTTGTACGAAATCAGGTGTGCGGCTCCCTCCCGCCACCCCTGGATTCCCACAAGCAGGTCCAGGGTGGGGCTCAGGAATCTGCAGTTTTGATGATTACCCAGGGAATGGAGGCAGGTGGTCTGAGCACCACTCTCTGAGAAGTATTCTGCTGTCTCTGAGGTTCCCTGCCCCCTCTTCCTCCCCCAGAGCCCCACCCGCCCCTCTTTCCACCCACCCTGGCAGCACCCTTGATGCTATGTAAATGCACAGTTTAGCATTATTTCCATCCTTGCACAGAAGGGGTCTGGGTTTGTGTCACCACCTCTGCCAGTGAGATCTCACTTTCGGCCAGGGCAATAAGAAGATAAGGAACGGGGAGGGGAAAAGATCACAGCAATGTGACTGAATGCTCTTTTTAAGGTGGAGATATGCTATTTCCCTACTCCTTGGGAGTTCCCTGGCTCTCATTCAACTTTGTACCGCCTATGTCGGGCCCAAAACAGGAGTCTTCTGAACCATGTGTAGAATTTGCAGAGAAAATGAGCTGTTTGGGATGATTTGGAAACAAGTCACGGAATCCCCAATTCTATCACTTTAAAACTTTTTTGGGGGGAAGGCCATTTAGACACAGCCTAGTACAATCAGATAGCCTTAAATGGAGTTAAATAAAAAAAAAGTTCTTCTACCCACACGTATCAGGTAGCTGCTTTGTGCTGCCATTACTGCTGGGGGGGATCGCTCTGATCTCCATGTGAGAGCCTCCCTCGTGGGAGGCTGTGTGACTTACCTGTGGTCAGGTAGCTCCCAGGGGACAATACGAGAAGCCCAACAAGGCCATTTGACTTCCAGACCTGCCCTATTTCCATCAAGCCCTGCTACCTCTCTGGGTTTGTGATATTCATCTCTGGGAACCAGACTAATCAGGAATGTTCTTGAAAGCTTAGTTTAGGAGAAAACCGATGGGCAAACCCATATTCCAAAGCATTCACAATCCTGCTCAGGACACTTGTTGGTCTAGAAGTCCACAGGTTGGCCTCCTGCTGACCCCTGTGCGGGGCCTAGGGCCTCAGGCCCACCACTCAGGCTGATGTCAGAGGAAGCACTAATTGTTTGTTGGCCCAAAGCAATGCACTCCCGCATGACCGCCTAGGTATTTGAGACCAGTCAAATGAGTAAGCAGGAGTGTTACCTGAGAGGTGCTTGTTCCATGAAAACCCACATTCTCTACATCATTTGAATCAAGACTAATTAATGTAGCATCAACTGTACCACCTGTCCCTTATTCAACTAGGTGTCAGAGAAAAGAGGAAATCAAGTCAGGACCGATCGCAAAGGAAACTTCTCAGGGGCGGGGGGTGGAAAAGCCGCCCCCCGCCAGCGCTTGATGTGGTTGTGCCTGGGTCACACACTGGGTGCGACCTGGGGAATTCTCCGAACCAGGGGGCGGAGGGGCGGGGAGACCCCTCTCCCTCCTCTCTAGAGGTGACCTCCCACCCACGCAGTGGAAAAAGAGAAACTTATTTCATGATGATTTGCATTGAGAAAATAAAGGCAAATGGGCAAGTCCTTGGAGGCCCGTGTTTTCATGGGGTTTGCTCAAGCATGCCGCCCCTGCCAGCCCCGCCAGCCCCGTGGGAGGGGCGACCACACACGATGGGCTCGTGGGCGGTGCCTCCCCTGCCCTGGAGCCGGCGCCCTGGCCTGGCAGTGTCGGTCCTCCAGAAGTGGCCATGACCAGAGGAGGAGACTGAGACTTGAGCTGGGTTGGAGGAGGTGAGGGAAGGGGCCCAGGTCCTCCCCCACGGCAGCAGGAGGACTGCACACAGCTCTGAGCTTTGCATCGGAGGGAAAAGCTTCCCCCGCTCTCTCGGGGGGCCCACGGCACAGCTCCAGCTAATCACGTGGTCCCACCTCCGGGAACATTCTTCCTGTCTTCCCCCACTTCTGTCTGGGAGGGGTATCGAGGAGCTGGAAAGGAGGGTTGCTAGAATCGCCCCGCATTTTACTGGAGCCGGGGACAGAGCAGGAAGGTCTGTGCATGGTCACTTGGGGACATCTGAGGAGTCATGAGACTGTGCATAAGTTGGGGGTCTCCACTTTGGAAAAAGTGAGAAGGCGGCTCCTTTTTGAAGGGCCCCGGAAGTCACGGAGTGAGTGGCAGGTAGCGTCATGGCACCTGGCTCCGTCCCCGCTCCGCTCATGGGGAGCTGTGCTCGGCACGCACCATGCTGGGCGTCTGTGCCTGTGAACGTGACCCAGTTCAGTGCTGCAGGGGATATGGTGGAACCAGGTGGGGTCACCCCCATTAGGAGGGAGGGACCAGGCCCCAAGTACTGTGATGTAAGGCGGGAGGCCCAAGTGTCCCAAATCCCCCATGACTCACCCTGGGGACACTGATGGGTCACCCATCCTCCTGACCATCCCCTTCCTAACTCCTCAAGGACCCACAGGTGGACCCACACTGTCCTGCTAGGAAATAAAGGAGAGGGTGTTGGTGGCCACCAGCACCCCTGAACCTGGAGCTCGATGGCTTTGCTCTCAGCCTTACATGAGCTACAAGGAAATTTTAATAATTAAATTCCTATTTTTTAATTTGTATTGTTTGAGTTTCAAATTTATAATCTCTAATATCATAAATGCTTGCATTATGTTACATGCCTAGATCATCATGGCGGATGTCCCCTCGTCAGCTCTCGGGCCATCCCTGAACGAGACTCTGTAGCTTTGGGGGAATGTCTCAGCCTGGCATCTCTGGGAAAAGCTGATTCTTGTCATCCTCAATTAACCCATCACATTGTGCCTTCCCCCTAGAACGCCTGTCCCCTGTGATCCTACCAATGGACACAAGGATTCCTTTACTTTCAGGAAGATTTCCTAGGGCTAGTGGCTGGCTTCGTAAAGTTACACTGAAAACACTCCAGCAGAGCTTTGATAACATTATATACCCACGATAATATCATATACCCATGATAGTATCATATACTCATGATAGTATTATATACCCATCATAATATTATATCACAGCTGGCAGGCTATGGTACGAAAGAGCCTAGCTTTCAGAACCAGACCCACCTGGGTTGGAAATCTGACTCTACCAATAGCTAATATACAAATTACATTTGCTTTGTGGGCCTCAGTTTCACCACCTATAAAATAAAAGGATCAGGGCTTCCCTGGTAGCACAGTGGTTAAGAATCTGCCTGCCAACCCCGGGGAACACAGGTTCGATCCCTTGTCCAGGAGGATCCCACATGCCGCGGAGCAGCTGGGCCTGTGCGCCACGGCTGCCGAGCCTGTGCTCTGGAGCCTGTGAGCCACAGCTGCTGAGGCCCGTGTGCCTGGGGCCCATGCTCCGCAACAGGAGAGGCCACTACAATGAGAAGCCCACGCACAGCAACGAGGACCCAATGCAGCCAAAAATAAATAAATAAATTTATTTAAAAAAATAAAAGGATCGAACCAGCTGCTTCGAAGGTCCATCGCAAAGTGCCAGTGATTTGGCATCCTTCCAGGACACCATTGTGGATCTTTTTTTAACATTTAACTACAAACATGTTAACGCAAGCAAAGCGAGAGAGACAAGTATAAGGAAGCCCAACGTACCCACTGCCCTGTTTTAACAGCTGTCAGCACCCGCATTGCCCCGTCTTCGCCAAAGAAGCCAGACTTACCCTCTGGGCTAGGCAGAGGCCTCTCGGGAGGCGCCGGGGTAGATCGCATGCTGTTTCCCATTTTTCTCTCTCCCCGGGCTGTCGAAGCCACTCGAAGCCAATGGCTCAGGGGATCCACACGGAGAGTGAGCCACGAGCCCTCTGGGTGGAGAATGACCCAGTTTAGAGTACATCCTGCATCATTCTTTCAGGCAGCTCACTTCTTGAAAGGCGGGTGTTTTTATGTGAAGATGAGATTCGTGAAAGTTGGTTACATTTGTGCAGCTCTACTTCTTTTATCAAGGGAATGACAGAGAAAAACCGCAGAGAGGGAAGTTGCTAGCAAGTGCTGTCGGTGGAGAAAGCTTCCATTCCTCCGCACGGCTGACAGCAAGCAGCCGGCAGTGTTTGTGTGACAGACTGAGTGCCTTTCAGATCCCCCCACCCTGGCTCTCCTGAGCCCTGACCCTCAACTCTCAGGGTCCTGGCATTCGGAGCTCTTAAAACTCAGGAGTCATGTGGCTCCACAACCAAAAGGGGGTGAGAAGAGGGTACTTTCTGTTTCCACTTTCTCTCTTCTGTTGGAGTTTCTCAACATGCTCTAAGCAACGGTGACAAGTGAAAAACCCTGACAATACAGTTTGTTGGCTGCCTGCTTCCCGTGCTGCTACAGCACTCTGACACCTGCTGTTACTTTTGATTATCATAGAATCTCTGCATCCCTAACCCCATTTTGCAGAAAGGAAAACTGAGTCTCAGAGAAGGTAAGGATTTTGCCCAAGGTCACACAGCATGTAACCGGAGAGCTGGGATTTGAATGGCTGATGCTAAGTCTCCGGTTTGTTCCATAATGTTCAAATTCTGGCTCTGCACGTGCAAGCTAGGTGACCTCGGGCAAGTTCTCGACCTTTTCCTGACTGTTTCAGGGAATAATAATAAAACAACATTGGGTGTGGCTGCAACGTTAATAGATAAAGCCTGTGAAACACTTAGAACACGACCCGGCATAAAATCCTTGTAGGTTATTGCCATTTACTGTGTGTTTTCTGTTAGTCCATAGTGAGAAAAGCTTGAATTCTGGGTCTTTGTATAAGTATTTTGGAAAAGGACTTAAATGATTCCAGCATAGACGTGTCCTCCCAGGCTGCTTGAGGCACAGAGAAGGAGGCCACATCCTTAGACAGAACTATTCCCGTCTCCTGGGGACAAAGACAGTTGATGGGGCAGAATCCCCCAGCCGGTGTCCAGCCCACTGGGAAACTTGCATTCCACCCCATTGTTTGTCTCCAGTTTAAGAGCAATGCCTCATGAGTTTGAAAGGGTCCCAAAGTCAGCTAGTCCAACCCCCAGCCTGGCCTTACATCCTTCCTTTATGCATTACAGTTTCAGATACTAGAAAGATGGATGCTCTCAGAGCAAGGCCTTTCAGAGGCTGAGGGAGGTCTGCAGCGCTTCCTAACTGGGGGGAGGGGATACCTGGTATATTATGAAACAAGGAAAACCAGAGTGAGTGTTCTTTGAAAGTTAATCTATTTTAACTACTTACATGGACAGTTTATCACTTACAACTCAAGCCAACAGATTGTAGTATCATTGTGCTGTTCCCAAGAAAATGGCAAGACTTGCAAAAACTGTAAACTCATGATGCACTGCAGAACATGTGGCTGGAATGGGCCACATGCTCAAATGAGGAGTCCTGTCTTCTGATCCTGTTGGTCTTTGTGACTGGACACAATGGGCATAGTTTAAGGGTGAGGCCCCTCCCGATGCAAGGTCAGGGCCCTTCCTGCAGGTGGGGCATGTTTTAACAGCAGCACCCTGGCTCCAGGGGGCAAGGACGAGTTTTCTTTGTCCCTGGCCGGTCCCTGGTCTGGTGTAGGCACTCCCAGAAATGTGCTCCCAAAAAAGTGCTGGGGAAACCACACCAGTGGAGGGACTGGCAACCTCATTCCCTGCAGTTCAGCGTCTCCTGTGCAGGACCCTGAGCCAGTGCCCGGAGGAAGGTGGCCCACGGGGTCCCACCCGGAGGACAGGGAAGGCCACCGCCTCTGGGGCCCCACCTGAGGTTGGTCCAGGGAAGGAGCGAAGCAAGCAGACTGCCTGGGGGGCCAGCGCCCCACATGAGATGCACAGATGTTCGAGAGGCACCTGCTGCCTCCGTCCTGCTCCCAGTGCCTTTCTAGAGCCCACAGTCTCCCCAGTCCCTCAGCCTCCCTCTCTGTTATCACCAAGGTCTTCAGGCCTCTAGAGAAAGCTCTCAGGACAGGTGGAGGAGAGGCCCTGGCAGCCCTCTCGTGCGGAGATGACTCTGAAATGTGTGCTGGCCTCACCCCTCACTCTCCTGAGGGTCCTCACCGCCCGCCCCGTCACCTGACTCCTCGAACAATGCCACTCTGCTCCCTGCAGCCTGATGCTTGGCCTCCACGATCGGCTAGACCCCAGGGCTTGTGCCTTTCTCCCCCGACCAGAGCACCAATAGGCAGGTGAGCTCCCACCCCTGCAGGCATCCCAGGCCCCTTCTCTGCAGCTTGTCTTAGCCGTCCGCCTACTCCGTCTTCTCCCCGAGCCACTTCCAAGCGACAGCCTCTAGCCATCATGTCCAACACTGGTCTCTACATCAACAACTCCAGAAAAGTCGCGGGGAGAGACTTTGTTATCTATCCAAGTGAACTCTTAACTTCACCTCTCTGTCTAACAACTTTATAATTCTTCTCTGGCATTTGTGTGCTATTTGGAGGAGTTCAGGGAATCCAATATAGAAAAACAAAACAAAACAAAAGATTGAAAATTGCATTTTACAGATGGGAAAACTGAGGTCCATCCGAGGAAAGAAACATACCCACGGTCTCGAGATGAGAAAGTGGAGTGGAGGCTGGGAGCCCGGGTTCTCGGTCCTCTCCTTGTTTCTGTCTGGCAGGTGGGCGCAAGCTGTGAGCAGGGGCTGGGCTGGGCTGCAAGCACCGTATCCTGCCCGCGCTTTTCAGAAAAGCTCATCGGTCCAGCTGCCCCTTAGAGGTCTGCTCGCTGGCTTCCTACCGACTCCAAGTAGGAGTGAACTCATCTGAAAGAGGCTTTGATTTGAGAAGAGCGGAAGTGCCTCCAGGGACTGAGAGCTGGGGTCTCCCCAATGAAATGACTGAACAATCTGATTTAATCTGTGACAGTTTTATGCAGTGGCTGGAGGTGGGAGCGAGGGTATGAGAGACAAATGCTTCTAGAAACAATAAGGAGAGAGCCACAGAGAAATGAGTTAATTAACATTGGCTGTGAACAGTCTTGCTTTCCTTCTCCCTTTTCTTTGTGATGTCAGAGGATTGAAACTGGCCTCCGCCTCTTCGTTTTCCCCCAGTCTTTGGACCAACGCTTCTTTTTCTCTGCATGACCTTGGGCCTTCTTAAAAATGAGATGAGTGGAAAAGGTGATCTCCAAAGAGAGAGCCACTGAATCCCTTTCAATTCTAGCAATCAAGACTCAGTGACCTTTGGAAAATTATTACTAAGAGAAAAGACCCACTGTCACTTTCTTATGAAGTCCCATTAGACAGAACCCAAGCCTTGTCTTTACATCCCTCGGGATCCAGGCCAGGCAGTTCAGGTGTGCTATATGTCCACCTCCTGGTGGGCAATTAGCAGATGCCACTGCCTTTTATCTTCCCAGCATCCCAGGAGGCAGAGTTTCCCAGCTCACCTTCTCTGTGTAGGGGTCAGCCAGTTAGCTCCCCTACCCACACACCTGGGGCTGGAGCCCCGGAGACCAGGGATGCAGGGGCCTACCTTCCCCTCCTGGCTTCAGAGCCCACGTCCTTTTCCCAGGGCCATGCTGCCATCTCCACTGGAAGCCAGGTCCCCGAGGGACTCTGTTCAGCAAATGGCTGGCCACCCTTTGAGCGGACACCTGGCGTGGAGAGGTCACAGGAGTGTGGGCTGTGCCGTCTCCAGCTGGTTTCTGTTTGACCAGATCAGGGATCCTTTTGTCACATGCTCTGCGTTATCGTGTGGACACAGGGGCTCAGACTTCTCAGAGCCTTCCACTCCCAGGGCAGCATCCCAGGACAGCTCTGTGCATCTTATCCACTTGGTGCTTCTAAAAGCCAGGCCTCGCTGTGGGAAAGGAAGTAACCTGAACCCCTTCATCGTATGGCAAGGGGGCGACAGCTCGAGGAGCCCCAACCAAGGGAAGGCAGGTCTGGGACAGTTGGGAAACCTTGGCGACAGTTGGAATGTGAACACCTACTTAGGGATGGAACCCTCCCTTTGGCCCTAGGTATTTCTTCCACAGAGCGTGACAGCGGGAAGCCCACCCACGTGACCTGCTTCTAAGGTGTGGGAGCAGATGGCCCGGGTGGGGACCCTCTTCACCCGTCACATCCAACCCCCCACAGCAGCACCACCTTAGGTGCTCAGCCCTTCCTCTGCCAGGCACCTGGCTCAGCATTGTACAGCCTTCGTCCCCTGGGTGGCTCACAGCAGCCCTGCTCTACAGGCGACATAAATTAAGTAACGTGTCCAAGGTTATACGATCAGTAAGAGGACCAATGGGTTTTAAACCAGGTCTGCCTGACCCCAAAACCCCTGCTCTCAACTGACCATGAAATGCTGTCCTGCTTCTCTGCCCTCTGGTCCAGCCCAAGAACTCAATGGAAAGTGATTTTGAAAGGTCATCAAAGCAAGCTTCGGGGACCATAAACTTTAGGGTGAAACTTCAGTCCAGGGGGCTCAGAGGTCCCGAGGGGTCTCTTGGATGTCAGGTGGCAATGTTTGGAAGCCCAGGGCTGGGGATCTGGCTGGGAAGGGCGGGCGGGGCAGGAGGGACAGGAGAGAGAAGCCAGTTAGGGCCTGCTCAGGTTCAGCTATCATGGCCACTGTTAGGTCGCCTGGCATGGTCAGAAGGGCAGGAGTGAATCGTGTGGGATGTTTTCCAGCCTTTCAAAGCATTGTTTTAAAGAACCATTAATGCTATGGGGGAAAAAAAGAACCCAAAACAAACAAACAAAACTCGTCATGTTCATACTATCTCAATTTTATAAAACTTTAACATATATATGTAGAAAAATATTAAAGGAAATTATTGCCAAGATGTTTCCAAGGGCTCTCTCTGAGTAGTGATTTTATAGGTGAATTTCTCGATTTCGTATTTACTCCTTTCTAAAATGCCCCGATTTTTCTCCCATGTGCCTGAATTGCTTTTATAATCAGAAGCAGAACTAGAGAAGAATGAGGGTGCCTTGCAAAGAGGGTTTTCAAAGCAAGCAAGCCTGAGTTCAGATTCCAGCTCCCTGGCCTACTGGCTGTGTGTCCTTTAGCGAGTTATTGCACGTCTCTGATCCTCGATTTCCAAATGCAGACATTTGAGATATTAATACATGCCCTGAGGGGTTATTCTGAGGATTAAATTAAGGTCATATTTAAGCAGAGATAAGTTTGGTAAGATGGGATAGCTACGGATTTACCCACGCTGGATCCCTTGGGGGTACTGGGTGGCCAGCTAGGTCACCAAACTTGACCTAGCTTGAGCAGTCCTTCCCCTCCTTGGGCCTCGTGCAAGCTTGAGCAGTCCTTCCCCTCCTTGGGCCTCGGCTTCTCAAATATGATGGGGAAAGAGTTGGGCCAGACAATGGCTCACAGCCCTTTTGCCTCAACTACCGTGCCCCCCACCCCCTGCCCCGTGCCCCGTGAGTGGTCCCAGGTATCCGCCCAACTGCCTTGGTACTTGCTCAGGGCTGCCTGTGGTCTGCCCTCCGCACCAGGGGCAATAAGAGCTGGGACAGGGCCTTAGCATCGGTTGGCTCCCCTGCCAAGGATCTCGCAGGATTTCCGGGGGGCACCCCACCACATCCTGACCTCGCTTGGCAGGTGCACCACCCCTGTGACCCACATCGTTCCCTGCTCTCCTCTCCGGGCGGGTGCAGCCACAGGCGTGTCCTCCCTGCCCCCCAGGCCCACCTTCTCCTCCTGATGCTCCATGGAGAAGGAGGCTGCGATACGGTCTGCTGGTTGAAACCTGTTTTAACAAAATTGCCCCAGAAGCTCCACATGAAAAATAGATCAAAGCAAGCTGCCGGTTGGAGGCTGGGGACTCAGCACTCTTGCCCCTTTGTTTCTCCTGATAGGACTCCCTGATCCTAGGATATCATAAAGCACCAACTGAAACAGAGCAGTTCAGTGCCCTCACATTACAAAGAAAAGGCTCAGAGAGGGCAAACCATCTGCTCAGTGTCGCTCAGTAAGTTTGGATAAGTGCTATGACCCCCTGTCCAGCACCCTGTCCACCACAGAGAGCCATTGCCCATTTGCCAGCACTGACCCACATGTCCACGAGCCCCTTCCACCCTCGGGTGTCTGGAAGGGGATCTCATATGCCCTCAGGATAAAAGGGAGGCTTGGCTTTACCCTAAGACCAGGGTGGATGCATCCTAGAAAACAGTTTATGGTCATTTTAGGATGTCGTAGGAAGAAGCCAGATTTGGGACCTCTTGGTGCTGGGGCAAATCTCAGTTTCACCTCTTAGGAAGTCACTAAACTTCTTTCCACTGTTTTTTGTTTGTTTTTATTTTAAAAAACGAGCATAACCATATCTGCCTTGCTGGATTTTTCACGAGTAAGGATTAGAGAGTAGGTGTTACAAAACGAGCACATTGCGGGACAGGGGCGGGGGGCTCTCTGTGGCTCAACTCTCTGCTGACAATAACTGTGCTACAAGCAAGTGCCTTCTCCCCAAACCTACGGGATCCGTGTGAGCACATGTATCCATCCATCTGCCAGCCCGTGCATCCATCTCTCCTTCCCTTCATGGCTTTTAACACGTCATTGAAGCAAAATTTCAAATGTTCCCATTTCTTTTTTTTCTAGATCAGCTTTTCATACTCAGAGTCCCCCCGCCACAGCCAATACCCAGGGCTGGTGGGATATGGTACCTCCAGTCTGTGAGCCTGCTGGACACTGAACACATCTGACAAAAAATGGTCCAAATGAGGTTCAGGCCCCAGGCCGGGTCCTGGATACCCTCATAACCTATAAGCTAACAATGAGAATCCTGGGCAATGAGAATAATCCTTGGCAATGAGAAAACAGTCGTAAAGACAATTATTTTGATGTTAGATCACACAGATACACAATTGGACAGAATGGGACAACAGTGAATATGAAATAGGCTTTTCCTTTCATTTCAAATCTGGATGCTTGGGAAATGCAGGACTCCTTAGAAAGAGGAGGGCATCTGGACACGTGGGCCCAGGGATCATGAAGTTAGTGATTCCTCTATTACATCGCTTTTCCCAGCAAGACTTAGTTTTGCTTTTGGGTCATACACACGAACCACCAGCAAGGCTCATAAGCTTATGGAGCGAGATGAAAATTCATATCTTGCCTCCTAACGGCATTTGCATGTGCTGAGCCCCGCGTGAATCACTTGTCGAAACACACAGGTGCCCGGGGTGAGGACCCCCGAGCTACTCCTTTTCAGCTCACCATTCCATCCTTATCTCTTCGGCGTCACCTGAAGTAGATTATGATTCTGACACTCACTTCTGTGATTGTTTGATGAATGACTGTAAGTGCCGTGAAGACAGAAGTCTGTTTTCACTCAGAGCTGGAACACGGTAGATGTTCCATAAGGAAATAAAAGGAATAGATGGAAACTGAGGAGACACTGTGCCTGCGAGAGACACGCCACCGTCATTATGCCTCTTGTATGATTGAGGAAACCCAGGCCAGAGAGTGTACATCACTTGTCCGAGTTTATCACCAAGCTGGTAAAAGAGAAGGCAGGGTTTGAACCCAGGCGTCTGGCTCCAGAGCCTGACTCTTAAATACTCTGCTCTGAGGCATAAGGAAATGGACAGACGGTTCCATAAAGCTGAATCGACCCCTTTTTATGACAAGATCACGGCACTTGTGTGCTAGAGGGTCAGGTACATCACAGGTGTTCAGTAGATGGACCAATAGGCATATTGATAAAGTGGTATGTTGGGAAGTGGGTCCTGAACCCTGGGTGCTTAGAAGTTCTGTTCAGAGGATGTATTTTTTAGCTGACTGTCCATGTGACTTGGAAGGTCTGGAGTCTGGAAGAGTAGGGGAGATAGCACATCTGTACTTTGAGAAGGAGCGCGGCCGCCTGCCAGGGTTCACGTGAGAACTAAACTTAAAGACTTCAGTGACAACTGGTTCCCCTCTGCTCTCTGTCCTGGGCTCGGTCCCCTTCGTGGCTCACACCACTGTTCGTCATTATGTATTTGTTTCTTTAACAACCCCAGGTTATAAACTCCCTGAGAACACGATCCCATGTCTATTATATTGCTCAATGAAAAATCATTACCTAGCAGGTGCCTGGCACATAGTAAGCGCTCACTGAATTCAGTCGAGTGGATAAAATTACCATCTACAAGTACCCAGCACAGTGCAGGCAGGCGGGGCTGTGCTTTCAGGGGCAGCCTGACCCTCTCAAGGTGGCCCTCTGCCCCTGAGCACAGTTGGGAGGACGACTCCCACTTTCTTCTGAAGCTCCTTGAGTCTCCCCATCTTCCCTCCCCCCTCCCCAACCCTGAGCCCCCCGGCCATGGTCCCAGCTGCCTGGATGGTGCCAAGGAGGGAAGTGTGACTTTGCAAAGCTGTTTGACAAAAATAGTGAGCCACTTTGAGGCCACACAGTTTCTGTCTGTAGCTCAAGTTACCGTAATGAAATGAGACCCCTCCCTTCGTGGTTCTCAGATAGGAGGAAGTGGTTCGGACCCAGTGTACTTATTTCCTTTGGAACTCTTGGGGAGGAAGGAGAGGGAGGAAGTCAGTCACACAGTACAGCCTCAACGCATATTCATTAAGGGAAGGAGAGATGGATGCACGGGTGGGCAGATGGATGGATACATGTGCTTACAGGGCCCTCACGTTGGCTGACAAGAACCAAATGCTCTAGCCTCACATGCTGGAAAATTTTAATGAGAATTTTAAGCTCCAGCTTCTTTCAGAGCTGGGGGAAATAAATTCTTGCTGAATGTCAAATGAAAAATTAAAACCCAGCAGCATCTATTAATGCAGGAAGCTGATTGGGGTTTATTGAAATGAATCATTTCTAAGTCTTTAAGAAAGATCCACTCCCCTTGGAAATACATCGCCCGCACTCGAAGCTCAGCGTGGGGAAATTTTTTCTGTAATAGGAAAATGATTTCAGTGCAATACAAACCTACCCATCCCATGTCTGTTTCACTTATATGAGATGGAGGAACACTTAGAAATAAGCGTTCAGAAAAATCATGAAGGAATGTCCAGGTCATCGGCTGTGCAGTTTGACCCATCATATTTAACACAGTCTGCTACTGTTTACTGCCTAGGGGTATACAAGTAACTTGGGGTACTTTAATTGTCTGGGTTAGGAATAATATTAATAGCTGCTATTTAGTATTTAGCGTCTCCTACATACTGTATATAATTTAAACTTCTTACTAACACACACGGAAGCTGGTCTTCTTTTTACGAGGAAAAAACTAACCCTCAGAGAAGCAAAGTAACTTGCCCAGAGTCACTCAGTTCACTGGTGGCTGACCCAGAACGTTGGCCCAGGTGTAGCTGATTAAAACAATGGGTTTCCCTGGTCTTACTTCCCTGATTCTAGATCCGTTTAAGATGCAGGAGTCTAAATAGCTTTCAGTCTGTCTGTTCCATCGTTTGTTTTTTTTTAATTACTACTTTTCTTGAAGTTTATTTAATTTACTTTTTATACAGCAGGTTCTCCTTAGTTATCTATTTTATACACATCAGTGTATCCGTGTCAATCCCAACCTCCCAGTTCATCCCACCACCATCCCCGCCCCGCTTTGCCCCCTTGGTGTCCATACATTTATTCTCTACATCTGTGTCTCTAGTTCTGCCCTGCAATCGTTTTTTAATATTATTACTGTTATATTTGTCAGAGCATGTTAAGCACTCTTGAATAGCATTTTTCCAACTGGAGACTATAGATTGCACCAGATTTTGCCAGAACTTTGATTTGGCCTTACCTCCCCAGTTTTAAAAGGACCACAGCCCCAGTTTGCGGCACCTTATAGCAAACTACAGAAAGACGATTTGCAACTATGGGGTGTTATTTCTCCTAAGACAGAAGCACTGCTTTAAAGACACACTTTCGTCCTTCCCACATCTGCTCTCGCTGAGGTAAGGCTCCCGCTTCCCCACCTCAGCCGTTGGAGCCCTCAGAGGCTCTCACCAGCTGTGTGACTTGGATGAATCACCAAGATTCATAACCTCTCTGAGCCTCATTTTCTCATTTGTCAAAAGCAAATAATCATCGTAATCTTACAGGATTGTGCCGAGGAGTGCAGGAGAAGAACCTTTCATGCAACACCCCTCCCCTGCCACTCAGCTTGGCAGACTCTTTCCCTTCACTCTGCGTGCATAACCCTGATTCAGGACAGTCTGAGGCCAAAACCCAGGTCATTTCCCTGACACCAGGCTCTCTGGACATCTAAGAACCTAAAAAGATGTGGAGTGTGCCACACTCCTGAGGGGATTCTGGTTCTCCCAGATCTCTTCTACTCCTCACATCTTGTTTTCAGGTTTTATGTGCCTGGTGTGTTTGCCCTTCCTTTAATACTGCTCCTGCCCTGTACACAGCCCACCTGCTTGGATCCTTGTTGCTTATTATCATCCGCCCTCGTTGGCATCTTCCCACAGAAGATCCACACTCCCAAACTCCTAGAAGCACTATTGTGATGTCCACCTGCCTGGGCTCCACGTACCTTTAGACATCATGACTCCACACTGATAGCATTTATTGAGCACCTACTATGTGTCTGAAACTGGCTTGGGCACTTTGCATATGTCAGCTCATTTCATCTGCTCGATACCTGTGTGAGTTGGGTACCATTATTCCTGCCTCACAGAGGAGAGAATGAAGGCCTGGAGAGGTTTAAATGTCTCGCCCAAGGTCACGCTGCTAAAAAGTCTAATAGCGAGCAGGAGAGCCCTCGGTAAGAAGCCTGCTATGTGCTAGGATGTTCTGCGGCTGGAAAAAACCTTCTCTGGCAGGAGCGTGCCCGTCCCAGCTCTCCCAGCCCTTCCTGCCGTGCGGTTCCCCATCACTGAGCAGCCACGACGTGCCAGCCGCCGTGTTAGGTGCTGAGCCTCGCTTGGGACCAGGCTCTGCCTGTCGTCCCAGAGCACATCTGTCTCCAGAAAGTCCACCTGCTACCAGCTGTGTGTCTCTGGGGTCCTGAAGCCTCCCCCGCCCCAGCCCCCCCATGCCCCCCCAGATACCTTCAGCAGCTGGGCATGGTCTCCCCTGGGAGTAGCTGAAGCAGGGCCGCCAGGAGCACCATCACCGCCTCTCCATCAGCTGCTGCTTCTGCGGCAGGGTGAGCCTTGTGCGGTGCTGAGGAACCCATGCTGTCAAGAAGCGCAGTTGCTAAACCAGTTACAACTTCCTCTGCTAGAAACAAGAGAGGCTTGCAGAAGGCAGGTTCCTGTTTTCAGCAACGGCACCGAGCAGACTTCTCTCTGTAAGGACAGGGCAGATAGCAGCATTGTTCATTTTTTTTTGACAAAGCACTTGGGAATATGGGCAGCTTGGTTCTAAATGTCTGGGCCACGCTTGGCTTTCAGACACTGGAACTTTTTGTCTCTAATTAAAAGGCAGAGGAGGCCAAGAGGCTGCTCTCACAGTCCCCAAAGCTCCCTGGGTCCAGGGAGGCTGTAGTTCAGAGCTGCAGCTTCTCTTTTCTCAGTTTATTGATGTCACTGCCCAGTGGACCCTGGAGCAGAGCTTCTGGCCCTGGCTCCGCTGTAGATGAGTTTTTAATTGGCAGAGGCTTGAAATAGTGGGCATCAAAGACCCTTTACAGAAAGGAGCAACCCACCAGCCTTCCCAGGGAGGCGCACCACCCCTCGGCTGTGCTACAACCAGAAGAAACTAGAAGGGTTATGAAAAATAATCAGCTTCTCCAGGTTTCTGCTTCAAGTTGACTAAGAAAACGGGGTAACTGAATGTATGATGCTGGATCCTGGATCAAGGGAGAAGGACTAGAAAAACATTGGGATGGAGGTGGGGGATATTCAAATATATACGGCATGTTAGGTCACTTGCGTCGATGGTAATTGTCCTGGGCGTGAGAATGACATTATAGTTATGTGAAGAAAGTGTTAACTTCTGAGTATTTAGAGATCAAGAGGCATGGTGTCTTTAACTTTCAAATGGTTCATTAAAAAAAAAAAGGGGGGCTTCCCTGGTGGTGCAGTGGTTGAGAGTCCGCCTGCCAAAGCAGGGGACATGGGTTTGTGCCCCAGTCTGGGAAGATCCCACATGCCGCGGAGCGGCTGGGCCCGTGAGCCATGGCTGCTGAGCCTGCGCGTCCGGAGCCTGTGCTCTGCAATGGGAGAGGCCACAGCAGTGAGAGGCCTGCGTACCGCAAAAAAAAAAAAAAAAGAAAAAAAAAAAAGAAAACACACACGCATACAAAGAGAAAGAGAATGAGAAATGTATTTGAGAAATGAGAAAGCAAATGTGGCAAAATGTTATACTTTGTCAATCTAGGTGAAAGGCATAGGTGCACTGTACTATTTCAACTTTTTTGATGGGTCTACTAATTTTTAAATGATAGTGTACAGCTCCCTGTTCATAACATGTGAGTCTCAAGCAGGAAAGCCCAGGCACATGGGGCGCAAGGGCTTGTTGGTGGCAGAGATGGAAGCTGCCGGGATGCCGACTCCAGGCGGCCCGCCCGGAGTCACCTGCGTGAGCTGGGAACACCAGATGAGTTCCCTCTGAGAGCCCTGGCCCAACCCGTGCTTCACAGAGAAGACAGAGCATCCAGGGACTTGCCCAGAATCACACAGCTGGTCCCCAAGCAGAGCCAAGGCCAGTGTCACGGCCCCAACCCAGCAAGGCCAATACGGCCGGCGGGAACAGTCATTTAGAAACCTCTCTCGGTGTTGTTCTCGAAGATGAATTAAAAACACCAGGGCTGCTTCTAGATTTAGCAAGAACTCTGCACTAGAGAGAGGATTCCTTAGACAACTCGTAAAAGCCCCTGCTCTGCACAGGGCACCCTGGGAAGGTGCAGAGGAGATGGTGCAAAGACTGAATGGATGATTCGCCTCGATGGGGAAGAGCGGGTGCGCAGGGAGAGGCAGAAGTGGAGTTTTTTTCCCCCAGAATTCACACAGAGGAGGAAAAAAGGTTTAGATTGATAGTCAAAAGTCATGCGCTTTCGGCAACTTTTCAAAAAATATTTACTGAGAATCTATTGTGAGTTAGACTCTGAATCCATTCCCTCATTCAATCATTTATTCAATGAAGTTTTCCAGGCACTGGAGTTCAGCCGTGCATGAAAGCCCCGCCCTCACTGAGCTGATTACCTCCTCCAAGGAGCCAGGGGATAAGGACTGGACTATAGTGACTGTCAATTCCGGTGACTCTACAAGGAAATGACATGGCCAGCGTGATAGAGGGGACCGGGGTGGGGGGTGGGCCCTCTGTGCCATTGGCTGAGACCCGCGGGGGTGGAAAAGGAGCCGGCCTTGGCACAAGCTAGGGGGTTAGAGGCCCATGCAGACTCTGGAGGGTAGGGGAAAGGCACAGTGGGCCTTAAGGAAGCTTCGAGTCTGGTGGTGGAGGCCGACAGCAGGCAGGCAGGGACCAGAGAGCGGTCTCCATTGAAGGCAGCAGTCCACACCCAGGAGAAGCTGCTGCGAAGGAGAAGCCCAGAATTTGGAGCCGCGGGAGCCCGGGTGGCGGGAACCACTGTGCCCATGTCCAGGGGGTGACTGGGTAGCCTGGGACTGTTGCTGACTTGCCCTGGCCCTGGTGTTTCACTACCTCCCTGGCACCCCCGTGGTGACCGCGCCGAAACAGAACGTGTGTGAGAAGATGTTCTTGAAGCTGTCAACCGCGCTGCCAAGAATGCTGGGCTGCAGGCCGAGCAGGGGGTCCGGAGGTCGGAGCCCACCCTTAGCAGGGGCTGCCCCCGCCAAGGTCCTTGAGGATAAGTCTGGGGTCGACCCTGGCTGGGTGACCATGTCGTGTCCGGCGGCCACACTTTAGAGCACATGGAGACACCCAGGTCCATAGGTGTAAAAGCATCCGATTTCTGGAGGGCTTTGCGAGTTAATTCGCTGTTAGGACCCAGGCTAGTGGCCACAGGCAGGTTAGCAAGATGCCCCCGTGAGTTGAGATTTGCTCGATTAATTTCCTCGTACTTATATGCAGTCGTCACCTTATTGAAATGACATGTTCCACTTTGTAAACAGCCAGATTTACACACTTAATATTGTCGGGAGTCGGGTGTAACCTCCCCACCTGGGGGTCCTCAGGTCTCCTAACCCAAGCAGGACCAAGCCCACTTCCGCAGCGTCAGGTCTCAGAGGGGCTCCAGGCTCCAGGAGGTAAAGGTGACTCAGCGTCACACGGCAGGGGATACAATGCTTAAGCCCCACAGTTTACAGCTTGGTCCAGTGTTAGCAGCTTACCAGTTCTACTCGAAAGCACTTTTCCTTCTTTCTACATAAATGTTGGAAAGGATAGAGGGTGAAAAAGGTGACCTCAGTACTAGTAAACCCCCTGTCAACGGGGAGAGTCAAGTGTCAGCTCGTCCACTCAGTAGGGAAGTTCAATAAGCAGGTACCGAACATGAGACTTGTACTTGGTGCCGTAAAACTGTCGATGGGCTTCTCCTTTTCAAAGGGGTTAAACCATACGAGCTTCAAGATCCCATGCAAGCTACTGGGTTCTCTGAGAGCCAAGTTCATGCACCTCCTATGGCTGGATAAGTACTTATTCACTCATTCAGTCATTTATTCAACAACCATTTGTTGAACACCTGCTATGTGCTAGGTGCTGCCTTTGGTGCTGAGTTAGAGAAATGAACAGGTAATGGCATAGAAGGTGGCTGAGAGAGTGGGGACAGCAAGGAAAAGGCTCATCTTGGAAGAGAATTTTGAAAAGATCCCAGAGTGCCACCAGCATGAAGATCAAGGGGAGGAGTCGTCAGGCAAAGCCAAGGGCATGTGCAAAGGTTTGGGGTTACAAGTTCTCGCAGCGTTCAAGGAGCAGAAAGCAGGGAAAGGGATCTCATATTGGGGGGGGGCGGTGCCAGGAAAGGAACTCGGCTCTTGCTGTGGCCCCCCTTTCTTCTTTCCAGTGACTCTCTATGTCTAGACTTCACCCGAAGAAACCGAGGCTCCTCAGGTTTAACTTACTTGCTCTGGGTCCCCCATCTGATGAGGTCTAGCCCCGGGAGGTGAGCTTGCTGTCACTGTTTTTGCTGCCTCCCACCTGGTCCTCTCATGTCCCAGCACTTCTGTCGTTCCGTCCCAGCCCTGTATGCCTGAATGAGACTTAGCGCCTGTCTCCATCCTCCTCAAGTGCCTACTGAAGACTTCTGCATCCTACAGGACCAACTCCATCTGTTTTCAACGTTCATCATAGTTTGTCCTCCCATGAGTCCCCACTCAAGGCCTCCATGCCCCGTTCCTTGCAGTGACCTCCTGCGCCCCTCTGCGCTGCAGCCAGGGCTCCTACCCCTTCACCATGCACTTTGCTGCTGCCCTGCCCTTCCTTTCCCTGGGTGAGAGGTCCTCCCTCCTGCCAGGCCCAGCCCAGAGCTCACCTTGTCCTTACGAGTTCCCAGACCTCCCCCAACCAAAAGGGATTGCTCCCTCCTCGCAACACCCCTTGGAGTTTTACCTGCCCCTGCAGAAATAGGGCACATGCATATTGGAGTCAAGAGAAGAGAGTGGTTCAAGGTATTTCGGAGCTGCGTGACCTTGCCAAGGTTTCTGAATCTCTCTGTGAGCCAAAATGGTGTTACTATAATCCTCCTTCTTTCCTAGATTGTGAGAGTCCATAGGAGGATGTGTGTAAATTACCTAGCATAGGGCAAGTCACGAGGTGGGGCACAGAATATGCACGCCCCCCCCTTTCCTTTCAAAGTGGAGTATAAGCTGGGGAGGGCAGGGACAGGTCTAACACATGACCGTGAGCCCAGCACGCCGCCTGCCCCCACACATGACCCACACCCGTCCATCAAGTGTACAGATACATGAAGGTGGTGGACCTGCTTTCAGAACGAAAGCATGTACACTGTGAACACTGGCTCTTCACCTTTGGGGAGCACAGTGAGCTAACCTTGAAAATCACCTGGGAGACGTCAGACCCTATTGTTTCTCTAGAAGTGGGAGTTGTTCATGTTTCTGGAACCATCTCCAAAGCAGGGTAAGTGGTCCATCTGGATGAGCTGAATTCTCCAGCTAGAGTGGGACCTGAACGTACATCATCAGAATCTTTGCGCTTATCTGGGAGACCTCTTGGAGCTGACAGTGTTCTTGGGAAAAAGAGAAGCAGAGGCTCCGTTTGCACTGGGGTTTTCTGCTGTGAGGAGTTGCATAAATGCTGCTGATTCACCAGAGCTGTTCTCTTCTATTCTTGCTCAACCCGACCCCATTGTGTCCCCCTCAGGGACAATGCATTCCCAGAGCCGGGGAGGCTCTCTGAGCAGGGAGCCGGTTTCAGCCTTCGCAACGTTGCAACTTTGCTTTCCTTATTAACTTCCTCTAGACGCACTAAGATGCAAACTCTTTTGTTTTCCAGACCTAACAGGTGTTTATTTATTTAAACGAATATTGTATTACGTAAATATTAGCCTCACGCCAGTCATGAGGCTAAGCTCTGGGGGCACAAGGATGACTGGGACACATGCCCTGTCAGCCAGGAGGTCAGGGACGGACCACAATGACAGGGCAGCACTGTGGGAAGCCAAAGGAAATGGGTCCGAATGTTGCAGTGGGCCCGAGGCTCAATGGACGGGTGGTGTTCAGCTCACGCGTGAACACGAGCAGAGTCCACTGAGGCTACACACTTGCTGGTGCGGGCCAGGACGTTCCGTTTGTGCCTTCTCGTTTTTTCTCGTTACGGGATGACGAGTTGCATCTGGTCTGGAGGTGGAAGTGTCTCCAGTGAGGAGGGGCATCTGCCACTCGCCGGCCATGCTGCCCCCTGTGATCTCCTCTTCCCTCTCAAATGCACCTGGGACAGGCTGATGAGGTGACCCTCCTCAGATCAGTTGAGTCTCAGCCCAGACCCGCCCCAGCCTTCCACCCACCCTCCCCGCATCGTGCTTGGCGTCTGTGTGTATTCCTCCCCGGTCCTCACGGCTCCAACCTGCCGTCTCAGTGACCTTCCCCTTTCTCCTACTGCCTGGCAGGCTCTGCTGGCTTTGCGTCTGAATTTACTTCTATTGTTCCCCTCATTTTAGGATCTGCCAGAATCAGGGATGAGTCTCCAGTCCAGGCCAGCCAGGGCTTGATCCTTTCCTCTTAGGGACTCAGAGCCTGGCGGAAGGGCTCATGTTCCCTTTACCCCCTGCAAAAGGTGGGCTCAAGCCCTGTGCCCCCAGCTCATGTCCTCTGTCCTAAGGTGATGTTCTTCAGCTGTCCCAGTGGCCTATTCCCCAGGCTGGCTCCTGCCCCGTGACATTGGTGGGGAGGAGGGATGGAAGATGTGGTACCATCTGTCTGCAGGATCTTAGTTCCCCAACCAGGGATCCAACCCATGTCCCCTGCAGTGGAAGCGCGGAGCCCTAACCACTGGACCGCCAGGGAAGTCCCTAAAAAAATGTTTTAAAAGGTTAAGGCTACTTAAGTGATATTTATAAGTAACTATTTTAGAATTTTCTTCCTGTGCTCCAGTGGATTGTTTCGTGCACCCTATTTAGGAGACCAAGACTCTAGTAGAAGCATAAAGGAGGAGACAAGGCATCATTTCTAAACGAAGAGCGTTCTCAACAAGGAATTGGGAAACATTGTGGGTTATCTTCCCTTGAGGCAAATATATAGTCAGTCTTAGGGGAAGGGCACAGAGATCCTTGTGAATTCCACTTAGAACAAAGACAAGAGGCAGTCTCCCCAAGAGAAAGAAGAGGGGGTGCATAGTGGCATCCGGTGGTATCAGGCCCCATGAAGGGAATTTCTTCAAGGGTATCCCTAACATCTCCCTTTCCCATCTCCATGTTGGTCTGACTTCCAGAACCGTTAAGTTCCATGAAGACAAGGAGCCTACCTGTTTTGCCAGTGCTTGATACCTAGCACTAGTACCTTGCATGGACCAAGTGGCCGTCAAGCATTTACTAGGAAGCAGGAAAGGCAGGGAGGGAGAATTGCAGGGTGGGAGAGAGGGAGTAATAAAACAAAAAAACTCCCGTCCCTGTAGATGACAAACTTTCTGAGGGTTTTAATCATCTTCAGATTCCCTGCAGCATCTGGCATATAAGAGGGGCTCAAAAATGCCTCTGGAATTATCCTGATAAAGGACTAGCTTCTCGCAGCAGAGCAGGCTGTGTCCCTGGGCTGGTAGAAACAGCTGGACAGACATTTAGAGATCAGGCCTCTGTGATTAGCTTCCCAGCATGACCAGAGTCAGACCTCTTAACTGCTTTGCCCCTGTATTTTCATCTCATAAACAATAATAGCAATTAAACTCACCCAAACACCTCAAAATGTGCTTTAATGGCACGAAAGGAGGTTACGATCTATCACAGGATGGTTGTGGCTTTTATTAAAGTCCCCTTTCTAACTTCTAACTTGCTTATTCTATGATGCCTTAACACTTCTGTGAGATAGGCTTTTCACGCGTGATGAGATTCTGTGGTTCTCCTCTAAAGAACAAGCTCAAAGCTGGCCTTGATGTAATTTAGAACGGTGTCATCCATTTATAAGCCACTGGATGGGTGTGAAATTGTCAGCCAGCCTTTACGGAGCCTCAACTGAGCCACAGCTAATTATACCCAGCATCATCGGGCCGCCAAGGAGGGATAGGAAAGGACAGACAAGCTCAGCCGCTTAAAATATCCTCAGCCAAAACAGAATTTCAACCCCAAAGGCTTCTTTAGACTGGAGAAAATTTCACTATTTTTTTAAATTTTAGTTTGAGTAGCAATAATGTTATAAATAATAATAACTGATCTCTGACAGTGCTCTACAGGTTATAAAGTATTTTTCAAACCTGTTATTTCATTTAATTTTTGCAAGAACTCTTGGAAATATCAATTCTGAGTTTAATGACAGCTACTGTTTATTAGAAACCTAACACATGTAAGCACATTACCTTTTATGTCACCAGCTCTTCTCAACAAGCAAGTGAGGTAAATATCCTTCTTACCCCCATCTTACATTTGAGGAAACTGAGACACGGGGGGTGTAACTAGCTTTCCTGAGGACACACAGCTGGTAGGCGGGGGATGTTGGACTTGAACCTGGGCTAATAATTGACATACGGCCCATGCTCTCGATGCCGTACCTTGAGACACTATTATATACCCATTTTACAGGTGGGGAAACTGAGACCCAGGGAGTAAAGCCACTTACCGAGTTGTCAGCTCAGGACTCAGGAAGATTTCTCTAATCCCAAAGCCCATTCTTTTTTCTACACTGTATAACAATTTATACTTCTTTTCCCTGACAAATTTGAAGGAGATGGAGTTGCAAATGATGTGACATGGACTCCGGGAGCTCAGCTGGGGCAAGGATTCAGGAGGGTACATATTTATTTCATAGCAATGCATCAGCACCTTAGCCAGAGTCCCCTGGGATTATCCACACGGGAAAGTTTGGGGAGCGGGTCTGCTGGAATGATGGGCCCCGGGGCTACCCTCGTTTACAGGGCGGGCGCTGGGCTCAGACTTCACACCCAGCTAGAGCTAATACAAGATAAGAAAGTGGGCAGTGGAAAATGCCAGGCCCAACTGAACACACAAGGCCAAGTGCGGGAGGGTTGGGGTGTGAGCCTCAGGCCCGAAGGCACAGCCGCCAGGACAGGCCCGGGTCGCGGGTTTCACTTCAGCTGTTTGTGCAGACAGTTCGCCCTCTGCAACCTCAAAGAGCAAGTCCACGGTGGCCTCTGTGGCCCGGACGTTACAGGAACCCTGGACAGTCCACTTCCGGTGCGACCCTTCCTTCCAGGCCTCCTCCCCACCCTCTGTGGCCAGCACAGGGACTCCCATCCTGGAACCTGAGCCCAGCACCCTATAACTGAGCTCCCTGGGGCAGCCCCCTCCCCACGCTTTTGCTCGTGGAACCCAGGAAGGCCCTCTTGGGCCAGTGCCCTTCCTCCCAGCACAGGCTCTTGCCGAGGTGCCCCTCCTCAGCTGACCTCTCCAGGGATGTCACACCCACACCGGCCACACCCCACCTCTCTGCTCTGCTCGCTCCACCCAGAGTCACCACCAGTCATGTCCATGCAGCCCAGGTCACCCCTCCTGCTGCTACTGTCCCCTGAGGGGACACCCTATCCCCCAGCCAGTTCCCCTCCTGCACACACAAGACCATCCACACCTGCCAGAGTCTCAGAACTTCCACACACACTGTGCTTCTCCAGGGCAGGCACAGGGAGCCCTTTCTACGGGTCAGGAGCTGATCGGGGCCATTTACTCCAGGGAGGAAGGGAGAAGGAAGAAAGCAAAGGAGGGGGAGATGGAGAGAGGGAGGCAGTCGGGGGTGACGGGGAGGAAACTAGTAATCAGACGTGGCTTTTGCACTCCTGGATGTCTGGGCTGGGCTCTGCTGTCTTCTAGCTGCTCACGTTTGGTGGGGAAGTTCACACACCACAGCTGAGTGTGGAGTCAAACTTACAGGGAAAACAGGCAGCTCAGTCTCTCCCGTGGGGCAGAGTGGCCAGGCTTCGGTTCTAGGCCAGCTTCCTCTGGGCTGGGAATCCAGGCTGTGCCTCTCGCCCCTCCATCTTTCCACCTTGAAATTAGATGTGCAAGTGCAGCCCTGGGCAAGGGCTGGCTACCCCCAGAGCTGCTGTCAGTACCATTTATTCATGTAACCTGATGTCACCAACCCACACAACAAAACTAAGAGGGATGAGTAAAATCCCGACTTTACAAAATGGATTTGGTGAAGTTCACTGATTTGGTGAAGTTCACTGATGCATCACCGTGAACACGGCAAGGCCACTAAGGGACAGAGCAGAGGCTCAAACGCAAGTCTCTCTGATTTCTAAGCCCGTGTTCTTACCACTTCTCTACACTGGTTTTGCTTTTCAAAATTTTTAAGAGCACGACAGTGTAGAATTAGTCAGCAAAGGGCTACCATTCCTACTGGGGGGACCCACAGAACTAAGAGGAAGAGAAGGAACGGAAGCCAGTGAAGCGTTTGCTCTGCCCCAGGCCCCGTGCTGAGCTCCTCACACTGTGCTTCCCACACCTCTTGCAATAAGGCTGTGAGGTATGTGCTGTATCGTTGAGGGGACTGAGGCTTAAAGGGGTGACTGATTTGTTCAAAGCCAAAGGATAAGAATGTGGGAAAGCCTAGGCTGACATCCTCCGAGGCCAAGACTTGCCCTCTCTTCCACACAGTCCCAGCTGCCCTAGGCACTATTCTGGGCCAGCTGGTCCCTGAAACAAAGCCACAGGAACACATGACTAGGAAGAAACATCTAGGCACTTTTACAAGTTATAATTTTGATATTATTTTTAAAAAGCGACACCTGCCCACCGTGTATGTATGAATTGCTTGTTGAGAACAGGGAGAAACGCTCAGGAGCCTGCCTTTTCAATTCCCTTTGAAATAAGGGGGCAGCCATTGCCTTGGCCATCACTCAGGGTGTCACTTTTAAAGGGTGATACCTTTGCCTGGGAAAGCAGTACTTTTCAAGTGCCAAGAGTTTAAATGGTTTCTTACAGCCAGAAGGTGACTGAGGCCGTTGGATGTAATGTTTGTGACAGATGGAGAAAGGCATTTTGTCAAGTCTCCAAGAGCCTGGAGGAGAAACATGACAGGAGAGCAAGCTCTGTTCTAAAGGGGCCAAGCCAAGGCTGAGCAAGTGCCCAGGAGGCTCCCCGACCCGGGAGGGCTCCCCACAGCGGATACCTGGGCAAGGCCTCCACACAGCGCATCCAGGTACAGGGGACGATCTGTAGCCAGGTCCCGTGGAGAGTACCATTTGCCAAAGGTGTCAGGAGAAGGGAGGCTGAGAGCAGATAGTTGCCTGGTCCCTATTCCCTTTGGCATAGGGAGGCCGGACGGTGCAGCTGCTTTGGAGACAAACAGACTGAATCCAACTCGGAAGCAGTGGGTGATTTGGGGCAAGTCATTTATCCTGTCTGAGGCTTTGTGCCTCTTTCACAAAAGGGACACAGCCTTCTCTCCCCAGTTCCGAGGTTTAGAAGATGATGTAAAGGGCGTGCAACGCAGCAGCCACCCACTACCTGCTGGCATCTCCTCCTCTTTCTTCCATGTGTAGACACGGTTGGTTGGTGGGTTAAGTTTGCAAATAATAATGCCTTTTTGTAAGGCATTTTGGCAGCACGTTATAAAAAATGTTTTAAAAATATGTATAGTTAGAATGCTAGGCAGGGCTCCTGAACCTTGGGTTAAGCAAAAACAGCAAAGAAAAAAATAAATGCATTGGGTCTCACCAAAACTAAAAACTTTTGTGTTGCAAAAAATACCATCAAGAAAATGAAAAGACAACCCACAGAATGGGAGAAAATGCTTACAAATCATATATCTGATAAGGGACTTGTATCCAGAATATACAACGAACACTAATAGTAACAAAAAGACAAATTATCCCAATTTAAAAATGGGCAAAGGATCTGAATAGATGTTTCCCCAAAGAAGATACACAAATGGCCCATAAGCACATGAAAAGATACTCAACATCATAGACATTAGGGAAATGCAAATTAAAACCATGATGAGATACCACTTCATACCCACTAAAATTCCCATAATAATAATAAAAAAGACAAAGCGTTGGTGATGGTGTGGAGAGATCGGAACATTCGTACATTGCTTGTGGGAATATAAAGTGGTGCAGCTGCTTCAGAAAACATGTTGGCACCTTCTCAAAGGGTTAAATATCGAGTTACTATATGACCCAGCATACACACATACATACTCCTAGGAATACAACCAAGAGAAATGAAGACATATAACCACAGACGCAAAATTAAACACGGATGTTCACAGCAGCATTGCTTATAATCACCAAAAAGTAGAAACAACCGAATGTCCATCCGCTGATAAATAGGTACACAAAATAATCGTATATCTAGGCAGTGGAGAATTACTCAGCAACCAAAAGGAATGAAGTACTGACGCTTCCATGCTATAACATGGATGAAGTGAAAGCAGCCAGACACAGAAGGCCACGGTATTGTGTGATTCCATTTATATGACATGTTCAGAATGAGAAAGTACGTTAGTGGTTTCCAGGGGCTGGGAGTGGGGGTGGGGGATGGGGACTGACTCCTAGTGGGTACAGGATTTCTTTGTGGGATGATGAAAATATTCTAAAATTAGATTATGGTGATGGTTGCACGACTCTGTGAATATAACTAAAAACCATTGAATTGTATGCATTAAGTGAGTGAACTGTCTGGTATGTGAGTTATAGCTCGTTAAAACCATTTTTTTTTTTTTTTTTGCGGTATGCGGGCCTCTCACTGTTTTGGCCTCTCCCGTTGCAGAGCACAGGCTCCGGACGCGCAGGCTCAGCAGCCATGGCTCACGGGCCCAGTCGCTCCGTGGCATGTGAGATCCTCCCGGCCCGGGGCACGAACCCATGTCCCCTGCATCGGCAGGCAGACTCTCAACCACTGCGCCACCAGGGAAGCCCTAAAACCATTTTTAAAAAGTTAGCTATAGAGACCGAGAAACATGGTTTAAAATACTATCTAAATGTTTATCATACATATACAATACAAAAATATTTCCATTTAATAAATGTTTTCACATGGTATCTATTGGGAAACGATTAAAATATTATGTAAACTGCTCATTCAATACATTTTCATTATCTCGCAGAAAAAACATATGTATACCTTTTGACCTAGTAATTCTTTTGTATATGAAAATCATGATGGCTATGTGAATAGATTTAGCTACAAGGATGTGCATTTCAGTGTTGTCTAAAACATCATAAAACTAGAAACAATAAAGCTATCGTTTACTGAATACTCACATGTGTAATGCACCCTGTTGTTATAGTAAAATCATCTTATTTTTCACTACAACAGTCCTCTAGGGAAACTCTCAGCATCATTACACTCCTTCTTACAGATGAAGGAAGAGTCCAAATCAAAAAGTACAAAGCAGAGCAGGGCTTTGCATCCAAGTGTGACCTGCAGCTGCTCCTAACCTCTCCATGACTCTCTCCCTAACAGCCTAAATACCTGATGCACGATGGCTTTAGAAAATCTCCTAAATGGCTAGGTATCAGCACAGACATATTCACAATGGACTGTGAGATAAAAAAAGACAAGTTCAAAATCAATATGATTTAACCTGTTTCCTACTTATAACACACACACACACACGGAAGATACATGCTAGGAGGATAACAGTATTTAGCAGTCATGATTGAGAGGACAGTAAGTAATTTTAAATTTCTTTGTTTTGTTCGCCTGTATTTTCTACCATAGACTTTTGTGCCGCTGTTTTTGCTTTAAAGATTGCAAAGGTTGTCATTCTGCCTTTAACTAAACAGGTGACACCGATGGCTGTAGGACAATGCACGTTAGCTTTCTTCCAGGGTGTGAAGAAGATTGCCATTTAGGCAGACCTGTGATGCGATGACGCAAGGCTTGTTCTTGGGACCACTCCTCTCGGTCAGGACGGCCTCTCCCGCCCTCGGGGGTCTTCCTCTTATTTCCCCTGCCAAGTGTTCTTCCATGGTCTTGGCCTTGCCACTCATCCACTGATCAGTGACTATGGCTGCTTTCCTCTTGACAAGAGTCAGGTTATGTTTTAGTATGGAACTGATCTTTTAAATGTAATTAAAATTCTTTCTAATTAAAAGTAATATAAATTCATTGGAGAAAAGTTAGAATATTCTGAAAAGTGTAAAAAGCCCATAAAACTCACCCATCATTCCCTCTCCTGGAATTAATAGGGGACTCTGGGAATTGGCAAAGTTGGGCTATGCAGAGAGCCTGGTGGAGTGATAGGCAGTGGGGAGATGGCGTGAATTTCACAGGACCCCTGCCCTCCATCAAGGCAGCATGGCATCATGGGAAAGCCACAGCATCTTGGGGTTCAGGAAATCTGGCTTCTTAACCTCCTTCACTTGGTACCAGTAGCTTGCTAAACTTCTCTGACACCCTTTCCTGAGTATACCCCAGTATCTTTTTGGAATGAAGTAGGGAACGTACAAAAGAGTGGTTAAACAAGTAATGTATTTTCTTTTTAAATACTATTGGTTCTTCCTACTTCATCAGTGGGTGAGCATACTGAAATGAGATGGAGTGAGCGCTCTGTGTAAAGCAGGGTGTGGGACAGTTGTAAATGCACGTCAAAGTGACCGAGGGTGGGTTCTGGTCTGTGTGGCTTTTCCAGGCTGCAGACATCACGAGGACATGACAAGGGACCTTTGCAAGCCGTCCTGTGTGACTCTTCCCCATTTGGCACTCCGGACACAGGAGAAGCCAGACTCTCCGCGCCTTTCCTCTCTCTGTCCTGGCCACCCTCGCAAAGATTTTGTTTACGGGTCATCACCCATAAGCCACCCCGAGTGGCGTGGAAAATAAGGGTGTGATGGGCTGAGTTCTCGTTGTTTCCAGCCATAGGTAGGACAGTGTAGGGGAGAGACGGTGCAAGCTTTATAACCCTGGCTCTGCTGCTTTTAGTCCCAAGACCTTGAACAAAGTGCGTGCCCACTCTGAGCCTCCATCTATAAGGTGGGGATGATGGTCCACACGGGGCTGTTGCTGGGACCACATGAGAAAGTGTGCGTGAGTGACTGGCTCTTAGAAGGTACGTTGTAAACATTTAACTCCCTTCCACTTCCCTTTAAAAGTTATATAAAGATGGAGCAGGAGTTCCCTGGTGGTCCAGTGGTTAAGACTCCGTGCTTCCAATGCAGGGGGCTCAGGCCCTGGCTGGGGAACTAAGATCCCACATGCTGCGTGGTGTGGCCAGAAGCTTTTTAAAAAATGTTTTAACGCAAGTTATATAAAGATGGAGAGACGGAGGTGGAGAGAGGCTGCGGAGGGCTTAGCAGGCGTCCCAGGGCCGGGAGGAAGCAGACCTGGCCGTGAAGCCGTACCTCCTGCTCTGTTCCCTGTGCCTCAGAGGGACCAGGCTGTTTGTCTTTCCTGCAGATTCTGACTCCTGCCATCAGCTGCAATTTATGAAGCGCTACCCCACTTTTCCACACTGGAAGTTGCTTTCAAAGGTTTAAAGAGAATGACAAGGTAGAATTAGTCACCAAAGGGCTGGCGAGCTGTTGTCCTATTGGGAGGACCCACAGAACTAAGGGGAAGAGAAGGAACGGAAGCCAGTGGTGAGCGTGTGCTCTGCACCAGGCCCTGTGCTGAGTTCCTCACACGGTGCGCTTCGTACACCTCTTGCAACAAGGCTGTGAGGCTGGATAGTGGAGAGCACTGAGGCTTAGAGAGGTGATGTATTTCGTACACACACACTTTTCCGTAAGACGGGAAGGACTCACGGAGCCTCTTTCCAGCCTTGCCTTTCACGCGCTCCCCTAGGTTACGATTCATCCCTGTACTTGGCGTTAAGATGCTTCGAGGCAAGGGCAACACCTCGTCTGATATTCGAAGGACATTAACAAGGGCTAAGATACAGCTTTTTTTCCTCATCCCAATTCCCTGGGCTTTCACCAACTGAAAACAAGAACTGCTGATTCCTAAGAAGAAGAGGAAGGGGGAAGCGTGCTCTCATGCCCTCAGACTAGGGTTTCAAGATGAACGTTGTGTTAATTATCATCCCTTTGACTGAAATTTTGCCAAACTCGAAGTGTTACAAATTAGACTAAAACTCATGCTTTTAGGGTTCAAGAAAATAAGACGATTTCGGTGTAGAAAAGATTAAAGAGAATATTAACTTGGATGTACAGAAGGTTTTTTAAAAAGTCTATCTTTTGCTTTAGTTTGCAGAATTCTCTCTGAGTTGTCCGCCTCGATGGTGTCCCCCAGTCCGGCTAGTCTACAACATTCTGGTCTCAACCTTCCCGGGTTGGGCCCGTTCCTAGGAGAGGGTCCTATGCAGGGCAGTGGCAGTGATGCCCTGGACCACGCCTCACCCCTTTCTCCTCTGGCCACACGAGCCTCTGCTGAGCTTCCTGCCTCAGACAGCACCTCTCCCATTCATCCCACTCAGCGGTCAATCCACCATCCAGCCATTCCTTTGAGTTCCTGCTCACCAATGTTTAGCGAAGGTCTGCCGTATGCCAAGCTTTGTGCTAGGCTCCGGGGGTAAAGGAATAACCATCCCAACCTCTGCCATCAGAAGTTCATCTTCAGGAAGCTTCGAGGCTCATTTGCGGAGAGGCTATTGAAAGCTATGCACTATTTTCAGCACCGAGATGCAAAGACAAATGACTCAAGGACATTCCTAAAATACCTTCTCTAACACCTGTTCAGAAGCCTTTACTGACTCCTCACTGCCTGTGAGATACCTGTCCTGTATCTTGGGGTTTACTACCTTCTAATTGCACCTCTTGCTTAGGCTGGATTTAAAGCCCTCTCCCTTTTGTTCCTCACTACCTCTCTATGCCCATGTCTCTCTTCACCCAGGAGAATTAATTGGTCCATCCATCCATCTACCCATCCACTTACACAGCCACTGGCTCATTCATTCAGTACATATTTTTCTGAGTTCTAAGTCCTGTTCTGGGGATGCTGGGTTACTTGCAACGAGCTGCTACCCCCTACAGCTCCCTTGGGTAATCAGACCCCTGAGTTCACCTGCCATCCCCGCCTATTCCCCCCAAGAGTGGCCACCTGGCCTCTTTCCTTTTCTCTAATCATTTCCTCCCATCAGAGCCCACTCAAGTCCTTCTTCTGTGCAGCTTCCTCTGGACTCCCTCGCGCTCAGAAATCTCTCCCCGCTCTGAACTTTGAAAGCATGAGAATTCCCGGCTCTCTCTTGACGCTGATGATAGACAGACTCATCTTGAGGCCACTAACATGTGTGTCCTATGGATATAGTCCGTATTTTCAAAAAGTAGGAAGTGCATGTGAGCAGAAATCCAAGACAGAGGTTGCAGGGGACTCGCTACCTGTCACTAGGTTTGTAACAACACGTTTAAGTAAGTGACTTTGATAATGATAATATCAAATGATAGTACATCAACTTGTAGGAGTAAAATACCTGGGTAACAGTATTCATCGCAAGGATCATAACTAACTCCATCGAGTGATGATTCCATGTTAGGTAGTTTGCATCCATCATCTCACTCACTCTGTGTACCAGCCCCATGAGTGTTCACCAAAATATCCCCATTTTTCAGATCAGGAGCTGGAAGCTCAGAATGACAAAGGGACTTGGCAAGATGGCAATGGGTGGAGCTGGGGTCGAAACGCTGGTCTGCCCGGGCCCAGAGCCATGACCTTCCACTTTGCTTTGGCCTCACATTCACAAGGGACGGAAAGGGACCGGTGACCAGAGGCATAAGACTGAGGGTTCACAAGGTTAGAACATGCTGCTAAGGAGCCAACTGCCTGGGTTCAAATCCCGGTGCCCTCGCTCCCCAGCTGTGAGACTCGGGGCAAGGAGCCTGATCTCTGCCCTGAGTTTCATCACCTGTAAGGCTGCTATAACCCTGTCCTCACCTCGTAGGGTTGTTCTTGGGTGTAAACCAGCCTCTATGTGCACAGCCTCCTAGCGTGTGTGGCACATGGTGAGTGCTATTTAAATGAGAATTATTGCCATCATTGTTACATCTACATGCAGGGCACCTTCGCAAGGGCTCGGCGTGAATTAACTCCTTGATTCCACACTGTGCCCCCGGCGGGCGCCCAGCTTCCCACCCACCCCCTCTTTCCCCATTAGGTAACATCACTGGCCCGCTCACGGGTGAGGTATCCATTGCAGGGGGGACGGGTGGCAGAAGGGGACGGACTCGAGGAAGGAGATGAGAAGGAACGGGCACCTCCTGGAGGGCTCACCTGCCACCCAGAGCCATTTCCTTGGACTCACCTGTCCCCCTAAGAGAGGGCCACCAGGCCCTCCTGGGACGGCGTGTTTGTTACAGAAACTCCCCCCTCCTTGGTGCTTTCTGGGGAAGACCTGTGAATGGCTCACAGAGGTGTCCATTTCAAGAAAAGTCTGGTGTGTCTGTGTGTGGCTGAGTGTATCTGTGTGTGTCTTTCTATCTGTGTCTCTGTGTGAGAGTGTGTGTTTTTGTGTGTGAGTCTGTGTGTGTCTGCAATGTGTGTGTGTGTGTCTGTGCGTGACTGTATGTGTGCATGGCTGTACTGTGAGTGTGTCTTTCTGTCTATGAGCACGTGCTCTGTGCCCGTGGTTGGCCAGGGTCATGCCCTGACTCTCAGGTGACCGTAGTGGCTGGCTGAGGTCAAGACACCTTCCTGTGTTCAGAGGTTCCAGAAAGAAAAAGCAGTGGTCAGCAATTGTGGTTTTGCCCTGCACTATTTTTAAAGTTAAGAAAAACAGCAAGCGGAAATTCATTGCCACTCGATAGCTAGATCAGATTTAGATAAAGCGCGGGCCCAGGGCTGGGGATGGACGGCTGGCGTGACAGGCAGGCTGGAGAGACCCTGCTGCCGGTCCCCGGTCCCCTGAGCCCCGTGGCGCTCACAGCAGTAGGGACCTCACCTCCCGCCGCGGGGAAGACGCAGCCACCTCCTCTGGGCATCTTCACCATGACCTGTGGAGTAGGTTCGTCGTCCCCATTCACAGATGAGGAAACCGAGGCCCCAGGTGTCACTCACTTGCCCAAGGTCACTACATCAGCGAGCATCAGGGCTGGGGTTTGAACCTGGTCCTTCTGCCCCCAAAGGCCCCGCTCTTTGCACGACTCTGCGCACCACACCCTCCTGCCGCCCCCAGTTCTCCGTCTTCAACCAAGTGCTTCAAAGTGAGGGCTGAGCTGGCCGTTGGCTTGTTTAACCACTGATTTTCCATGAAGAATGTGGTTTCCTTCAGAAAGATCGATTAAAACAAAGTACTTGAAGACAGGAAAGTTCTCTGAGTTCTCTCTTGCAATGTCAGTGTAACCCACGCCTTTAACCACTTCCTCACCGTATCAGGGACTCTGGCTTTTGACATCTGTAGAAAACGTAGAACGCATTAGAGGGCCCCATCCTGAAGTCCGCACCTCCTCGCAGCCTCTCTGTGGGCAGAGCAGGCTCAGAGGCCCACCTCATCCTTCTGCACTTCGTCAGCTCAAAGCGCCATTTAGAACATGGGGCTTTAACCTTGAATATCGTGAGTGTGTATTAGTGTGTGTGTGTGTGTGTGTGTGTGTGTGTGTGCGCGCGCGCGTGTGTTTTCCCTTCAGACTGAGCACATCCAGTGGTTCTCAGAAAGGCTGACATTCTCAGTGTTGGAAGGATAATCCCACGGGCACAGGGACTCCACGTCAGGGTTCAACCATCATGACCTTCACTTGCTGACACCATTGCTGAGCTCCAGGCTGGCTGGCATTGGCTGGCATATTACTTTTATCACTGCTTAGGACTCGCCCTGGTTTGTAGACGCTGAAGCTCAGAGCAAGAGCCCTTGGCTGGAGGTCCACAGAGCCTCTCTGTGCCTGAAACCCCCTCCTCTACAAAATAGGGTGCTAATTCCCCCTGCCCCGTGGGATGGTAGTGAGGCGTAAGTAAATTAATATCTGTCAGATACTGAGGACAGACAGAAACGCTCCATCGAGGTTGGCTCTTGTGATTCTTGGGCATCTCAGCCGCCCCAGAGGGACCACGTGGATCGATACTTCTGTGTCAAGGTGCCCAGGAGGAAAGGTGCTGAGGAACGTGTGAAGTCAGCCTGCAGACTTGGGGCCGGGTCTGGAGCACAGAGCTTCTACTTTCGCTGCATTTAGCTTCTGGGATTTGGAGCCTCGATGTTTCCGTGTGGGCAGGCCCAGCCCCAGGCCCCAGGCCCCAGGCAGAGGGCTGCCTGCCCTCTGGGCAGCTGCCTGGCCCAGTACTGCCCTCAGCTCTCTGTCTACCCTCAGGGCGGCCTATTGTCATTGCGGTGCCCGTGCTTTGCCCGTGACCCTCAGTCCTGACCTGAAGCATGAAGACCCCTGGGACCTCCCGGGGGCAGCGCTGGAATGTACTCCCTATTTCAGGAAACTCGTCCAGCAGGCTTTCAGGAGGGTCGGTGTCCCCCCCTCTAGACCTCTGTCTGTTGTCTGTTTTACACGGTGGGTAGGAACACAACGACCTAGGGGAGCATGGGCACCGCACTTTACAGTTTCCAGAGTGCTTGTCTGCATTACCTCAACGACCCTCTCAAAGACCCAGAGAGAGCCGCACCTGCTGGTAAACCCATTTCACGTATGAGGAAACCGAGCTCTGTGTTGCTGGTATTTTTAGCTCAGGGTCGGGCTTAAAATGGAAACATATACCATAGAGTCAGCCAGCTCAGTGTTCTCTTTACATTGGAGCAAGGGGGGCAGTTCAGCTCCTGGACACACCTTCTTGTTCTGGATGTGAAAACACACGTGGCATCACGTGGGGCTGAGAGCACAGCCCAGGGGGTGGGCTGCTGAGACTGGGGTCCTGGCCCTGCCACTCACCAGCTGTGCGACGTTGGACAGGATACTGAACCTCTCTGTGCTTTACTTTCCTCCTCTCTAAGATAAGGGCATAAATAATATTTACCTCCCAGGGCTGTGGAGAGGATTTACTGAGTTAATACATGTGAAGTACTTGTAAACTGTGGTTGCCAAGCTCCCAGCTCCTGGTATATATTAGGGACTTGATAAGTGAGGATTCTCCCTTTCCTCTTGGAGGCTTAGTTTGCTTGTCAACAGGGCGGGGATGACAGTTGTACCCACCTTGTATTCTGGTTGTGACGATTACATGAGACAAAGCAGGGAGGGGGGACCACCTGGCAGGTAGCAGTAAGTGCCCCATGACCAATACTCTCCAGCCCAGCTGCCCCTCATGACAGAGGCTGGTCATAGATCTAGAGCTTTCCACCTTCTGCCCAAGGCCCTGAGCACAGCAGACTCTGGAGCCCAGCTGTCTGAAGCCACAGGCTGTTTCCACCTCTGATAAGATTTTTGGCCAAGCTGCTTAATTTCCCTATTTCTTTCTTTCTGTATTTATAAAATGGAGACAGGAACAGCCGCTAACGTACACATCTCTAATGAGGATCCAATGAGATAAAAAGGCGGAAGCTCTCGAGATAGTCTAAGTCCCCAGTCGATGGCCGTTCTGTTACTATTATTAGTGGCAGCATCACGAGTAATGGTAGCGGTACCAGCAGTCCAGTCCCAGACCGTCCCTGATTCCATGGTGGGCAGTAGCCCGTGTCTGAGCTGGAGGGAAGGGGTGACCCACAGAGGATGGGCCCCGGGGTCCTACCCTGGTCAAGACCCCACTCAGCTCACCTCTTCCACCCCTGGCAGAAGACCCAGTTCCACCAACAGTCCAGGCCCAGAGAGCCATGTCCTAGAACCCAGTAATCATCACCTGCATTCTTAGAGAGGAAATGCTCCCAGAGACCTGAAATTTGTACGGAGACTTACAATGACTTTGCTGATACAATTTACTTTCACAATGACTGTGTTTCCATCACCTTTGAGTGGGCATCTATTTTAAAGTCCAACTCTAGCTTAACTGAGCCAGGAAATCTTGCTCTTTAAGGAGCCCCCAGGAGGTGCTGGTGGGATGTATCCACTTTTGCAGAGTCCTCTTCTCAGGGGACAGTTCTAATATTTGTCCCTGTTCAACCACCATCAACTCTTTGCCTCAATATACAACTTTAGTTTATAGCCAAGACTGAAGGTCACTCGGTCCACTGCTCTCACTTTACAGGTGAGAAACTGAGGCCTAGGGAGACTCACTCAAGAGCTCACAACATGTTGATATAATATTGATCAGCTCTGACTTCCTAGATGCCTGTGGGTATCCCGGGAAGGGTCCTGGGACTCCCGTACCTAGAAGAAGGATGCAGAGCCCTGATGAGGCCCTGAGGTCTCTGGGCTGAGCAAAGGATGGGAGATGATCTAGACTTTGGGCCCTGAGTCTGCTTTGTCTTCCAGGGCGGCTCCGTGCTCTCCCCCGCCGCTGTCATCAGTCCGGAGAAGGCTCGGCAGCAGGCAGCTGCTTTGGCGAAGGAGGTTGGCTGCCCCACCTCATCCATCCAAGAAATGGTGTCCTGCCTCCGCCGGGAGCCTGCCCATGTCCTCAATGACGCCCAGACCAAGGTGGGCACTTGTGTGCGAGTTGGGAGGGACACCCTCTGATCTTTTACAAATGGAAACCAGGCCAGAAAGGAGACAAGACCCACCCAAGGCCACGCAGTAGGCTGGTGACCAGCTGGAACTGAGTGCATATTTCCAGAGCCCCTGTGCCGTGCGTAGGCCACAGGATGTGATGGACCAAGCACAGGTCCTGAGGGTCGGCAGATCTCTCTGCTCATCAGATTTTATCTGTACGATGGGGATAATGATGGGAACATTATAGAGGAGGAAAAGAAAATGAAGTGACATAGGTAAAGGGTCTTGCTGGTACCCTGGTGGCACCCCGTCAAGCCACAGCGACATGCACTGAGCACTATGGTCACGGCTGCAGTGGAGCGAGGCCAACATGTCCCCTTAGGCAGGACAGTTGTGCGCTTCCTTCTCCAGCCTATAAAGACCCTGCTCACAGCCCCTAGTCTCTCTGGCTGGCCCTGATATTAACAAAGGGGACTCTAGCAGGAATAACTTGTCATCTGAGCTGACACTTTAATCCCTTCGGCAATGAGCCTGGACTTGCAGACGCGGCGCAGGTTTTACCCTCAGCTCCTCCAAATGTGGGCTAATTGGATGGTGGCTACAGCTGATGAATTCCCCTGTCATATCCTGCCTTTGGCCACCACCTCCTCCTCGATCAATATCTCTTGCTTCACTCACTCAACCACAGGCTCAGGCTTACCCGTTCCTCCCTGTGGATCTGTTGTCACTTTGGCGGGAGGCTCTGGGATGCTCCCCTAGGGACCGACCACTGGTCAGAGCAAGACCCCCCTTCCCGGCGCTGTCGCCCGGTGTCCCGCCTGGCTGTTGTCTGGCCACGTTACTCTTATTTCCCAGTAGAGCTTTGGGTAAATAAGCAGCGCTCGTGTTCATTATGGTTCAGGCCCGATTAAGTGAAGCAATGCAACGATTATTCCGGTACCATTTTTATGAAGGACAAAGTCCATATACATCATGACACCCCTTTGCACCTGATGCAGCTTCTGGCCGTGAGTGGCCCTTTCCACTACTGGGGCCCTGTGGTCAGTGGCCAGTACCTCCAAGAAGCTCCAGCCAGAGCACTGCAGAGAGCTCCACGGGTCAAGGTGGATCTGCTCATCGGGAGTTCTCAGGACGACGGGATCATCAGCAGAGCCAAGGCCGTGAAGGTAGGTGGGAGGAGGCCTCAGGGGCCCCTGCGGGGTGCGGCCCAGTGACTCTGGACCTAAGTCTGACCTTGGTCAAGAGTCATCGACTTACTTGCTTATTTTCAAAACAGTCACTGAAAAACTACATGTGCAAAGGCTCTATAAGAAGTTTGGGAGGTGGTAGTGGTGGGTGGGATTCAGAAATAAGACACCTGCCGAGTTGTGAGCAACACAGACACATCCACAGATTACAGCTGCGAAGGAATCACCGTGGGAAACTGCCAGCAGGGCTGCCCCAGGTGCTCTGCAGCTTCAGGGCTCCAGGCCGTGGGTACCGCTGCTCCATGAAAGATGCTTGTCCCACGGAGGCTGGGAGAAGGAGAGGCGTGGGGATGAAGAGAGTCCCGGCAGGGAAACCCAAACACTAGCCTTCCAAGCTCCCGAGCTTCCCAGCCATCCCAGGAAAGTGTGGACCAGGCCCAGGGCAAGAGCAGCTTCGTGTGGAGACGCAGCAAAGTGCGAGGGACTTGTGAGGTCATTTATCTGCCTGAGCAGACACTTCCTCTCAGACCAGAGAGGCCATCACTCCTCACAGGATGCAGCCACCCAGGAAGAGGTCGAGCACGCTCCCCCCTGGCCCGCCCACCCCTCCTTGTCAAGCTGCTCCTGATGGGTCCTCTAGGTCATCAGCCTGGGATGGTGGCCCCAGCACATGACACAAGGTGAGGACCCACACTCAGCCTAGGGCTCTGTCTGGCTCTATTGAATATAAGGCAGTTTCGCTGGAATGAACAACAACAAAAAAAGAATCATTAATGCAGCCAAATGGGGTCTCGCATCCTTTGGATTATGCTGTTCCCTTGGGTAATCTACCTCACTTAGGGGAATCTATCTCACAGCGATAAAAGCACCACTTTGACATGAGATATATATACAAGGGTATTAGTCACAGCATTGATTACTGTGGCAAAAACATTGAAAGCAACTCAGATGTCTATGAACAGGGAAATGGTTGACTAGATGAAGATACACACTATCGAATATGATGAACTATTGAATATGACGCAGACGGTGAAAAGAATGAACGAGATACATCTCTCCTGGCTTGAGGATGCC
Organism: Globicephala melas; assembly: GCF_963455315.2. Classification (NCBI taxonomy): domain Eukaryota; kingdom Metazoa; phylum Chordata; class Mammalia; order Artiodactyla; family Delphinidae; genus Globicephala; species Globicephala melas. The sequence continues at coordinate 71,742,482 of NC_083330.1, forward strand.
TGTGATATGTTGTTAAATGGAAAACAAAAAAAATCAGAATGCAGAGGAGTGTGAAATTAAGGTAGCATTCATATATTTAAAAAACAACCAACCTGTGTATATGTGTAAAATGTAAATGTGTATAATTGAATGTATTTCTGTGTGAAAGGATAGTGCTGCAGAAAGAGACACAGCAAGCAATTAACATGGGCTGTCCCAGGAGGTGTGGCAATGTGAAAAAGAATACTATGAATTTAACATTACTAATATACGTGAGAATACATCACATAGGCATGTATGTGTGCATATATATGTATATGTATAAATAGAGAGCATTGTGTTGCGTTGTGTGTGTGTGTATTGGGGGGTGGCATAGAGCAGAGCTTAGGTCACTAACAGCTTCCATCCCGTTGGCTCACAGCCATGGAAAAGGAACTTTTGCCCCTGATCCATCTCTACATTTTTCTGCCGAGCGCCCATATATGATTCAGCCCTTTACTTCAAGGGGCTGCAACTTGATTATTGAATCAGGCTAACACTCAGGAAACACTGAAACAATGCCACTCTCCACCACTAGCCCTGGGCTTTTCTTCTCTAAAGTAGTGGGTCTTCAAATTCCCACTACTTTGATCAAGCCCGTCATCAGTTAGAAAATAGTAAGCACAGTCATTTGAGTATAAATTATATACGTGAGTACTCTTATACTAAGCATTATAAAAGATTCACAAAAACAAAGAATTATAAAGCAAGAGAAAGAAACGAACGTCCTTACATTTGTGCTGCACTCTCCGCGTGCTGCTCGAGAGAGACGATGCCCTACAGCATGGGCAGCATGGAAAGACATGGCCATCGGCCCTGGACCCTCTTCCATGCAACACCTCATTCCACACTGCCCGTCAGGGGAGGATGTGGAAATCTTTGTGCAGAAGATGCTATATCCTCACAGCTCTGGTTCTTTGGACCATGCACTGGAAATGCATCCCAGCCATCTCCGACCTTAGAGAGAGAGGAGAACTCCATTCCTGGGAGCCTGGGGAATCATCCTAGAAGCAGGCCCCAGCAGCACGTTCCTATACTCCTCCCACCCCCAGTGGAAGAGCCATCCATCGGGGCTGGGGGGAGGGGAGCTGTTACTGGCAGTCTTGGTGCTGGGGTTGACCATAGGGCAGCTCAAGTTTATATTTTCGGGTGATGCCAACCCATTGTAAGAGGATTGTCTGCGGCTGCCTTGGTGTTTCCTGGTCCTCTCCCAGCAGCATCTTGGGAGTTTCCCACCTCTGCCCTGAATTTCTGAACCCCCTCCAGCAGGGAACCTGCATCCAGAGGACTGGAAGCCCTCCTCAACAATGCATTGAGTTTCCCTCTGAGGCTTTCAAGGAGATGTTTCCTTGGTCCGCTTGCAAAGAAAGATCGTGTCTGCTGACAGAGCTCACTGCCTGCACCAGGAAGGAGATGGGTGGGAGAGCGTGCCCTCAAGTCCAGGCACCAGAATAGGGAACAGGCTGACTATTCCTGTCTGACTTCCCTTCTCCATTTATTCTCCTTTGAACAGGCGCTAGTGCAGTCGTTGGGTGGTTCTTGTGAGCCTGCATCCCGCTGGGAACCCACCTAGGTGCTGACTGCTGTGGACAGCTGGGAGAAGCAGGGGTGCAGTAACAGTCGGGTTTGAGGCCAAGTCCACACTTGCAGTGCCATTATATGCCGGCATCTCCTGAACGTGTACCTCCAGCCCCACTCTGTACCTCCCACCTGGGCTTTTCCCTTGAACTCTAGACTGGGTTAGCGCAGGGTCTACTTGACGTCTTCACTTAGATGTCTCATCACTTCTCAGTCTTAACACAGCCAAAATGAACTGCTGATTCCACTTATGTCCCCACCCCCAACCAGCTTATGCCTCCGCTGTCTTCACCATCTCAATAAACAGCAACCCAGACTCCAAACCTCTCTCTCTGCCTACCAGCATTCCATCAGCACGTCTATCTTCAAGATGTTTCCAACCCCCTCTCCCACCTCTTCTGCCACCACCCTGATGCTTGCCATCATCTTTCTCCAGGAGCTTTGCAATGGCCCCCAACTATCTCCCTGCTTCTGGCTTTGCCCCCTTTGCTCTATGAGAACCACAGGGGCTGGAGTAATCCCTTTACGGTGTAAGTCAGATCACGTCACTCCTCTTCTTAAAGCCATCCAGTGGCCTCAGCTCATGCAGAGGAAAAGCCACAGTCCTTAACGCCCACTATCTGACGTGGCCACTGTTTGTCCTCTGACCTCGTTCCTGCTGCCCGCCTCCTCCCGCTGACTGTGCTTCAGCCTAACCAGTTCCTGTGGTGCTCCTCAAATCTGCCGCGCACACTCCCACCTTAGGGTCTTGGCGCTTTCTGTTCCCCCTTCTAGAATGTTCTTCCCCAGGTACCTCATTCCCTCACTTCCTTCATCCTGGACCACTCTGGTGGAAAAGGCATCCACACCCCCAGCACCCTCTCTCCCCTTTATCCTGCCCCCCGTCCTCAGCACCTGTTCCCCTTGACATGTTCCGTATTCGTCTACTCTGTTTCTTCCTCCTCTGGAATGTGAGCCCCAGGAGCTCTGAGACTTTATCTATTTTGCTTTCTGCTATATCTGTGGTGCCTACAAAAGTGGCTGGCACACAGTAAGTGCTCAATGAATCTTTATTCAGTGGAAAGAATGAAATTATGCATCTGACCTAGGAGTCTTCAAGGAGATCATTTATTCCCAAACGACCCTATGGATCAGGGATTCTTATCACTAACGCTCAGATGGGAAACCAGTTCAGAGAGAAGCCAGAATTCAACGCCAAAGGCACCCTTTTGCCATCCCAGCCCTCTGGGAAAAGCCAGGCCTTCCCTCCACGAGCTTGTCGTCCAGCAATGACAGCATATGCTGGGTGAGCACAAACCCAGCTAGAATCAGGGCCCCTCGGTGCAAAGGGCTTTGCAGTTGCACCCACATTCTTCTTTTCTCTCAGCCATAATGCTATGAGCTCCACACCCACGAACCAACATTTAACACCATTGTATGGAGGGAGAAATAAGTTTCGAGAGGTTTAATGATTGTCCCAAGGTCTACTAGCTAGTCATTTGCAAAGCCAAGTCTCCACTGAAGGTCCTCTCGCTCCAACTGGGGGCGCTTTGTGTGCTAAACTTAGGACAGGGATGGAAATGCACTAGCACCACCTACACCACCCTACAGCCAGATCATAGCCCAGAGGAATAATCCTCAGAATCATGCCCAACACAGAAATGCCATGGAGTAGCGTGGACACCCGAGTGGGAACCAAGCTACCAGCTGCCCTCTGGAGGTGGCATTGAAGTTCCTCTTTTATTTCCAAACATTCTGCTCACTCGTGCCCTCCGCGTTCCTTCCCTCCCTCAGCCTGCTCGTGACCTATTCAGCGTTGGGTTGTGGGTTTCTCCATTTCCACCTGGAAGGCTCCATAGCCCCTGAGTCCAGCTGCCATTAGCCGAGGAGAAACCCAGGATGGCACGTTCCTGAGGGCCTCCATCCCAGCGATTCCTTTCCCGAATCCTCTGTCCATCCACATAGGCCAAGCCCTTCCCACCCTGTCTGTGCTGAGAAGCAGAACATACCTGCAACTGTAGAAAATGTCCACATCCGCCTAGAACCGGGTCTCAAGTAGGTTTTCCCAACACAGAGACCTATTCATTTGTCACGGGGATACTTCACAAGGTCACTTACTACGTGCCAGGTGCTGTGCTAGGTGTCTGGGGGCATCAATACAAATTAAACCCTGCCCTCGGGGAGCTCAGTCAAGTAACGAAATAGAAAATGGGCAAAAGTAAGTAACTAAAATGCAGTTTGATACACACTATTTGGAGAGATGATCGTCCTACTGTAGGACCTCAGGGCAGTTAGGGAAGCGGGGGGTCACTGGACCCGCAGTGGCACTGCCAGCAGTAGTGACCCAGTGACGAAGGAACTGACCAGGACCCTGTTCCCCCAGCTGTCTGTCAACGGAGCGGGGAGAGTGCCCTGGGTGTCCATGGATTGTAATCAGGGGTATTTGAGTTCTCCAGAGCCTGAGCCTCAGTTTCCCTATCTGTAAAATCGGGAGATTATTAGTACATATCCTCATAAAGATATTGAAGGAAATCATACATGCAGCAATGTCTGGAAAATATCATGTGCTCGATAAATATTAGTTTTTCTCTTAATTCTTTAACTGTACTGCTATGGTCAGTATCCAAAGCTACTGTCCCCACTCCAGAGAAGAATCCCGAGAAAGCAGGAATACAGAGGACGCACAATCACTAAATCACCTCGCCTGACCTGAGCCAATTTTCCAAATCCTGGCAGACGCACACACACGCTTTCTCCTCATGCCACCCTGCATCAGTACCATCCGGAGCCCAGCCCACAAACACACACCACCCAGCTCCCTGGGGGAAGCCACAGGAGGGGCAGATGTCCCTCCCACCCCAAGTGAGCCCCGGACTCACGCGTCCATCACATCAGCGGAGACCCACTAAATTCCCGCAGCCCAAAGAGGTTGGGTAGGGCTTCCAGAGATTCCACGTGAACACCCTCACCCACTTACCACCCCAAGCCATCTATGGCCCACCCAAGGAGTCTTAATGATACCAGCAAAGTTAACCACATACCCGCGGAACATCAGCGCTGCCTGAGATGCCTGGAAAGGCTCTGTTCACAGAGGACGATCTTATTTTCTGAAGTAGCAGCTTTCTGTTGAAATTCTTCATCAGTTGCCATGGTGGGGATTTTTCCCTCTCTTCCCTCTCTCTCTCTCTCTCTCTCTCTCTCTCTCTCTCTCTCTCTCTCCCCCCTTAACTGGTGAAACTGACAGTCTGCCTACATTAACCGGGCATTAATTTGCATGATCAAAAGCAGATTTGTTCCAAGAGGCGATGCTCTGCCTTCTCCTCCAAAGCACAGGCATCTCCAAGGAAGGCGAGAAAAATCAGAATCGCTGCCGCTGAGGTGCCCCTGAGCTTGGCCAGGAGTTGGCCTCATCCAGGAGCAGGTGGGATGGGGGCCCTGCGGAGAGTAGGGAGGGGGAGGGCAGCCCGCCTAAGAATTGGAAAGTGGCACCTGGCAGCCCCAGGCGCTGGCACGAGCTCCAGCCTGGGAAAATCAAGCCTTTGGTGACAGATTATAGCAGAGGACGGTACAGGAGTCCCAGGGAAGTACATGGATTTCCTGCGGAGAGGGGCTGCTGCACCGAATTCCCCAGCCCTTTGGGGTGGGGTGGTTCGAGGATCCCAACCCCAGGCATCGTGGGGCTCTCTGGAGAGCCCAGGACCTGGAATTAGAAAAGTGGGTCACAATTCCTTGCGTTAGCCACGCAGTTCAGGCAGGTTGCCTAACCAGTTGGGGCTGCCTTCCCTTTAGGCTTTGAATGGGCACAGAGTGACCAGCCCTGCAGTTATGAGAGGACTTCTAGGTGAAGGAGACAATACCCAACCCCTGGGAACCACGCTGGGACCCCTCCACGCCAGCGCTGTAGCCACCTGGCCCTCAGAGTGGTCACGCACACATGGCGCCTTGTCTAAGTGTCCCCCGGCCCTGATGCGTGGGGTTATCATTCTCAGTGCAGAGGAAGCCAGGGATTGGCGGGGTTGACTTGTCCCCCCAGAACAGTAAAAGTATTTTCTGACCGTGCAGGTAAAAGATGAATGTAGACTGGATTCATTCTTATATATCCATTATTATCATATTTATTTTTTCTTCTGATTTTAAATTAAAAGGAACGTTTTATCGTGTGCCCCTGCAATGATGGTGGGGTCTGGACACCGGGCCTGCTGGATGGTGGAGAGATTGGCCCCTTGTCCCGTCACATCCACACCCAGTGGTCGGGGCAGGAGCGGTCCCGAGTTGATTCGGGCATGCAGCCAACACATGCTCATTGAGGGCTCTCCTCCAGGCTGGGGGGAAAGTTGTAACCCGAACAGATAAGGCTCCTGGCTCATGGAGTGTCTCTTCTCGGGAGAGGACACAGACAGGGATGCGTAAGCAGAGAAAGTAAGAGTTTCAGATCTTGAAGAGTGCTCTGAAGGAAAGTGTAACGGGAGAGGAAGTGATGCAATGGGGGAAAGCACTTTTGTACGGAGTTCAGGGAGGTGGTTTCCGGTTCTCAGTGATGAGAAGGGCCAGCTGTGGGGCGAGTGAGGCGAGGGGCCAGTGCAAAGGGCTGAGGCAGCGCTGGTTTGGGGGACACAGAAGGCCAGTTGCTGGGAAACCCAGTGGATGATGGAGGAAGCAGTAGGAGAGGAAGGCAGATGTGTTGCAGGGACCTGTTAGGTCATCAGAAAAGTGACTTATTCTACTTGCAGGGGGCAGTTATTAGAAAGTTTTAAGTTAGAGAATGATCGTACTGATTCATCTTTTTTTTTTCTTTTTTTTTTAGTAATCAGGAAAATTCACTTTATTATTATTTTTTAAAATAGTTTTACCATACAGATACGACATTGTAAATCAACTAGGCTGATTCATCTCTTTAAAGAGCATTCTGGCAGCTCTATGGAAAATTGACTATGGAAGGGTAACAAAGGAGGTAGAGACCAGACTGAGGTCCATTGCGAGGTCCAGGGAGCAAGCTGCCATGTTAGATGAAGGTTAAAGACGTGGTAATGGTGAGAAATGCCCAGATTTGGGATATATCTTAGATTGGCAGATGAGTTGGGAGTTCAAGAGAGAGTTCAGAGCTATATATATGGATTTGGAGGAAAACCAGGAAACTATGATGTCACAGAAAGCCAAGAAAAGAACGTTTTTCTGAAAGGAAGCCGAGGTCAAGTGTACAATGTCATTGGAAGTGGTGTGAGTTGAGTGCAGAGATCTGACCCCTGGACCTGACAGGATGTAGATCCTGGGCGACCTTGGTAAGGGCCATTTCAGTGGGGTTAGTGGAAGGCCGGACTGATCAGAGTAGGCTGAGGGGAGAGTGAGGAAGTGGTCATGTGCTTCCCAAACTCACCCTCTTTCCACTGTACCTCCGTCTCCACTGGACACCAACTCTCAGCCAGGTTTCATGACCACTTCATTCATTGCCACATTACCTCTGCGACCTCACCAGGCTGTCCCATGGCAAGATCTGTGTCATGTTCATTTTAAATCCTCAGTTGCTGGCCAACAGTATGTCTTTCATTTATGCCCATTAAATGAAAGAGTATTTGTGTCTCTACCTACCTCAGAGCTCTAGAGAATTCTGGGGGCATTTGTTCATTCATTCATCCTTTCAGAGTTCACCCAATTGCCTTTGGAGATGCTGCCCCAGGTCTCCCTCTTCTCAAACTTACGAAGTCATAACCATTTTGCATAACATCAAGAGTAATCAAGGTACGAAAGTTAATTAACTATCTTCCGTGTACAAAGCACTCCTCCTGCGGTCCCCACTCCCCAGAGAACATTGTCAGTGCTTCTGTCCCAGGGTGGGAAGGAGAGGAGGAGGGAAGGAGCCCCGATGGGGCAGGAGGAGTGGACAGGAGGAGTGTGTTGAGACGTCCTCAGGAGGAGACTCAACAGGACCGTGGTACAGCAGAGCCCTGGGGAAGATGAGCAAGTGGGAGGAGTCGGGAAACATCTCTTTTCTAATCAGGTTGCTGGGTACTGGTCTTCATCACTGAGGTTGGGAAAATAGGAGGGGAAGAAGGTTCTGGAGGTGAGGAAGCACACACAGGCTGGAGAGAGATTTAGGAATCGTCAACTTACGGATCACTGTCGAAACAAAGGGAGGAAATGGTACCACCTCATGAGCGTGTGTGGACAGAAGGGGATGCGAAAGGGCAGGGGTGGCAACTGTGGGGGGGGCGACATCAGCATTTAAAGTGGACAAGACAGCCAGGTGGCGGGGAGGTTCAGAAATGAGCCCGAGATGGAGAATTTTATGGAAAAGGAGATGGGGAGGGTCACCAAGTCCAGGCAAGAAAGAGCCCCAGGCTGGGATGGTGAGCTGCGCCGGCATTGGCGCTGACCATCAGCGACCTTGGCAAGCATGGAGGTGGGGGAGTGGAGGGGCCAGGTAGCTGTGGGGTGAGGGGTGAATTCCCTGCGCTGGGAACGCCGAGGTGGGCAGACACACCTTGGCTGGCGTTTCCTTCTGGGTGGCGGTAGGAGTCACGGAGAGTTGCACATCGCATGTTCTAAGAGGGGAGAGATTTACCCAGTGACGTTGCTGAACAAGCAGAGGGGAGGGTCCCTAGAGCGCCGGGCAGTGAGGCATCAGCCTCAGAGGGAAGGAGCTTCTTGGTCCAAGAAGAGGGAGGGGATTCGGGAAGAGTCCCTGGGAGTAGAGGATGGTGCGGGTGTATGGAGAGCTCTGAGGATCACCTTGGGGTTCCGAGCAACCTCGTGGGACCCACATGGCAGAAGAGAAGCAGTAAGAAGCAGCAGCTCCCGGGCTCCCTCCTGGGGCCCTGCAGAGCCCACACCCAACACCCGCTTCCCTCCAGTCTCAGCTCCGCTGTCCTCCACAAGGTCCGAGGCCCATCCCATGAGCCCATTTACGATTTCAGCCCTCACCAGCCAGCACCCTGTGCCCTCCCCCAGCCCTGCTTGTTCGCTTGTGCCATAGTGATCACCACCAAACCTCCTGTTACAAAGACATGTCCTGTGCCATCCCTCCCCCGAACTCGACTAAAAGCCCCCAAAGGGCCAGGAACGTGGGCTGTACGGTTCCCCGATGTACCCAGATGCCTGGAGCTGCTCCCGGCACATGCAGGCGCCGGACAGAAATTTGTTGACTGAACAGTGACTTGAAGATAAAGACTCTGCAGCAACGTGGCTGTCATCCTGTTTCTCAAACTTGGGGTGAACACAAGGACACCTACTTTTAATAATTTACTAACCAGAGGGGAGAGAGAAGTAATATCTACTGTCACCCATTTGATAATAATGAATACAATTCTCGATGGCCCTTAATGAGCCCAGGCCCAGCAAACCCGCCTCTGAGGCACGTCTTGCCTGTCATTACAGCTTGTGGCTTCGGCCCTGGCTTGGCAGTCACGTGGTAGCCACATCCCTCCTGCTGCCTCTCTAATTAAACCAGCAACAGCATCTGTGCTTCTGTCCTCGCCAAGAAGGAAGAGACCTGGGTCTTCCTGAAAACGGGCCCCTTCGCATCCCCACGCGCCCCCAGGGGGCTCAGATCCGCACTCCAACCGTCTCTTCAAAATACTGACTGTGGATGCAGCCACGGCCCAGCTTGTCTCAGAGGCTCAGATCCGCTCAGAATGTGAAACGAATCGCAGTCTTGTGGAAGCAGAACCTGGGCCCCTCCCTTTAGCATTCTAGCCATGGAATTGTTCAGATGGTTGGAGGTACTTCTGGCAAGGCCCAGGGCTTGGTGCCCTGCTGCTCCTAAAAGGTGCATCTTATGGAAAGAGTTTCCGCAGCACCCGTGAAGGAGGCTCTGTCCTTTGGGTGAGGTCAGTCGTTTTCTAGCAGTGATCCAGAAGAGGAGTTCCCAAGGATCTGGACCCACAGCCAGCGGGACCAGCCTGGATCAGGCCTGGCTCTAAAGCATGGGCTCCCCTGGGCCAGCTGAGCTGCAGACACCCAGCCGCCGACATCGTGCTAAGAGTGTGTAGGTGTCATCTCATTTAACCTCAGGACAGGTTTATGAAGAGGGTAATATTATTGTGCCCATCATACAGAGGAGAAAACAAAGGCAGAGAGGGATTCAGTAAGTTGTCCAAAGTCACATAACTAATACGTAGCAAAGCGGGCATCCAAGCCCAGGTCTTTCCAGCTCTGGGATTTGAATCTAGGAGGTTTTACTTTGGACTTGCAGCCTCACCTGTGTTATCTCTGTGGAGGTCAGTGTCTCTTCCATTCATTTGTCCAACACTTATTTCCTGGGCACCCGCTAGAGCCCTGCGTGCCTCTCTGCTTGGTAGTTCTGGAACACTAGGCATTAAACTGACAATAACAGCACCTGGGGATTCAGCGCAGCATCTTGAAGCACCCCAGGGGCCCCTGCCTGCGCCTGGGACAGGGCAATAGTACTCGCTCACCGCTACTGACCATGTGTGCCCAGAGCTGTGCTAAGCCCCTTATATGCAGGTTTCACTGGAATTTGGCAATGATTCTATGCAACTGCCCACCTCATATGGTGATCTTGATACTCCAGTGAAATACACATGCTAAATGTTTAGCAATGATTGGAGTTATGCGAATGGTGACTAATATAATTTTTGTGATAAAATATTCCAAAAACTCAGAAAATAACAGGGAATAACATAATGCAGGTTTCCCCCTAAACTATTAGTAGGCTGTGAAGTCAATTAAGTAGATTTCAGGCAGGCATTTTTGAATAGACTAGATTAGACTAGAATAGAATAGAATGGAAACTATCAGATATATCATGTATGTTAACAGCAATGAGTATGAATGTTGTTCGTGAACATTACTACAGGCATTGAGGGTGAGTGTGTGTGTGTGAATTCTGCATGTGTAAAATGTCTTTTTTATTATAGATCATGGTCAGAAATATTTGATATAAAAAAACACTGATAAAAGAAACATCACTATTCAGATTTAACAGATATTAATATTTTGCCACATTTGCTTCAGATCTTTTTCCAAGAAATAACCCGTTATAGATAGATAACAAAGATAGATAGATAGAATATAGGTAGAATTCAAATGAAGCCCTTTTTGCACACCTCTCTCTGTCTCCTTTCCTCATCTCTCCTGAAGCTGGTGTGTGGCCACCAGCAGACGTGCCTCTGATCAGTGATTCCAGCCACTGGTCCAGCCTCTTGGTGAGCCAGGCTGAAGGCAGTCCAACCCAGAACCCCAGGATGTGCTGAAAGAGTGTCTCGGACGGAAGGGGTCACTTACTGATCATACCCACTCCTTGAATTCTAATCACAGTTCCTGTGTGCTTGGTAATGTTTAGAAAAACAATTTAAACATGTCAGGATATCCTGATAAGCACATGTCAGTGTTGAAATAAGAGCCTAGAAATATGTAAACACACATCCTAGGACCGTACAAGGGCCGAGGGGTCTGGATCTCCGACACCAGAGCTGCGTCACTGATACTCCCTCCCCACCCCTTGTCTTCAGAAATGAGGAAACTGAGTCCTGAGGGGATGACATGGCCTCCCCAGACTCTCCCAGGCAGACAGGATAAGAAAGGAAGGAAGGGGGAGGAGGAGGACAAATACCACATGATTTCACTCATATGGGAAACAAACAAATGAACAAACCAAACCAAGCAAAAATCAACACGTAGCTACAGATAGTGGTGACCGGGGCAGGAGGGTTGGGGCGAGGGCAGAATGGGTAAAAGGGATTAACTTCAGTTTCATTTACTGACTCAAGTGTGCGTGACCAGATGGAAACTGAACCTTTGGTGTTGAGTGTGCTGTAGGGTACACAGAAGTAGGAACGGAATGTTGGACACATCAAACTTATATAATGTCATAAGCCAATGTTACCTCGATTTAAAAATAAATCTTAAAAAGAAGAGAGAAAAAAGAGACTGAGGAAGAAAGAAAAAGGAGGAAAGAAGGAAGGAAGGAAAGGAGGGAGGGGGGGAGAAAGAGTTATCTCCATCTGGACACACATCCCACAGAGCTCCCTGCCTTCCCTGCCCATCCTATATAAAACAGCCCTGCCCCATCCCTTCACCCTGCTCTGTTTCTCTTCATAGCGCCTGTCCCGGATGAACTGCACAACTCGTTGCTTATTTTCCGTCTCCACCCACTAGAACGCAAGGCCCTCGAGAGCAGAGAGCTTGATGAGCGTGTTCAGGGCTGTTTCCCAGGCCTAGCAAGCCGCTGGCCCTGGACCAAGAGTGTGTCTATCAGTAGGAAAGGGTACAGGCAGTGTCCCTACGTTGAATGCTTGAGTCAGTGAATGCGACTGAAGTTAGCTCTCCTAACAAAACCAGGTGACAAGCTGGCTGAGAACCAAGTGCACGAGCACGCGTGAGACCTGTGATCAGCCTGCGACAAAGACTTGTGTTCAGTGAGCACTTATTAGGCACCAGGCGCCATTTTCAGGGCTTCACATGTATGAACCCTTTTAACCCTCACCGCCACCCTGCTTGGGGGCTCCACTGTGTCCACCTTCAGGCAGGCACAGAGGGGTACAGGTGCTTGTTTAAGGCCACACAGCTGGAAAAGGGCAGAGCTGGGATTTCCACCAGGCAGTCCAGCTCCAGCTCCCACGCACTTCTCGCCGTCTTCCACTGCCTCCGAGAGAGAAAATTCTAGACCAAGGGCTTGAGCTATGCTCAGTCGGGCCTTTCAGAATCTGACTGGGGATTTTCCATATATTTTCTTTTAAGCAATTTGAGGAAAGTCAAGGCCGAACCAGTAGCAAAACAGCCTTTTACCAGGCGCTGCAGAATTCTCTGGGCGGCGAGGCAGCGGACGAGCGCGTGCAGGCTGCGGCGACGTGGTACTACTCCCTGGAGCACCACGCGGATGACTACGCCGCCTTCTCCCGCGCCCTGGAGGCGGCTGCGAGGTGAGCCGCCTGGGCGCGCCGTCATGCCTCCGCCTCCCCCAGGCCGTGGGGATGCTCAGATCCCCCGGGAGGACCGGGGCCTGGTGCTGCTGCTTCATCTGTGTCGGTCATTCAGTCCACAGCGCGGGCTGCCTGCCCGCCAGTGGGAGACACGAGGGTGACCCACCCCTCCCCTCCGTGGTGCTCGCGCGCCGTCAGAGGGTGCCTGCTTGGATATGCCCCGAACCGAGAAGCTGCGCTCAGCTTGTGTGGATGGAGAGCGGGCGGGGGGAAGTCCAGCAGAGAGGACCCCACCTCCAGCCCAGTACCTGGACCCCTGCTGCCCTTGAGAACAGCGCGAGGAGAGCTCCAAGGGTGGCTAGAGCCCAGGCCTCGTAAGCATCGGTAGTTTTCAAGGCTCCCCCAGGTGACTCTGCTGGGCGGCCAGAGTTCACCTTCCACAGGAAATGGAGGCCTAGACAGGGGAAGGCTTGTGCCTGATGTCACACCCAGAACAGAAGACCCAGGGCTCCTGATGCCGTACATCCCCTTCCCGGGGGTGGGGAGTGCTGTTTCTGCACTCACTGCTTATGCGTCTTGTTGCTCAAGTCCGCTGCTTCAAGCTTCCTTCCCTGGGAAAGTCCGCCCAGGTCCCCCAACCCAAGAGGGGTTAGTGGGTGCCTGCACCCGTCACAGGCTCTGCCGTCCCCAGAATGTCCCTCTCAGCACCGTCAAGAGATGGCCAGGATTCCAGTTCTCTCTGCCTGCAGAGCCCCCTGGGATGAGACCACAGTGGGGACTCCAACTCTCGTGTCACCTTTGAGTTCCTCACGGGCCGCTTGACATGTTCTGTTTCCCTGACAGGCCCCCCTCCAAGCCGGGAGAGTGTGGTCAGGTGGTTTCCGCATCCTGTAACTTCTTTCCCGTCCTCGGGGAGGGAGGTCCACGCTGGCCCTTGCTCATTGTCCCCCGGGACAGAGCCACTGTCAAGGCTCAGAGGCCTCTGCTGAACTTGACTCGGATGTTGAGGCCCACTGTCCTGCTTAGTCATTCCTCCCAGGAGCCTGTGGTTTCCAATCAGAGGTTCACTAGCTCAGAATAAATCTTTCTACCACCCCCTGGCATCTTGGGGACAGGAAGGCTCTAATTTTCCTTCTAGTAGAGAGCTCAGCTTTGAACAAAATAGCCAACACCTATTCCTGGAGGCCCAGCCCCAGACTGGACCTGAAGAACTCACAGATGTCCAAATCCTGGACCCTGAGCAGCTCACAGCCAAGTCGGGACTGGCTTAGATCAATGTTGTAGAAAGAGCTCAGGGCTAGAGTTCAGAAACCTATGTTCATTCTTGCCCCAACTTTGCCTGTAACTGTCTTTGAGGACAATCTGTGAACAAGGGCAAGAGCAGAGGCCTGAAGGAGGGCAGGTAACCAAAAAAGGCTTCACTGAGGAGGTGGACTCCGTTCCTCCCTTAGGCCAGGTCCTTATTCTCTCCTGGCCAGACTGAGGCAGCAGCCTCCATGGGCCTCCCTGCCTCCAGTCTCCTCGGCAAGGTCCATCCACAGTGCTGCCAGGGTGGAACCTTCCACTCCCAGCTGTGACAACCAAAAATGTCCCCCAGACATTGCCAAACGTCTTCTGGAGCGTGGAGGCATCCCAGCTGAGAGCCACTGGTCTAAAGGTGTCATAACCTGAAACGTCCCTGAGGTCTCCATCTTCCTTCAGAATGCACAATTATTTTATGTTCAGCTTCATAGTATATTATATTTATTTTAATATAAAATGTTTTGCTCCCAAGTCTTTGAGTAAAATTGATGTCCTGGGAAGATGTTTGTTCCGTGGGACTCTTGACCCTGCGATGCATCGTATGGACATAGTGTGTGCTCGTGGCCCTCCGTGAAGCAGGCTGGACCATGCGCCAGCAGGGGCGAGAGGAAAGCTGGAGGGTGTGAGGAGGGGCGGGGGGTGTTCTCTGCAGGCCTATGCAGAGGGGCTGGCTGGTGGCCCAGGTCCCTTGCCTGGGAGAAGCCTTTACCCGGCACTGTTGTCCATAGAGCTGTGCATAGCTAGACCCCATCCTCTGTCCTCCTCTCACCAGGGACTACTTTATCATCTGTCCTGTGATCGACATGGCCAGACACTGGGCAAGGAGAGCCCAAGGAAACGTCTTCATGTATCACGCTCCTGAAAGCTACGGCCACAGCAGGTAAGGTGGCTGCGTGGCCACAGCGGGTGTTGGCACACAAAGAGAATCTGGCAGAGGGTCCCTGTCACTTCTGTGATCCACAGGCCAGCAGAGAAAAGAAGGCAGGACCATCATACAAGTCCTGGTTCAATGACATGGGACGCGTCACTTAACTTTTCTGAGTCTCAGTTTTATCATCTGAAAAATGGGTAGAATAGTAATCACCACTTTATCTCACAGGCTTGTAGGAAGAGCAAGTCAAATAAAAGATATAGGAAGCAGTTTGGAATTGCAACATCAGGCATTCGTTGACTGACCTGGCTTGGGGGGAGGAGCCATCTTTATTAATCCTACCTGTTTATGTCTCTAAAAACTGAACACTCATCTTAATTTAAGAAAATGACTTTCCAAAGTATAAAAAGATTTCTTTTGCAACAAATGGAGTTTTATTTACCCCTAATTTATATACCCTTCTAACTTCCAGAATAAGTTCAATGTATCTTATAATAAAAGTCTCAAGGGCAATAAAATTATCAAAATGGAAAAGAAAAATAAGAGATACAAGCAAAAGAAAACCAGTGATAAAGGAAGCGGCGACCAGTGGGCCCAGGATGTGATCCTAGTTTCCCGGAAGCCAAAGAAAAGATTGAAAAGTAAAGAAGAAAAGAACAAAGGTTCGGTTTTCATAGCGCCATCAGCTAAACAAAGGAACAGAGAGGAGTGGTGTCATAAGGCATATTTGGTCTCGGCCAGTGGGAGGCAAAGCAACGTGTGTCGCTGGGGCACAAGGTTTCCAGGGCATTGGAGGGAGGACTGTGAGGCCGCGTGTTCTACTTCTTCATGACCTTACAGTCCTGAGCTCTTCACCTGTGCTGGAAAACCCCAGATCCCTCCAGTGCTGGGCCAGTAACTTCCCACATAATCTGATGTGATTCCCACAAATTACATCAGATTAGCCACTTCACATTGGAGCTCCTTTGGTAACAGAATGTCAGGGGGTCAGGTGTCACAAGAGGCCAGAGTGTGTTGCTTCATCTCATACGAGAGTATGAAGCAAGGACATATGGAGCAAGGACATCCATCGCCCATGTCCATGGTCTGTTACTGAGTGTAAGAAAGTCAACTTTTTTGGGGGGCTGTGTTGGGTCTTCGTTGCTGCGTGTGGACTTTCTCTAGTTCAGGTGAGCAGGGGCCACTCTTCGTTGCGGTGCGCAGGCTTCTCATTGCGGTGGCTCCTCTTATTGCGGAGCACGGGCTCTAGGCCTGTGGGGTTCAGTAGTTGCAGCGCACGGGCTCAGTAGTTGCAGCACGCAGGCCCTAGAGTGCACGAGCTTCAGTAGTTGCAGCACATGGGCCCAGTAGTTGTGGCTCATGGGCTCTAGAGCACAGGCTCAGTAGCTGTGGTGCACAGGCTTAGTTGCTCTGCGGCATGTGGGATCTTCGCAGACCAGGGATCGAACCTGTGTCTCCTGCATTGGCAGGTGGATTCTTAACCACAGCGCCACCAGGGAAGTCCCGAAAGTGAACTTTAGAGCTGAAGGATGAGCTCCACTACTAGCCAGCTGTGCAGCCTTAGGCAGGCTCCTTTGCCTCTCTGATCCTCAGTTTCCTCATCTACAAAATGAGGCTAATGGTTTCCTCTCACTGAGTTGGTGTGAATAATATCTGGATTATAAATTATCCCTCTCTAACCTGTGTTGCTTTGCACCAGCATCAAGGGACGTCTTACAACCATACACGATTTCTTATTATAATTGGCAACATCCCTATAGTAGGTTGAACAATGGTCGCCTGAAGATACCAGGTCCTAACCTCTGAAATCTGTAAATGTTCCCTTATAAGGAAAAGGGGTCCCGCAGATGTGATTAGGTTAGGGATCTTGACGTGGGAAAACTATCCTGAATTATCCCAGTGGGTCCTAAGTGCATTCACAAGTGTCCTTATAAGAGAGAGCAGAGAGAGATTTCGTACACATAGAAGAGGAGGCAACGTGACCACAGAGGCAGAGATTGGAGTGATGTACCCACAAGCAAGAAATGCTAGCACCCACCAGAGCTGGAGGAAAGAGGAGTGGCTTCTTCCCTAGAGCCTCCAGAGGGGGCCTGGCCCTGCCCACACCTGGAGTTTGGCTCAGTGAAACCGGTTTTGGACTCCTGGTCTCCAGAACTGTGAGACAGTAAATTTCTGTTGCTATAAAGTCATGAAAGTTTGTGGTAATTTGTTACAGGAGCCATGAGAAACTAATACAGGCCCGCAAACATTCTAGTTTTCCTAAACAAGCACTCGTTACCTGGTTTCCCCCAACAGGTTATTCCATTCATAACACTTCACGGAACATCCATCTTTGTGAGGCCAGCGGTGTTGGAAAGAGCATCTCTGTGTTACGGATAAAGAGTCTGAGGTCCAAGAAGTTCCACGTGATTTCCCCAAGGACAAGCAGCCATTAGTTATAGAGCAGTGACCTACTCATAGCTTCTCTGAGCCCCAGAATTCTCTTTCCACTAAAACACGCAGTCTCTCTGCTTAGAACTGTTTATAATTCCAACTTGATTTACTTCCTAGATTCAAGCAACTGCCTCCAGGTTGTGGGAAGGGAAGTAAATGCCAGGCTAGGGCTCTGGTGAGAAGGCATTCGGGAGAGAAGGAATGGTGAGAAGAGCCGAGGGTTTGGACAGAGATGAAAGGAGGTCTCCTAATCCCGTGGCCACCACGTCCAGGAGGCCAGACCACATCCAGGGAGGCCAGGCGTGGGAAGCCATTCGTGGAGTACTCTGGCACTCCCCAATGCCAGGGCTCTCAGGAGTTCACACCCAGAGCGCGAGTTCTTCCATCTGCTTCTCCACCTTCCCCTCTTTGAAGGCAGAGATGGTAGCAGAAGCCGCGATACTCCTGCAGCAAGTCCATCAAAAGCCTTCAACGTCTGCATACAGCTTGGAACTCCAAAAGTTCCAAGCGGCAAAAAAATAAGAACTGCCCCTGTTATATGAGGACAAAAACGATCAAAACATAACGTAGCAAAAGGATCCATGTGATTCCAGCCAGCATCAGTAATGCTTTGAGCCCCCCTGTATTTGGTTCCTAGGGCCGCTGTAACAGAGTACCACACCCTGGCGGGTTTAGAACAACAGGTAGCGTCTCACCGTTATGGAGGCCAGGAGTCTGAAATCAAGGTGTCGGCACAGCCGCGCTCCCTCTGGAGGCTCTAGAGGACGATCTGCTCCAGGCACCCCACGCCCCAGCTTCTGGAGGCCTCAGGCATTCCGTGGCTTGTAGACAACATCTTTCCACTGTGTGTCTGTGTGCAAATTTCTCCTTTTTATAAGGACACCAGTCAGACTGGATTAAGGCCCACCGCAATGACCTCATTTTAACTTGGTTATCTCTGCAAATACCCTATTCCCAAAGAAGGTCATATTCTGAGGTCCTAGAGGTCAGGGCTCCGATGTATCTTTTAAGGGGGACAGAGTTCAACGCAAAGCACCACCCTTCTCTCTAACATGACAGCCCCGCTGGGGAGGCTCCCGAGGGGCAAGGGTGCAAAGCAGGCTGTCTGGACCTGGGATCAGGGTGGTTCCCGGAGGAGCAACCCTTGAACAGAATCCAAACCACATCCTCAGTCTCTTGTGGCCAGTTTGGGTTTCTCTGTTGCTGAAAAGCATCCTCACGCCCCTCTGGGGACCCACAGACAGGACGCCACTGCGCTGATCAACAGAACCCTCCTTGAAAGGAAGCCACGCCCGTGCGTCAGAACCACACAAAGTGCCTCCCGGGTCACCTCAGGGCCTAGAGACCCTCCTGGCACAGAGGAGGCGTAGTAGGTGCTCAGGAAATCATGCTGAAGGACAGAAGCTGATCCAACTACCTCAGTTGACAGGTGGGAAAGGGTCTCTTCCACTCTAGTTTACAGGCTCCTTGGGGCTCGGTTTTACTATCTGCAAAATGGGAGTGAGGAGGTGGGACAGGTCAGGAGTAGTGATTCTTCACTGGGCTCTGTGGACCCGGGGGAGAAGGAGAGCGAGATGGAGGGTCCGAGCTTCCCAGCCCCTTTCTCTCTACTTCATAACTGAGCTTCAATTAAAATTTCAAGGTCATTCAGTTTACAGAGATATGAAAAATGTCTGGGCTCAGTCACCTCTCAGACACCTTCTGACTCTGACATTTTATCAGTTTGGGAGGAAAGAGACACTCAGAGCCACTGAAACATTTTACAGGCAGAGATGTTGCCAACTGTACAAAGGCAGAAAGTGTCCTGGGTAGAGCAGCGACTCTGGGCCGACTGCCTCGTTAGAAACCCATCTTGACGCTTCTTAGCTCAGGGACCTAAGGCGAGTCACTTAACCTCCTTGGTGACAGTTTCTTCAACTGAAAATGGGAAGAAGAATAATTGTACCTACTTCAGAGGGTTATTGTGATGATCTGTGTATAGAACAGGACCTGGCAAACAGAAAATGGTAAGAGTGTCTCATTATTCTTGTCCATCAGAACACGTGCTTGATATCGTTCTGGGCATATATCATCTCTCCCCACCACGACCATAGTATGGTGCCGTCTATGTAGTAGGTACTTGAGTCAATGAATGAATCATAGAAACTAACCCACTTAATTGTTGGCAAGTTTATCTTTTCTGCTCGAAAAGACATCTCTCTCACTCTGCCCTGGAGCTGTCACACTCTCATTTATTTCTGGCTAAAATCTACAGACTTAAAATATATGCGCGCCTTCTGGTTTCAGCCATCTGTCTGTGAGCATATATTAGCCTTCCTGGCACAGCTAGTGAACAAAACACAATAAATTACCACTTTCTCGCAGACTCTTGTTAATTGATCACAGCATTGCATGCTCACCTGGATTATGTAGATGAGATTTGCATCTCTGAAATTGAGGGCCAACTTTTGTGAGGAAAGAATAAGTGTAATGGATGGGGGAGGAGACAAAAAAAGGAAAATCTACAGTGTGAGAAGAAGGTGCAATTTTAAGATCCAGATTCAAAGAATCATAGACTATGTAAGATGATTTCATCCAAGTCATTTTACAGATAAAGAAACAAACGCCCAGAGAAGACTGGAATTATGTCCCAGTCCCAGAGTCAGTAAGCGGCAGTCTGGACTCAAACCCTGCCTCCTGCCCTTCCTCCAGTTTTCTTTCAATTGCACCCACTTCAACCCAAAGCCTCTGAGTGCCTGCCATGGCTAGGTCCACCTGCTAGCTGTGCGACTTTGGACAAGTTGCTTAACGTCTCTGAGCCTCCATGCATCTTTATCTATCCAAGGGGAGAGTAATAGTGCATGTCCCACAGGGCTGCTGGAAGGGTTCAGGGGTGCAGTGTCTGCATCTAGGGTGTGTTTGTGGGTGTGTGTATGTGTTTGTACACACCACAATGCCTGGCAGCTTTGCTCACCAAGACTATTGACACGAGGACAAAACTTAGCAGTTTTCTTTTGCTCAGTTCTGCTCACTGGGGAGACTTTGAGCCAGTTTCCTCCATGACTCCCATCTATAGCCCGCTGTTTCATGAAGAGGGATTTTCAGTGATGACTGTAATCCAGGATTTCTCAACTTGGACGCTGTTGACGTTTCAGGCTGGATAACTCTTTGCCATGGAGGGCTGTCCTGTGCATTCTGTGCTGTTTAGCAGCAACCCTGGCCTCCGCCCATTCAATACCAGAAACACCTTCCCAGTTGTGACCACTGAAAATGTCTCCAGACAAGGCCACTGTCCCTTGGGGCCCAAAATGGTCCTCTGTTGGTAAGCACTGCTGGCATCCCTTAAAACGGGAGTTATCACTAAGACCACCTGGAGAGAGGGTGTGACCCCTTTCCCAGATCTTATTCCTGAATCAACACAAGATCCCTCTGCCGCCAGGTACTGTCCCTGGTCCCACGGACCCTCGGGCAGACCACAGTGCACCACAAACCGGAGCGTCTGGCTCTTCTGTTACAAGCTCACCTGGAAGGCTGGCAGGCTCTCTCCCGTGGTCACACCAGGCAGGACCCTGGCCTGCTGTCCACTCCTAGGTCTGAGGCCGTGGCTGTTCTCTCTCTTGCCCGGCTGTGTCTAGGCGCCACCTCCCACGCTCTGCTGGGACTCTTCCCTCCCTGCCAGTCCCGGCATCGCCATCTTGTTGATGACAGTTGATGTCTTTCTCTCTAACCAGCTCCTCCCATAGGACACTCTCGCCCAAGTGTCTTCCTAGGAGGGACCCACATTGTGTACTCTACCACTCACGAGCCACGGACTCCAAGACCCTGTGGCCAGCCTAGGTTTGGGGAATCCCTCCAGGAGCCAGGCCCCAGCGAGTGTAGAAGGGAGCACTGATGTATTCTCTGACGTTGCCTGTCCTTAGGGGGCTTATCCTGGCTCTGCCTCTCACTTCGAGCCTCTGGCAAGTGACGACCTCTCTGAGCTTTGGTTTCCTCATCCGTAGATGGAGCTAATAATAGTACACTTATAGGAGTGTGTCGGGATCAAATAAGACAAAACACGCAAACGGCCTAGCTAGCTGGCTGGCATAAAGTTGGCACTCAGTAAGTGCTACCAATACTGCTTAATGTCTAATGCTGGGAGAACCCACGTTGGAGTGAACAAGATCCAGGAAGAAAGCAACCACAGAAAAAGTGGTTTTTGCATAGTAGCTCCTGAAAGATCTGCTGTGGCCGCTTCAGAGGGGAGATGGGGACCCATCATCTTAAGATTCCTGGGGGTGGTACCAGTTCATCATTTCCCATGGAAATTCACCTCGGGGCTGTGTGCTAGCCATCATGCTTGAATTATGTGCTGTGTTCAGGTCCTTATTCCAAAGTCCTTCACCCCCGGAGTCCTGAGATGTCATTGCCACGTCTCAGCGGTGCAGAGGCACTTTAGAGAGATGAGACTTGACCTTGAATGGGCAGTGGGGTAGGGCTCTTGGGATTAAACACCTACCCAGGCTCCGTGTAGAATGTTGGACCAGTCTTTAATTTTGGGAAAAGCAGTTCAGTGTAGTGAAAGAACACATCCTTGGAGGTTAAACCAACTAGGGTGTTAATCCCATTTCTTCCATTTGTCAGCTGTCTGCGTTTGAGCAAGTTCCTTCACCTTAGTTTCCTCACCTAGAAAATAGGTGTAGTTACATCTGCTTCATAGTGTGAAGATTCAAATCAATGTACATTAAATACTTGGCATGTTGTAGATGGCCAATATTTGGATTATTTTCCTTTTAAGAAAAATAAGGTTCTGAGAAGAAAAATTATCAGAATGACTAAAGAGGCAGTAATGTTCCTCCTTCACAAGTTGTCCCAACCCTGGAAAAACAAAGACATCAATTCCAGGCTCAAGATATTTTGTACACCACTGCATTGGCATTCTAGATGTTTCTGTGCATTCCAGGGGCCTTTAACATTCCAGACTCCAAATATTATGTTTTTACTTGACTGTCTTGGTGAATTAGTTGGAATTAGCAAACCAAAGCAACTATTAAGTGGTTGAATTCTTGAACTGGGTCCATTGGCCTGGCTACATCCTGTGTGATTAACAAGATTATTTCCCAGTAAAGATGGAAGTAAATCATTTTCTGAGACTGAAGTCAAATTCATGATGTATAAGGGCTTGTGCTATATATCCTCTTCAACACTGATTCGACAAATAATTACTGTCTTCTCTGCCCCAGACTCTCTGAGATGGAGATCCTAGAGGTGGAGCAGCTGGTAAGACAGAGAAGAGCTACCATCTTGGGACTAACACTGTAGTCAGAGGGGTGGGCTGATGAGGGTCTAGGGCTAGGGTGCAAAGAACAGACAATACACAAATAAATATGTAGAGTAAATTCAGATAACTGCCCTAGGAAGGAGAAAGGGAAAGGGATTGACATGTTTGAGGATAAAGACGGACAGAGAGCTGGAGTTTATTGAAGAGGAGCAGAGTAGCTGGAGATATGGGGAAAAAAGACAGGGTCTTGCAGTTCACATAAGAGTTTGTAAGCTGTGGCAAGCAAAGAGATAGTATTTTATCTGAGTATGATGGAAAGTCATTGGGGATTTTTAAGACAGGTTATATAGAATGCACCTTGGTCTTTTCTCTCACACTCAGAACACAACTCACTAAAAACCAGATTTTTAATTGAATGTAGAATAGAAACCCTGTTATCCAATATGATGGTCATTTAGTTAATCAAAAAAATCAATTAAAGTGGGAACTTATGACTAATGAATATGCCTTAAACATTTAATTTTCACTCTAAACGTACAAACGTGCATTTACTTGCCATTCTTCTCATGCAGGGTCAAAAGTTTGAGTAGGAAAATGTGGTTTGGAGTTCTCCCTTTGAAATTTGTGCAAACCCATAACCATAATGCAAGTGGATGTCCACTTCTGGTTTCTTGAAAGTGGGGCATCCACGTGATATGTAATGCATTTAATTCAGCTCTGTACTTACAAGAAGAACTATTACTGGCACAGACCGGTCAGTGCTGAACACAGTTGGTTCTTGGTAAACATCTAACTTCGTGGTGAGAGTAGATGTGTTGGACCAGGAAAGTTCAGCCTTTTCTGAGCAACAGTTGTTACACCTCATATAGAGAATAAAATGTCCAGGTTAATCCAGCAAGTCCTCTGAAAGCTTCGCCTGATTTGCCAAACCATATATCATCCCGCTGTGCTGGGCTTTAGGGAGTTACGGAAATACTGCAAGTATTTCATCTGGGGCCGGGGATGGGGTTGAATTATTTAAAGTATTGCTTAGAGAATCTCTTTGTAAAATGCGGGCCAAAGCATATAATTACTTCTCGATTAATTCCTAGGCAGAATCTGAACTTTTGCATATTAGATTTGCCCAAAGAGAAGTACACTGGTAAGCTCCTATTTGTAAGTTATTTAACAATCCCTCAAAAAAAAAGAAAAGAAAAAATCCTGGGAAGCAGAAGGGCTTTTATTCCTCCATGTTCCCTAATTTCTTTTGGAGGAAGTTATCTAGAGATGCTGGCTAAAGATTAAAAAAAGGAGTATATTTTATGGGGATGAGGTCAGCAAGCCTCCTCTTTCGGACAGAACAACAAGGATAGAAGTCTCTGGAACAGCAGACTCTCAAATCAATCCAGTGAGATGGGCTGGAGCAACAGACCCCAGCCAAAAGCCTCTTCAAGCCCTGGAAGGTAAACATGTGGCCTGTTTATGTCAAGAAAGATCCTACCCAGTCCCTCTCCGCACCCTGATCCCCAGCTCGGGTCACTGTGTCAGCAGGGCCCAGTGTCAAGTGCGTTCCTCTGGGGGCACCATCTCAGTCGTGCTCCCTAACGAGCCCCAGTGTCCACACGTGATGCCTCTCTTATACTGGAAGCAGAGCTCAGGTCAGGAGCTTGTACATGAATAGTCTCTGAAAGGTGGCTTTGGCTTTTGACTTGCTGGAATGCAGGATGACTGACAGGTAAGGTCAGGGGACAATCTGTAAAAAGAAGCAAACTTCTATCTCTCCTGGATAACTGCAGCCACCCTGTGATTTCTCAGTTCTAAGCTTTCTTCCCAGCCCCCTCTGGCAATCGTTCCGAAAGAGATGCAGCCTGTGACTGGCTTGTGTAGAAACCACCAATGTCCTCTATACCTTAAGATGTGGCCCTCAGTTCCTTCTGGCCTCAGTTCTCATGCCTTCCACAGGACCGGAGCCTAAAGACCTTAGCGAGCATGTGCTTGAGCGGTTCCCAAACTTTTGATTTTCCTGGATCAGGAAAAACTCCAATTTCATTTTTCAGCGTGATGCACTTCTCACAATACATGAGGCCCAGAGCGCTGGAGAATCCGTCACCTGCCGCCACAGCTCCCCGTCCTGCCTCCACCCCTCTGTGTCAGGCCACACCTCCCACCCCGTCGTCCGTACAAAGCGCAGAACCCAGTCTGTGATTCACACACCCCGAGTCTCTGCCCGGACACCCGTCCACACTTCACCCACCCCTAGAGACCTCCACTCACGTTTCAAGGCACAAATCAACCATAATTTCTCCTTTCTGACTTTCTACGAACTCCTCGCCATTCCCCTGCCTGAAACAAGTAATATTGCTTTTCTCTCTCTTTTTATGAAGTTTGTAATAGATATCATTTGATATCTATTTATCCATCATGCAACCCACAGAATTTTATTTTTTTAATGTTGGCTTCTTTGCATTTCCTGTCAGACTGTGAGCTCCCTGATGGATGGCAGGCTTATGCCTCTTTTCCCCCAGCACCTATTCAGAGCATGGTGCACAGTAGGCATTTGGCAAATATGACTCAAGTGCAGTCCTGCCATGATAGGCAGTGTCTTGCCACTGTCCTCACTGAACTGTATTCACATCCTGAAACCGAAGCGCACACTCAGGTGTCCCCCGGGCTGTGTGACCGCTCAGTTTCCCCACCCTCTGGCTAAATGTACCGTCACCAACACCAGCAACAGTAGCTCTTGCCTGGATGGTAATTTGTAGCTTTTAGAGAGATTTCCACCCACCATCAGTCTGTGAGCATCTGGTAATGCCACAGGGGAGGCTGAACAGGGATGATCAGACCCATTTCACAGGTAGAGTAGCTGAGAGTCAGTGGGGTTTGAGCCAAGCTCACCCAGCCTGGGCAGGGAGCTTTCCTAGACCCCATGTCCACATGGGACGATGGGAAGATCCAGACCTGGTCTGAGATAGGATGCGTGACTATCAGGTTAGGGAAGGATGATGGGAAGATTATTATCAAAGACAGCAGATGACACCGAAAAGCTAAATAAAAGCAGTGTGGCCATATACCCACATGAGTGCCACAAGTCTGGGTATATGACGTACCAGTGATTACATCCAGCACAGAACCTAGAAACCACATCAACAGGCATGAACCGTTTGCCTCAGCCTGCAGCACTGCAGCCATTGAGCTAGCGAGTTCCTCCTTTTACCTCGTCAGTCCCTGGAGTGTCCTTCCGTGTCCCCCTCTGCCGACGCTGACTCCAAATCCCTCTTCTTCCTCCAGAGGGTCAGGGACTCAGCCCAGACTCCCTGAGGCCTTGGTGCTCCGATCCCATAAGCCCTCTTCCAAGGCTCCCACTGCCTGCCCCTCCTCCAGATGTCTGTCTTCAGCAGCTTGAAATAACTCCAGCATCCTGCTCGGGAGCAAGCAAAGCAGCCATCCTCATGCGCAGCGAGCCCTCAGATGAAACAGATCAGACGCGCTGGAAGGCCAGGCCTTTCCCCAAGGCAGTGCTCTGTCAACTCTGGGTGGCGGGCTGGAGCCAGCTCGCGTGTGCTCCCAGGAGCCGCTGTGCACATCTTTCCCCAGCTTCATGTTCTATGACATCACTTTGGGAGTTTGGCATCGTCTATGGTGGGAGACCGTGGAAACTGGCAAAAGCCAATCATTAAGCGTTTACCATCACACCATCAGCACAGATCTTCTGGAGAACGTGATGAAAACTATGAAGCTTCTCCCAAGGAATATGCACATCCACAGTGTCACGGCATATGTTATACTAATTTCAGGGAACTTGTGGTCCTCTGGAACCCTGTGCCGGACCCTCACGTTAGAGACCCTTATTCCTAAGCTTTCTGACGGTTCTCATGGGGAAACGAAAATAGCAGTGAACACTGGAGCCAGACACTGAGCAAGGGATTTGAAAAATTCTGTTGCTAAACCTCATTCAGTGTTTGGAAGCGTGATTGTGTCACCATTGTACAACCTCAGAGAGGTTGTATGCCTTCCCCAGGATTTCATAGCTTTAAGTGGTGGAGCCAGGATTTGAACGTTGTTCACTGCACCATTGGGAATGCAGCTTTCTTTGGAAGAAACAGTGGAAAAGGCCACTGTGGAAGGCAGGATATGGCCCCTCCAAACATCCACATGCGAATCCCACCCTACCTGCGAATATGTCACCTTACGTAGCAAAGGGTCTTGGCCGATGGGATTAAGATTCAGGACCTGGACGTAGGAAATGATTCAGGATTACCCAGGTGGGCCTGATCGAATTACACGCGTTCCCCAAAGCAGGAGAGGGGCCAGAGGAGAGGGTCAGAGAGATGGGACGAGAGAAGGACTCCACTGACTGTTGATGGCTCTGAGGGTAGAGAAGAAGGACCGTGAACTGTGGCCTCTGGGAACGGCCTTCAGTTTACAGCCCGACAGAACAGGAACTTGGGTCCCTCCCCTCAGGGATCTGAATTCTGTCACACCCCCGATGAGTAGGAAACAGATTGTCCCGCAGCCACTCCCAAAGGAATGAAGCCCGCTGACCGCTTGATTTTGGCCCAATGAGACCCATGCTGGACCTCTGAACTCCAGAGCCTGTGAGATAGTACATGTGTGTTGTTTTAAGCCCCTTAGTTTGTGGCATTTCTTAGGGGGCAGCAGTAGGAAAGGAATAAAGTCACTTTCTCTTCAGGGCCTTCCGAGACGTTTCCCTTCCACACACTGTAGGGGAGGAGCGGGTTCGGGGGGTCGGGGCAGCGGGGGGAGGGGGACCCCTGCGACTCTGGGCTCCCCCGGTTCCTATGCAGCCACTGAGATGCACAGACCTCAGCCAGCCCAGTGGTGGTAGTGGTGCCGGTGGACGACCCTGTGCAACGAGACCAAGAGGACAGCGGGCCTTGGAGTCCAGACCTGGTCCTGGCATCACCGCTGAGTTTCAGGGCCTTGGGAGGAAAATGGCCTCTGGGAGCCTCAGTTTCCTCCAGTGTAAAACTCCATGAATCATTCCAATACCACCTACTCACGGGGCCCTTGAGACAAGCAAGGTGACAGTGATTTGCGAACTACCAAGCGTGGGTATTAGTGAGAGATTTTTTATTGCCCTTCTTACGATGTCTATCTTCCTGGCATGTTTTTGTCCTGTGTTCCTTTTCCTTTTATGGCTCTTAAAACACCACTGAGAATTTGGGGCATTGATACCCAAATTAATGGGTATTGATTTGGTCCTCAGCGCTGCACCCCCAGAGGTAGAGTAGAGACAGACAGGGTTTGGGGTCTGGGAAACAGCTTCCGATCCTGGCTCTCCCGTGTCACTTCACCTTTCTGAGCCTTGGGTCATTGCCTGGAAATGATGCAGATGATACACTTTACTTCCTGGCTGGTCCTGAAAGTTGCTGATCAAAGACCAACCACAGTCCCTGGCACATCTCGGGTGCTCAGGAAACAGTAGCTCCGAACAGGCGCTCAGCAGGGCTGGCCGCAGACTCTGGGCTCTCGTCTGAGCTTGACCAGAGCTGGACAAAGGACTTGGCTCTTCGGGTGCCAGGACCTATAAATTCTGATGCCACTGCCTCTTTCTGCTTCCTGCTCAGGAATGAAGTAAAGCTTACAGCTGCTCTAAGAGGGTCGGGGTCCCTGACAACAGTTGCAAAGAGACATCACCCTTTGGGGCTGTTATTCTCTCCATCCTGACCGAGTGCTGTCCGTCCTGTGTGGCTCACACTGTCTCGTGTTCCTTCTATGATGCCTTCCAGTGGAGGTGGCCGATATTCACACATAATAACCGTAATCACAGTTGTCCCTGGCATTTGTGAAACACTTGTTTTAATAGCTTCCACATGCGATGGCTGCTCTGGTCTGTATCTCACAATGTAGAAACTAAGCCTCAGAGAAGTCAAATGACTCATCCAAAGTTCCACGGGTGACAAGTGACAGAGCGGGGTCTCTGCTGAGTGACTCAGTGGCGTGTCGTTTCTTCTGCGCCGTGCTACTAGTCACATGTACACCTGCTGATAATTCTTATGATGAAAGGAGGAGTTCCAGCTCTCGAGCCCCTCAGAAGTCCCCAGGCTGGGCCAGGTGCCTGGCTTCCAGCTCCAGCCCTGCGCTGGTGGGTCACCTCAGTTCCCAACATGAGCAGGCAAGGGATAGCAGAGAAGGCCCCCTCTTGGCTTGAAATGTTCCCCTTCACATCCCTAATCTTGAGGGTCCCCTTTCCCGTCTCTGGGGGTCATCACAGTGAGTCACCCTGAGCCAGCGTCACACTGTCTATTCACACAACTTTGCATCTTGATTTAGAGTAGTTTAGCCTCTGTACAGATTGCCTTTATCTAGGAGCCACCTGGTCTGAGCCCTTTCCCAGGACAGCTGTCCAATCAGTACATCTGCCCATTATACCAGCGTGGATGAGAGTCACTGGTCGCCTGGCCAGAGACACTGCTGCTACCTTACAGATGGTTGATTACATCCTGAAGTATTTAGAATGATGGACGAGAAAGCAGTGGGCCAGGCCTTTAAGTACCTACTGCATACACACCATCTTATCTCCAGCTTCACAACAACCCTGTGCAGTAGGTATTTTATACCCATTCCATAGATGACGAAGCAGGGAATCAGGGAGGTCAAATAATTTTCGAGAAGTCACACACCTTGAAATTGGAGGAGTCACGACCCGGGGATGGCGCCCCTGGGCCCCTCCAGGCCTTTGGTTAGCATCATGCTCCCTAGCAATGTTCCCGGCCCAACTCTGCTGCTCAAGTTACAGCGTGTCTCTGCGTCAGTCAGGAAACCTCTCTGAACTTCGTCTGTAAGATTAGAGATTGACTCTTGTGATAAATTAGGCCAATTACAAGGTCAGAGAACACAGTCTCCACCCAAGATCGTGCTCATTTCTAACGCCAAGTGCAATTCGGGGGGGTTCCCCAAATCACCCTCCGGTCTGATAATTCACTAGAAAGACTCACAGACCTCACGGGAAGCTGCTGTGTGCGTGGTTGAGGTCGTCACAGGGAAAGGATGCAGATTAAGATCAGACAAAGGAAGAGCGACATAGCGGCGGGCCTGGGGGGTTTCCAAACACGAGCTCTGCTGTCCTCTCCCCATGGAACCAGGAGGGCTCACCCTCTGGGCATTGATGTACGATGCACACAGAGCGGTGCCGACCAGGGGGGCTCCCCCAGACTTGGTGTTCAGAGGTTTGATTGGGACCCCGTTACATAGGCATGATTGACTGCCTGTGTGGTTGGTGTCAGCCTCCAGGCTGACTGTTACCATGTGACCCAAAGCCCCCCACCCTGAGTCACGTGGTTGGTCTTTGGCATGGACGGCCCCTGCGCTGAGACTGCTGAATGAGGCCACATTCACAGAAGGTCCAGCGTGGCCAGCCGCTGCCCTAAACAAAGACACTTGTATCAGGTATGACATGGATTACCTCCCAGACACCAGAGGGCAAAGGCCAGACTTCTCCTTGGGAAAAGCCAGTTTCTCTACTACACAGCTTTAAAGTCCCTCCAGCTTTTCTCCCACTGCTCACTCCCATGGCCCCCTGTACCAGTGCCAGCTCAGTCCATTTAAACCACTCATCTGGCTTCCGAATCTTTATTCCCCCCGTCTGCTGCATATTAGGTATCCAATTCAGCACAGCACATATATTACTGACCAGCTATGTGCCAGGCACTGTGTTAGGGTTGGTTCCATGGATGAATAGCAACCTTGAAGAGCTGGAAAGTATAAGCCATCTATGAACAAGGACTAGCACAGAGAAGGGCTTGAAAATG
This sequence comes from Globicephala melas, assembly GCF_963455315.2. Taxonomy (NCBI): domain Eukaryota; kingdom Metazoa; phylum Chordata; class Mammalia; order Artiodactyla; family Delphinidae; genus Globicephala; species Globicephala melas. The sequence goes on from NC_083330.1 coordinate 71,772,530, forward strand.
CAGGCTGTTTCGAAGAAACAGATGTTCAATTGATACTCTAAGTATCATGGTTGGAATGTGGTCAAGAGAACATTCTCTTGGAAAATTGCTTACAAACTTACAGAGGTTGTTTCCAAGGAGTTAAGTGCTCAGCACTGAGTACACTTTAACCTGTAGACTTGCCATGGATCTGCCCCAGTGGGGCCATTGGACTAAGGGCCAAGCAGAATCTCTACTAAACTAAGCACCAAACAGTAATCCTAAACATAAAGAGAGAAAAATCTTCGCTGGGCAAAGAATATTGGGTTTTGGCTCCTTTGGTTATTCCAGCAGTTTATTATTCCTTTAACTTTTGCTCCTTCTTCTTTCTGTGTGTTTTCCCAGCTTGGAATTGCTGGCAGATGTTCGATATGCCTTTGGGCTTCCCTTCTACCCTGCCTACGAGGGGCAGTTTACTCTGGAGGAGAAAAGCCTTTCCCTGAAAATCATGCAGTATTTTTCCAACTTCATCCGATCCGGGTGAGTGGACCACGTGTGCCTGGAGCCTGCCCCGCGCACTCCCTCCCCTCATTCTGAACTCAAAGGCCACACTTTGTGTTGATGGACTCACCCTTTCCTCCCTACCACTGGTCTCCCCGGCTCAGCCTCCCCTTCTAGCCAAAATGACCTTTGCATAGATTAGTCTTAACAAAGAAACATCCCAATCATACACTCCCTTGTTCAGCCACATTTGATGGCTCTAGACCAGACTTTCTCACCCTCGGCACTGTTGACACAGGGCTGGATAAGTCTTTGCGTGGGGCCGTCCTGTGCATTGTAGGCTGTTCAGCAGCATCTCTGGCCTCCACCCATGAGATGCTGGGAGCACCTCACCCCTGTACCAGTTGTGAGAACAAAAATATTTCAGATATTGCCAAATGGCCCCTGGAAAGCAAAATCACCCCAAGTTGAGAACCACTGTCTTAGATGATCAAATGAAGTTACGACACGCGAGACCCTTCCTCGTCTGCCTCTGGCCTCCCCACAAACCTCTATTCTAGCCCAGCTATAGCATACTCACCATTCCCACTTCCAGAACTGGTTCCTGCTCTCCTTTCCACCCTGTCTCCCTTTACACCAGACAAGCAGTGCTCACCTAGCACGGTGCTCAGCCCCCTGGAAACTTCAAAGGGAAGTTGACCTTCAAAAAGAAGGTGGCCAACAGGTTTGCCCAGCTCCTGGCCCACCTTCCTGCACAGGCCTTGGGCAAACAAAGGCATTCCAGACACTGTCTGTGGTGTCCAGATAAAGGACACCAGGACTGAAAGAGACACGGTGACGTCTTGAGCATTCAGAGAGTCAGAGGGCAGCACTAGGTCCTGAGTGACACTGCTGGGTCGCGAGCTCACACCTTTCCTCTTCCAGAAATGGCCCAAGAGCGATGAGTTCGGGCATCTGCAACTTCTGTTGTGTGTAATGCAGCTGTTAAGAGCACAGCCCTGGAATCACATAGGGCAGGTTCAACTCCTGCTGTGACACCTGAAGATGTGTGACGTGGTCCTCAGAGACCACGTGCAAGTGGGAAGTGATCCCAGGTGATGAAAGGAGAGAGCAGTTTCCCTCACGGGGAACTTTCTTGCCTCCTGGGGAACTTTCTTTCTTTCTTCTCATTCCCCTAGAAATCCCAACTACCCACACGAGTTCTCCAGGAAAGCGCCTGGGTTTGCACCCCCCTGGCCTAACTTCGTGCCCCGTGACGGCGCAGAGAGCTACAAGGAGCTCAGCGTCCTGCTGCCCAATCGACAGGGCCTGAAAAAGGCCGACTGTTCCTTCTGGTCCAAGTACATCCGGTCTCTAAAGGCCTCAGCAGGTAGGGATCCAGGGCCACTGGGTTACTGGGATGCCATTGGCATTGCCCCTTCCTGTGAGGAACTCACAGTCTTTGGGGGGGCGGCTTCTCTTTGTCAAGGGCCTCCTGTTCTGATGGGGGATGGGAGGGGCACAGGGAGAAGATACTGGGAGGCCCGGGCTGGGGAGGGCTGGGCGGGTTCAGTAGGGGACCGATGGCAGCATTGGTGTGGGGAAGGAAGGCAGGGTCTTGAACCTCACGCCCGCTGCCCTTGGTGGCTCGGACGAAACATCTTGGAGAGGGCTTCCTAGCCGGGGGAGAAATGGGTATTTCACTGCTTCCTGTTGAAGAGAACTTCCTGTTGCAAAGGTGCTGAGAAGAAGTGAATCATAATGACGGCACGGGGAATATAGAGATCAATGCAGTGCCCTAAGAAGCTTCCAGAAGAGTGGGGGAGTGAGTGACAGAACCCAGCGAATGTCCTTCAGCTTTTTGGGTGCCACGATGGAAGTCTACCCCCAAGCTAGTGAGACCCCCAAAGGAGGGAGGACTCACATCTCCCCGGAAGCCTTCCTGGGGCAGGCGGTGCAGAGCTGAGGTTTTCAGTGTGACAGGAGCTCTTCACCTGGGGAGGGGCAGAGTGTAGCATTCAGCAGGGAAGCGACCTTTTGCCCAATATACAGTTTAGACTCTCAACTCTGCTTTTATCTTCTCAGTTGATGAACCCAAGTCCCTTGTACCCTTAGCATGTCCCTAGAGCCGGGAGGTAAGTCGGGTGCCCCACCCCAGAAATGTCCCTCTGTAGGGCATTAGTAGGGAACTCCCATCAGAGGCTGGGGTCTCTTTGGGCCAAAGGGAAAGAGACGAGGGAGGATGAGTCCTGAGCCAGGTTAGACCAGCCTTGCCTCTCCTGTTCCAGATGCAGCTGAGGATGGGCCGTCAGCAGGGACTGAAGAGGAAGGCCACCCGTTTGCCCCTGGGCTGACAGAAGACCTCCTAGGTCTCCCAGAGTTTGGCTCCAAGACCTACAGCAAGTGACCAGCCCCCGAGATCCACCCCCCCACCCTGCCAGCCTCACCCCAGCTGCCACCCTGGACACCTTATTCTCCAACTTAGCCACTCACTTTCAATAAAGTGTCTACATGCAGAGAAGCAGTGGTGACTCGGCTTTGTTCATTCGAGAACATCCCTGGGAGACGCCAAACTATGTCTTAATAACCCTCCCGAGGTTTGAATCCCAGGCTGCTGTTTCCTCCCAGTAGATGATGAGGGAGCATCCTCTGTACATCAGGCCCTGCTGGCTGCTGGGACGCACGGACCAGGGAATGGGGATTCATCAAGGGCAGACCCCAGAGTGACACAGCCTCACCTGCGTGTTAGGAAGAGCTCTCTGGTGAAGGTTCCAGAATGGAGGTAGGAGACCAACTCGGGCTGGGACAAATCTCTGAGTGAGAAACAGTATGGTCTGGAAGGAGGCCGTGAGGGCAGAGATGGAGGGGAGGTCCAGATCCATGGACTCTTCAGGAAGTAGAATTGGCCTGACTGAGTGTGAGAGGGCAGAGGTGCAAGGATGCAGAATCATCACCCCAGCTATTGGTTGATTTGCATTTCCAGATAAGCACCTGAGTTTACCATTCATCTCCTGAGGGACACATTTATGAAGGCAAATCTTCTGTTTAAAACTTCTTCCTTCCCCACCCCATCCCCATTATACATACACGCAATTAACCCAAAGTCAAAGCAGGTGGAGCCGGTTAACAGTCTGTCATTTACACGGCATGTCATAAAATGCGTTCACACGTCATTTCATTTGAACTCAGACCAAAGTCAGTGAATATTCATATGTTGGGACTATCACCCCCATTTTGCAGCTATGGAAGGCGGAGCTCAGAAAGCCTTATGTTACGCCTAAATTCACACAGGGGCAAAGTGCAGGATCAGAGTTCAACTCAGGTCTCCTGACTTCTCTGTTTCCTCACTCTTCCTGGACTTCACATAAATCTATAGCCACATCATGTGTCCTGTAAAACCTGTTTATATCACTGAAAACCCCAGGTAACCTCTAACCTTCATTATAGGCTTTTTTTTGTTCCATTTAAGTAAACAAAGACCCAACTACAATGCCTTAACCAAAGAAGACTCCCAGAGGCAAATGGTCCCAAGATTGATCAGTGGCTCAGTGATGCCATCAAGGACCCAGACACTTTGTAACCTTCCTCTTTGCTATCATCAGCATGTGGATGATGGCTCACTTCACTAACACAATATAGCTGCCACAGCTCCAGACATCACATCCCCTCCTGACAGCATCCCATGCTGGAAGCAAGCAGAGCAGGGTACCAAGGGCCTTGCCTTCAAGTGCCTCTTTCTTTTCTTGGAGGAAAATATTTCCCAGTAATTTCTAGCCAATTTCCCTTTGCATCTCATTGGCCAGAATAGAATGGTGTCCCCACTTTTAGACCAATCACTGACAGTGGGGAATGGGCTTACCATGATCTGATGAGACCAGGCATGACTTATTCCCTAGAGTAGGAGATATTGCTGTCCCAACAAAGCTGGGTGAAGTTAGCAGAGATGAATGGAGACAGTTGTTGGGTAGATAGCTGTCATTCTGCCACATAAACAATCTTTGCTCCCAAGACCAGAAGAGTTGGTCCCGCCCACCCGTCCTTGGGGCCATTCTTGTTTGACCTGGAGTTGGAGTTGGCCTGCAGCACCTCTACCTCTTCAGTCCAGAGTGGGCTGTAAAATCAGGTGAGCATGAGTGCCCCCGTGTCAGAGGTCATGGCCCTGGTGCTTCCTGGTACCTTTCATATAGGATGAGGCTCCGGGGCCTGGGGACTCAGACGGGGGGCAGGGGACACAGCGCCAAGAGGCAGTGCTCTGCCTTCCCAGGCCTGTTTGGCTCTTTTCGGGGATCCAGAGGTGGAGGTGGGTGAGATCTCTCTTTGTTTCCTGTGGCTGCCATAAGACGTTACCATAAAGGGTGAGGAGGGTGGTCTTAAGACAACAGTAATGAATGGTCTCAGTTCTGGAAGCCAGAATCCAACAGGACGATGTTGGCAGAGCCAGTGTCTCTAAGGCTCTGAGGGAGAATCCTTTTCATGCCCCTCCCTCAGCTTCTAGGGGCTGCTGGTGACCCATGGAGTCCCACCAATCTCTCCTCCATCTTCGCACGGACTTCTCTGTATGTGTCAAATCTGCCTCTCCTGTCTCTTACAAGGACACCCTACATCCAAAATGATCTCATCTTGAAATCCATAATTACAACTGCAAAGACCATATTTCCAAATAAATTTATATCCACAGGTACTTGGATGAAGACTTGGACCTGTCTTTTGGGGGGACACAGTTCAACTCACTGCAGGATTCAAGACCTGGGGGGTCTGACACTGTGTCAGGGAGGGATGGGAGGGAGGCTGATGCCCAGGTGGCCCACCCAGGACTGCTCTGGGAGAGCCTTGAGCTCAGATTCCCGCCGGGGGAGAGAGAGGAAGCAGCCAGCGTGAACTTTGGGGTGAGGCTTCACGCACCCAGAAGGCCCTGCTGGCCTTGCTCTCTCCACAGCCCGGCCCTAACAAAACCGATAGCAGTGTCACCATTTCCTGAGGTCTCACACCCTATGCCAATTGTTGTCCTATGAGCACTGTCTCATTTTTCTCCCCCAAATGAAATCCTGTTCTTGTGTTGCCATTAGGAAATGGGTGCTTGAAATTCTACCCCTGAACCTTCGTTCCCTTGGTTTCAACTACAGTCTGTCCCCAGTTAAAGTACCAATTCCCTGCGGAAGAAATGAAGGTTTCTCCTCTACCAGCACCTAGTGGGGGCTTTGAAATAAGACAGGCCTGAGTGCAGTGCCTGCTTTTTCAGGAGCTCACAGTAGGGCGGTGACTTGGAGTAATTCCTTTAGCCCAGTGGCTCCAGGCCTTGGCTATCTGAGTGCTTGTAGCAAATCCCAGCGCCCAGGCCACACCCCAGATGGAGTAGATCAGAATCCCAGAAGGGTTGGGGGGGCATCAGGGGATTTCAAGAACGAGCCCCGGTCTTCCCCGGTGGTGCAGTGGTTGAGAGTCCGCCTGCCGATGCAGGGGACACGGGTTCGTGCCCCGGTCTGGGAAGATCCCACATGCCGTGGAGCGGCTGGGCCCGTGAGCCATGGCCACTGAGCCTGCGCGTCCGGAGCCTGTGCTCCGCAACGGGAGAGGCCACAACAGTGAGAGGCCCGCGTACCGCAAAAAAAAAAAAAAAAAAAAAAGAATGAGCCCCACTCATAAGCTCTCTAATCTTTAGTTTCATCACCTGTAGAATGAATTCAGCTGAGTTTACTGGATGAGCAACACTCAGCAATGTGTAAGCGGGAAGTATTTGTATTTTCTCCTACCATTTCCCATTAGTGGTCGGCAGAATGAGGGCTCCCCAAAGATGAACGCAGCCTAATTCCCATAACCTGTGAATAAGTAGGGTTACAGGGCAAGGGGACATTAGGGTCGAAGATGGAGTTAAGGTTACCAATCAGCTGACCCTAAAATAGGGGGAAAACAGCTGGGATTACCTGGGTGGGTCCATTGTAATCACAAGGGTCCCGAAAAACAGGAGGGGGGCAAGGGAGAGGACCAGAGAGACGCCAGTGTGAGAAGGACCTGGCCTGACACTGCTGATTTTGAAGATGGAGGAAGGGGTTATGAGTCCAGGAATGTGAGTGGCCTCTAGAAGATGGAAAAGGCAAGGAAGTGGATTCTTCCCTAGAACCTCTAGAAAGAAATGCAGCCTGCGGACACCTCGATGTTAATCCACTGCGAGTCACGTCAGTTTCTCATCTACGGAGCTGTAAGATAATAAATTTGAGCTGTTTTCAGCCCATAAATGTGTGGTAATTTGTTACAGCAGCCATAGAAAACTAATACATTGCTGTACTTGTTCAGAGGTATATTTTATCCTGTGCTTGGACCAAAGATCAGGCATAGCTTATTAATTTCCTGATAATAAAAAGTTCACTCCTGTCCAATATCAAAACCCCAAGTTCACCATCGATAGCCTGGAAAATGGGGCATTCACATTCTTTAACCTGGTTGGGGTAGGTGATGGACTGATGCTCACAGAGCCCGTATGGCCCACCGACTTTGTAGACCCTGCACGTAGGGCCTAGCACCAGATGCCACCGGCTACTCGTTTGCAGCCTTTGAAAACTGAGATAGAAAACATCCCATTTGAACATCCAGTCATCATCATCATGCCTACTTTGCAGATTCACCCTCTGCTGATGTGCTGTGTACAGGAACAGAACACAAGAAAGTACTGTCCACAAAGCCTGGACAGTTAGCCATTGATCCAGGCTACCTACTACATACGAGGCAGTCCGTGACAGAGGCAGGGATGGGGAGCCAGAGGGTCCAGGGGCCAGGCCGTCTTGGCTCTGCACTGGAGCAGCTCTCAGAAAAGCCTGGCCAAAGAAACACGTACAGTAGTTAGACTGTCCAAGCTGGAGGAGGCCTGAACCCACATCACGAGGAAGGAGCTGAGCGGGGCTCACCCAGGCCCCACCGCCAACCCTGCTGGGGCTGCTCTCAGAGCTTGGGCCCAGCTCCCATTCTAGCACTTTCTCCTGCACTGCAGACATGCCTCTGCAAGCCCCTGTCTGTTCCCAGATGGTCTGGGCCAGCCTGACGTGTGGCAGGGCAACCATGAAGACGTCAAAAACTTTCCCCACCTCTGCTAAGGGCAGGAAGGCCCCAGAACACCTGGCATCAAGGCGATGGTCACCCAAGAGCCAGGAGGTGCAGGAGGCAGCACCTCCCCCTGAGACCCGTGGTGACCCTGGGGATCAGTAAGGCAGGAATCAGGAAAGGAAGTGATGATATTCACCATGAGTCCAGCGTCGTTCTGAGTCAGCTTCCTCCTGAGCCGGAAGCCAGACAGACAAGGGGATGAGGTGAGGAACTTTCTCAAAGGGAAGTTGCAACACAGCTGCAAGTCCCCCAGCTCCAGGCCCCGGCACAGAGGCCCCGGGGTGTCGGGAACTTGGGGAATCCAGGGTCCCCAGTGGAGCTGGGAAGACAAGGGCATCTCCTCCCGGACCATCCAAGGCTGTCAGGCCATCGGTCCAAGAAAGGTCTGAGCGTGTGAAAATCACCCGAGGTTCCTGTTCTCAAACTTTTGAGGCTTCGTAGGTCTCAGGTAGGGCTCCAAAATCTACATCTTCAAATAAACAATACCCCACCTAAGGAATTCCTCCCTCGTTCCCCCGTCTGCCACAATCCCATTTTCCCGACTTCTCACAGCTTTCATTTTAGTTCAGTCTCCCCTCCGTGACTCTAGACCGTGAATCTGTTTCTATTTGTCATCTATCAGCTTCATTCTAGGACTATTGATTTCCTGCTGAGAAAGCTGAAGGCTTAGCTCACTTCACCTCGCCCAGCCTCTCCTCCAAACCTCCAAAGGCTCAGGAACGGTATAATTCTTATTTCTCCTTTTGGATACTTCTGTAATTCTGAACAAGATATTTTTTTCTTACGCCACCAATTTTCTAACAACCCCTATCTTGCTAGTTAAGTGATGAGTGTGTTTGTATCCTGATATCTCTTCTTCTTCTTTTCTTCTTTTTTGCTGTCCAGGCTCTTAGAATCATTCTGTCCTGTAGCCTCCCCTAAGCCTTCCACGCTTTGTCCTCTCGGTGATTTCTACAGTTAAAAACCAGTTAACTTCATTTACCAGGTTAAGATTTTATATATATTGCTCACAGGCCAAGCTGTGAACTAGAATTACACATTCTGTTCTCTTGGTCTGTGATGCAGCCTCTGGGCATTTCCAGAGGCCTATTCGTAGCCTCTAGATCAAATAGCTTCTCTTTTACTAGACTCCATCAGTTCCTCAAAATCATGCTATGTGTTAGAGCGATTTCTGTTTAGACTACAGTATTATAGTACAGCTTCTTGTTTTATCTAACATTTATAGTTTCTTTCTTTCCTCTTTTTTTCTCTTCCCTTCTTTCCTTCCTTCTTTCCTTCCTTCCTTCCTTCTTTCCTTCCTTCCTCCCTCCCTCCCTCCCTCCTTCCCTTCCTTCCCTCCTCATTTTCCTCTGTACTTTTTTCACATCTTCCAGGAATGTGTATGTTCTCACATCCCCCTGAATGAGTCTCAGCCAGGTTTGGGTACCACTGCCTTAAGGATGATATATGGCTTTCAGATTCAGATAGGAGCCTGAGTTCTGACTCAGCAGCTCTCCTACTGAATGACCCACCAAACCCCTCCACCAATTGGGGCATTAGCTCCACCTGGAAAACGTGGACACGTCATCACTCTCCTGGCCCTGCTGTGAGGCTCCTATAAGGCAAGAGAAATCAATATCCTGCATAATTAGAAATTGATGGACAATCATTGGAAGATGTTTTCATTACGAATATATGTTTCTGTGCAGCTCATTCCCCACTTTGGGCTGAGCCCTCTACTCGGTGCTGAAAATACAAAGATAAATAGTCCCAATGCTTGAGGAGCTCCGGGTCTAGAAAGAGGCTCAGACAAGTAAGCAGCGGGTCTCAATTCAGGGCAACGAGGGTGCTGATAGCGACAAAGCTGAGGTTTCAGGAGCCAGAGGGGGCACCTAAGTCCGATGGGAGAATGTTCTCCAGAAAGGTGGCCCCAGGCTGAATACAAAGGATGAATAAAAATAAGCCTGGCGTAGACAGCTTGGGCAGGTGGGGATGGTGTTCTAGGCACCCCCCATCCCCTGCAGGAACAGAAGCACAGCTGGCCCCCAGCAAGCATACAGGAGCCCCTAAGGCATGACAGCATCTAGTAAGCTCACATGTTCAGGAGCTGCCTCCCTCCAGCCCGGGTCCCGACCCGCCACTTGCCGGGGGAGCCCCAGGTCTCTTCTGAGTTTCTTTCCCATCAGCTCCCCATCCTCCCAGGGCTCCTGGGGTTGCCCCCCCTCCCCTCCCTCGATGGTCCTGCTTCCACCCTCCGCCTATGCAGGCGCTCAGCTTCCAGTACCTGGAGCAAGTCTGCTCGAATGCCGTGCCAGCACCCCCGTCCCAGTGGTGCCTGTGTGAGCCAACCTTCTGGGCCTTTCCAAGGTCAGAAAGTGAGTCACAGCGGGGAAACAGACAAGTGAGGGAACTTTACCAACGAACCTGGGGGCAGTGACCAACGTCTGGGGCTCTGCCGAAGCGCTGCCTGGCCTGGGACATGGGCTGCCTTGAAAGGGGAGGTAGGACCAGAGTTGGTCCCAGGCCTTTGCTGGCTGACCCTTCTCTAAGATAGCCCTGGCATCGTCTCATCCTCTTTGTTTCTTTATATTCAAACTGGAATTCACTGGACCTCCCCTCTCTCTGAATGAACCCTCCGCCTCCCTCCCTTGCCCTCGTCCCGCTGTCTCCAAGCATCCTTGAGTCCAGCTGTGTGCCTGGTCAGCGGTGGGGTAATGAGAGAGAAGGGGAACATAAACCCCCTCATGAGGACATGGCATTTGTGTGTATCTCACTGAAGGACTAGAACCAGTCATGGAAGAGCTGGGGGAAGGGTGTTCTGGAAAGAAAAAATAGCAAACCAGGACAAAGCCCCACCCCAACAGCAGAGAGAAGACCCAGGAGTCCTGGGCCTGTCCCGTTAGGTGGAGAAGTCAGTGTGACCTCAGACACCAGCCCAGGTGTCTGGACCAACACGGTCCCAGAGAAGGACAATGCAGCATAGAAATGCCAAAGCTTGGCTTCCAGATCCACACCACCATTCTTTTTTCCTTCTGGTGGTCCTTCTAGCCCTGGGGTCCCGGCTTTTCTGAAGCTCGGTTTGTTTCACTGTAAAAGCGGGGAAGGAGATGACCAACAGCACAGAGTTGTGTGACTACAGTATAAGTCAGGGACCCAAAGGGATCGCTGGTCTCCACGTGGTCTGGTTGGCTGTGAGTTGGCAGAGGGCACGCCTGCCCCTTTGAATCCAGACTCTGCACCTTGCCGGCTCTGTGTCCTAGAGCAGGTTACTTAACATCTCTGAGCACCTCCAGACTTAGTGATGAAATCCCATACCTACGCTTCTCAGGAGCCATAAGGAGTAAATAAATTCACATCTATCAACGGCACCTAAAAGCATTTACATGCAGCAACTGTTCAAGAGGTGATTGTCATAATTAAAAACAATATTAGTAACTGGAGGTGAATTGCTCTTATGATGCAATGCTTTTTATTTGGATATTTCTGGCTTTTGGCCACCGCCCTTCTCACTTAGTTCAACAGCATGCATTAACACCTAATTTGTTCCCAGTTGTCTACAAGACTGTAGTCTGAAGCCAACTGCTCGTTACCCTTTGAAGGATGAGCTATAAATACATCAGGTCATCAGAAAGAGGAAGGAGCACACCTGGGCAGCCCAGAACATGTAAATTTGGCCAAAGGAGATTTCAGGGCCTGGAGCCCACCCAGTACCCTCTGGCATCTGCAGAGCAACTCTGGGCATCCATGTTAGGGACTGTAGGCCAGCTGGCTCCCCCTCCAGCTTCCTTGGGAAACCCCCTGGGGTCCCTCAGGAAGGCCACAAATGCAGACAGCCTCATGCTCTAGGGAAGAGGGAAATGGCCCCCGGTGCAGAGGGTCCAGGGCTTGGTCCCAGCAGGTGTGGTGTTTCCCTCTGTGGACTGGAGGTGTCCGGAAGGTCTAGAACCTGGACAGCCCAGGAGGAACGAGCAGGTGAGTCCTGACAATCTTGGGTGCATTGTTGAACCCCTGAACCCCAGTTTTCTCATCTGTACAATGGGATGTTCTTGACCATTATAGAAAATGCATGAAGTCACCTGCCACATCGTAGGTGTTCAAGAGGACCCAGTTTCTTTTTCTCTCTCCTCTTAGTAGTATATTATCATTTCCATGTTGTATCCCAAACACTAAGAAATTTCCTGGCACAGGGAATGCTCAGTGAGTGCTTTTCAGAAGGATGAAGGAAAACTCAGAGACCCCAGAGCAGACAGAATTCTCAAGGTGGGACAGAATTCACTGCAGGGTGCGGCAGACTGAATACTGGCCCTGCAAACATGGCCATGCCCTGATACCTAGAACGCATAAATAGGTTGTTATATGCCAAAGGGGGCTTTGCAGACGTGACTAAGTTTAGGGGCCTTAATATAGGAAGATATCTGGAGTATCTAGTTGGGGTGGGGGCCAATCTTGTCACCTGACCCCTTAGAAGCAGGGAACTTTCTCTGTCTGGGGGAGAAGAGATGCTGCAGAAGGGGAAGGCATGGAGATTCCAAGCATGAGAAGGATTCAACTTGCTGTTGCTGCCTCTGAGATACAGGGGCCTGCATCCAAGGACCAGACAGAAGCCTCTGGAGCTAAGAGTGGCCCCCAGCTGATAGCCAGCAAGGACCTCAGTCCTACAACCACAAGGAGCTAGATTCTGCCAACAACCTGAAGAAGCCTGGAAGTAAATTCTTCCTCAGAGTCTCCAGTGAGAAATGCAGCCCTGATGACACCTTGATTTTAGCCTGGGGTGGCCGTGGCAGACTCCTGACCTACAGAAACTGTGATAGAGAAAAATCTGTATTGTTTTAAGCCAATTTTCTACGCTAATAATAAAAACCAATACCCAGAACCTCCAGGTTATGAAGAAGTCAGAACCTCTAAGCTCCTTGGCTACTGTATACTTCTACCAAGCATACTGGAAGTATGACCGTCACCACTCTTTGTGGTGTCCGCTGAGAGCCAGGCTCCCATATCCCTCTCTTCCTTAAACATATACCATCCTTCAAGATATCTTACCAAGACCCATGGACCGTTAGACTTTGGGCCCCTAGGGTACCAGGCAGGGTCGATTAAGACCAAGACTTTTTGGCTGGGAGAATCTTGGGGGAATTTCACTGAAACTAAACATATCCCATACAATAGAATTCGAGTAATGTTCCAGACAAAGTCAAGATTTTCCCCAAAGGTTTCACAAGTGCCGTGGTGAACTAATGTCCTGAATCCCTTCCCATTGATGGTACCCCTCCCAGTTGTGTAACGGCTCACGACCATTTGATGGGTCATGCAGACAGGTGGGGATTCATGGGGGTGGAGGGGATGGGAACAGGGAGGGGGTGGGGGAAACTTTGCTGGGAGGACAGCTTGTTGCTACTTCCACCTTGAACTCTGATATCACGTCGGGGGCGGGGAAAATCCTTTAGTTGTGGTTTCACAGGCCATTAAGGTAAAAGTCACCATTCTCCTCTCTTCTCACCCCTTTTCTTATTCGCAGAGGCTGCAACTGGGTCAAGGATTTGGATGCGTGATGGTTCAGAACAAGATGTGGCAAACGCGATCAGCTGGGCCGAAAAGAACCAAAACTGTGGCCTGGTCTTTCAGCGACCTTCCCTTTAAAGATCTCCAGGGTGCCTGGGAGAGAAGGGAGACCAGCTGACCATCTCTTTCTGAGTTCATTTCCAGTTTTAATATCAGATATCTGTCCTGATTTAATAATTATTTCCATCCCCCTTTTTACTGATGAGAAAGTAATTCGGGTGGGTTTATGTAAGGTGCCGCAGTGTCCAGAAATGTCCAGGAGAAGCTAGCACGAGACACAAAGGAAGGTTATTTGCCATGAGCAGCAGCAAACAGTAACCCGGACCCAGGCTGAGCTCTGCCAGGATCATACATGAAATTCCTCGTTTCGTTCTCAAGTGAAGGGAGGGGTGAAAAATCCGTTTCCCCGAAATCCAGAGGAGTGAGAAATCCTGCCCAAGACCACACCCTGTAAGAGGGATTTGGCCCCAGAAGTCTGGCACGAGGGCTCAAGCCGTGAATAGCCATACCACGCTGCCTCTGTGCGACCACAGAGGCGGGGACTTGGAAACAGGCTCTTTGAAGGACGGGCTGAGGTTAACCGTGCAGGGATCGGGGGCAGGCGCTGCTGCTGGGTAGAGGGCCTATCATGAGGCGAAGTTCAGGGTCAGCCGGGGATGCTGAAGAATCATCAAAATTGACCTGGAAAGCCTCCTGCAAGGTACAGTAGACACAGTCACGATATGGGCCCTCTCGGTGGTGGAGCAGCAGGAAGCAGGCAGGCTGGGAGGACTGCGGAGGGCCCGGGCATGCCAGCCCCCCGAGGGTAGAGGCTTAAGGCCAAACCCGCCAGTCCTAGCCAGCTCCTCCTTTTCGGCCCTGGAGCTTCTTGGGCTCTCGTGGTGGATTCCTATAGACCAAGTCCAGGGGAGGCAGCTTCCCGTGCAGGGAACAAAGGGGCCGCCTCCAGGGACTGCCCCACCCCAGTGACTTCACTGGCCACAGAGCCACACACGCAGACAGCAGATGACATCATAACCACAGCCGTGGGCCGGCCCGCCGGGTGACATCACAGGCCCCGAATAGCTCCGACGTATGTTAGCGGTTGAGAGAGAGGGAGCAAGGTCACCGGGGCCCTCTACGGCCAGCCTCTGCCGTTCCTCTGGGGCCCTCTGGGGATTCTTCCCCAGCTGCTCCTTAGATCAATCGGCGACTTACGACTTGGATTGCAGAGGCATAAGAATCATTACTGAAAGCAGACCAGACAAAGGAGAGAAACGCAATCACCCCAAACCCCAGTACCCAGAGAGATACACTCACATCGTTCAGAGTGTTATATCTTTCTACTTTGAGCATTTATGAACATACTCCTGTAGCATATAATTATTTACACACTTAAACAACAAAAAGGCACATATACTATATACCATTTTGTACCCTGCTTTAAAAGAAACTTTTTTAATCAAATGTGGGCACTCACTGCATCATTAATTATTCTTCTAAGTAAATTTTAATCACGGTGTATTACTTTAGTACTGAATTTAGTACTAGTACGAGTATTACTCTGAATCTTGCAGTGTTGGAGGGAGGTTAGGCTCTGATATCTTGAGTAAAAATCATATACAGCCAAAATTAACCTTGAAAATCTCCTGTAAATGTCCAATAGGTACAGTTGGGGTACAGAGTACGCCCCTTTTAAATCTATGACAGCTTCTTCTCTGATGTTGGAGCAGATCTCTGTCTTTTTGGTTCATCACAAAAGAGCAATAGGTAGCTTGTATTTATAGGCATTTGCATTTTTAAATTTCCATATTTTCATCATACCATTATTATTCCTATTTACTTAGTGCATAGAGTCGACTATTCACAAGGGAACGCAAACACGATGCAGTTTCACCACGTTCTGCTTTACTGGACCTTCTTCAGCTTCATTTCGACCTCCTCACTGAGGACCAAGGAGGAGATCTGAAGGTCCAAACAGTCCCACCACAGAGACCACATTGTATAGCACTGTAGTCGCATAGAAGGTCAGAGCTTGCAGGGACATCTGGGATCATCTTGTCCCCCTCTGCCATTTTCTAAACGGAAACTGAAGCTTGGAGAAAGGAAGGGACCCACAACAGGTCAACAGCAGCTGGACCACATGTTATCAGGGCCCCCAGGCAAGGCTGGCGGGGACATTGGGGATGATGTATCCTGGCCTCACCTTGACTGGCCAGGTGGGGTCACCAAACTCCCGCTCCTGGACTCTTTTATATAAACATGACTACCTTGGGGTGTCCACAGGGCATGGATGTTTATAACTCGTCTGTTCTTCACACCAACTCGGGCAAGTAGGCCAGAGAGAGAGCAGTTATCATCAGCATTTTACAGATGGGAAACTCAGGCTCAGATGGGGTGAGTGACTTGCCCACCATCACAGAGCTGTTCCCTCGGGTCTCCTTGGGTCATTCATCTGACACACTCCAGGGCATTTTTTCGTCACGGTGCACTTCCTCTCACCCACTGTGTCACGCTGTGTTTTGTAAGATGGTGGGGAAATAGAGCCCCTTCTAGTACCTTCCGAGTAGCCACAGTGGGATTAGAGCACAGGGCTCCTAACTGCAGGCCAGTGTTCTTGGAACTCTGCTTTCCATATTTATGTTGTTGGCATCTATGACATTCAGAACAAGTTGTGCCCCTCTGGGGAGGGCCCTGTAGCTTCATGGCCTGGTGACAGGCAAGAGGTGGATTTCAGCCACTGCCCTTAGCCCACTGGTGGGGACTAAGCCGATGCCGCTGTGCAGAAGGGGACGTCCTCCGTCAGATACAAGGGCGTGTCTGCATTGCCTAACCAGTTTCTCTGCTGTTGACTACAGAGCTCTATCCCTCTGGCTGGACATCTATTTGGAATAGTCATATTTTTCCTCCTCAATTCTTTGTTCAAGTTTTTAAAGGTGCAGAATTTCTTCCAGCTAGGCCACCCCCTCCTCAACCCTGCTGGGAAAATGGGAGGTGATGGTAGACCTACCTTCATGATACAGGCTGCTGAACACCCAAAGCTAGAAGCTTCTGCCTGAGACGTTACTCTTTCCCTTTGTAGGCAATGAGCTCTGGGGAGGTCAAGAAAGCATAGAGCTTCAGACCTGCTCCCTGCAGAGGCCAGGCCGAGCCTCGGGGTCAGGCGGCGTCACACCCTCCAGCCGTCTGCTCTGCCCAGCCTCCCACTTGCTCACCCATGGAACTCTTCCTATATTGTCCTCTTCTCTTCTTTCCAGGCTCTGGCCTCTCTCTCCCTGCCCATCAGAAGAGATCGGGAATCCCTGTTATGGTATCAGGTGAGTCATCTTCACCTACGGCCAATCTGGGTCCACGTCCCGAGGAGGGTGGCGGAGAGAAGTGTGCTTCTCCGGATGCAGAAGGCCCTCTATGGCATTTTTCTAAACCAGAGAGTCACCCAGCATCATCAGTGACACCATCCCTTCCATCGTATTCTATCTCTAGCTACATCAGGACAGTTCAGAGGCTTTGCAGGCGTCCCTCAGCGCACCCCTCGATGGGTTCCACCCTGCCCCTCCCCAGCTACCGCACACAGGCAAGGCCCCAGTTCCAGTGGCGTTGCCCATTGGGCACGGGTTGTGTCACTTCTTCCCTTCACGCTAGCTCAGCAGGAATGAGTGAGTAAACACTGCTCCTTTCTGTGTGGCAGGGAGGGTGTACGCATAGGTCGGGGCCGGCGGTGGTGTGAGTGCGTGTTGCGCGTGTGACAAGCTGGAGATTGTGCGTGGGCACGTGCTCCCTCGTGCTGGTCCTGGCGGTGGCGTGTATCCTCACGTATGCCCGAGCTGGAGGTCAGGGGCCTGAGGGGCAGGAGGACATTGGTATATGACTTGAGGGTTCCCAGGCCGCCTCTCGCCAAGTGGTTTCCTCTGAAGCTCAGAATCAGCCCACACGGCCTGGGACGGAAAATACCAGCGTCAGCAGCCGGTCCCAGACTCATTCCGAAAGCCCGCAGTCCTGCCGCCGACAGATGGCCCAGAGCCTCCGGCCTGCGCCCCTCCGCTTCCAGGTGGTGCCTCTGAAGACCCGTTTCCTTGCCCACAGCTCGGAGGCCCGTGGAAACCCTTTACCACCGCCATCCCCTGACTCCCTCCCTCTGGCTTGTTCTTCCGCCCAGAACACAGCTCAGCCTTCCACCTTTGCCCTCGGTGTTCAAAATCTCCCCAACCAGAGCCTTCCCAACTCGCCCCAGGAGGTCCTGGAGTGTCGCCGAAGCCCCACAGGTCCCGGCGGCCATGTCTGCCCTGCTGTCCCTTTCTTTCTCTCCTACTCACGCTCCCTGTGGGGACCTGTCACCCCAGAGCCACGGGCATGTGACGCAGCATCAGCTCTGCTGAGACGGGGCACTGGGACCGTGTCCAGCCGAGGAACCACCAAAAAGTGCACATTTTCATACCCCAGAATGCGCACCCCAGACGCCTCACCCCGTCCAAGACCCTTCCCCTACCCTGTGGTGAGAGCCCGGGGGTGGGGGCTGGCACGTGGGGCAAGACAGGGGAATATTTGCAAGCACGTCAGTCAGCAGGACAGGTGTCCATCATACAGTCAGACCAGGGCATCCTGGTGCATCGAAAGGCAGCTTCCAAATGGCCACATCGAAGGGCCCCAGGGTGCTGCCTTCTTCTGTGCTGGACGCTGTATCCCATAGGCTGGTGCTGCCCTGAGGCCACCCTGTAATTTCACGGGTGCACCTTCTGCTGCCACGGAGAGAATCAGTGCTGGTGTTTGGCTGGAAGGCAGGTGCTGCCCTGAGCTGAGGCCACCCTGTAATTTCACGGGTGGACCTTCTGCTGCCACGGAGAGAATCAGTGCTGGTGTTTGGCTGGAAGGCACTGGGACCACCACGCTGGTGATTTACAGGCAGCAAGCAGGCTGGAAAGCTGATTCACTTGCCCTGCCTGTTGTTAAATATTCGCCCCTTGGGGTCGGGGAGGGAATCCCTCCCACCCACTCCCCATCCACCGCCCCCTACACTGACTCATGCATTTGGAACCGCACTGCCATTAAGACACCCCAAAAGCCCCCTTGCCTCTCAGGTTAGCAATTTCTTCTGAGTGAACTACATCGTCTATTTCTGCCTCTAGCCCCCTCTTCCTTGGTGTCAATAGATGGTGAGCAGAGCCAAAGGGAAATTTCACACAGCCGTGTCTTCCCAGATCCCCTCTCCTAGCTGCTTCACTACCTAATCCCTCCCTCCTGTATCTGTCCTTGATTTCTGCATAAAGCCCCAATTGCTGCTGGGTTCCAGGATGCTCTCTGGAACGACCAGGACACCAGCGGGACTTCCACACAGCCCAGGAGGACACTGCCTCGCAGAAACAAGGCTGGGCCCAGGGAAAATAGATGCTCTGCTTACAGGCTGTGTTATCGTTGCTTGAAAAGCCGTCAGAGAGGAAGTTCATTACCTCCCACCTGAGGAACCTTCTGATCATTATTGCAGTAGATTCTGAATTTTACTGTCACCAAAACAGATAACAAAAATTCAACTTAAAGTCTATCTTGAGGGCCCATTTTTGCCAGGTAACAGAAAACACAATGTAGTCGTTTCTTGACAAATTGAGTCACTGCGAGTACATGTGGGGACTCTTTGGGGTGACCAGGCAGGAACAGACATTCCCCTGCCTCTTCTCTCACCAGGAGACGTCTGAATCCTGGATCTCAGAGCATTGACAGGGACTGAATGTCTGGTTCATGTCCCCATATGTCCCTTAATGATGCCCACCGGATGTAAATGTTCTCTGCTAAGATTTGGTCTTTGCAAGTTGGGGTCTCAGGAAAACAGCGGTGGGGCAGGCTTAGCTCAAGGTGGGAGAGGCACGGCTGGACCACAGCCTGGCACCCTGGCCCCAATCTGCTATTCTTGTTTCAAGAAATGATGCATTGATCATGTTGGTCAATCTTTGACCCATTGATTAAAAGTACATACTGCATATTATTTTTAGTAGCTCTACATTTTAATCCCCAGTGGTGCTACAGGTGAGGTAAAGGAAGTTGCTGGAGAAGACTTGGCCTCGATATATAGAAGCTACTACTTGGTATGTAGTAGGAATATGGGCTTTGGAGAAGACAGATGTGGGTTTGTAATAAGAGTGTGAACTCCTGGGCTTCCCTGGTGGCGCAGTGGTTGAGAGTCCGCCTGCCGATGCAGGGGACACGGGTTCGTGCCCCGGTCCGGGAAGATCCCACATGCCGCGGAGCGGCTGGGCCCGTGAGCCATGGCCGCTGAGGCTGCGTGTCCAGAGCCTGTGCTCCGCAACGGGAGAGGCCACAGCAGTGAGAGGCCCGCGTACCTCAAAAAAAAAAAAAAAAAAGAGTGTGAACTCCTGACACACAAGAATTAAAATGTGTTCTGAAAACATTGTGGACTATAGGATGAGGACTTGGGCTTGAAGGGTCTTCCTGAGGAAAGAGACACACGTTTCTTACAAGGTCTCTATTTTTTTCTTTTAAGATTGTCCATTGCTTTTTTAATTTTAAAAGTCACACAAATTTGTTATGGGAAACTTCGTAAAAATGATATGAATAAAAAAATTTAGTCACCCATAATCCCCCCAGAAATGCCGGAAATAATTGTCATAAATATTTTGACGAAGTTTCTTCTGGCCTTTTGTCTCTGTGTGTGAGTATGCATAGATTTACATAATTATGCTAATCTTTTACATACACTTTGCATCATGTTTTGTTGTGTTTTTGTTCGTTTTCTTGTATCTACTATTATACCGTGAGCTCTTTGAATTTTCCACTAAGATATCTGTGAAGCCACCAAAGTACAAGGTGAAAGAGAAACTTAAATTTTCTTTTTTTTTTTTTTTTACCTTTTTAGCATATTATGTTCTGGTCGCTGAGTGTTTAATGTATCACATATCACCTCTCTTCACAACAGCCATAGAAGGGAGGTACTACTTTTCCCCCCATTTTACAGATCAGGAAATTAAGATTTAGATGGGTAAGTAATGTGTACGAGGTAGCAGATAGTACGTTGTGGAAATACAATTGAATTGACCCCACACCATACCATTCATTCATTTACTCATTCACTCTACAAATGACTGAGTACTTCTATTGCCAGGCATTGTTCTGGAATACATCAGTGATCAGAACAGGCAAAAAGAAATGCCCTCATGAAGTTACTGTCTACTGGGGGTCAGTGGGTTGAAAATAGACAATGAATAAAATAAACACAAACATCTTATAGTATAATAAATGGTTATGAGCGCTATGAAGAATTAACAGGGAAAGAAGAGGAGGTGAGATGGGATAGCATCGCAATCTGAAATAGGATGCTTAAGGTAGACCTCAAGGAGACAGTGACATTTGAGCAAAGTCTTGAAGGAGGTGAAGGAGGACATCGGAAAGAACGTCCCCCAGAGCCGGCAGCACATGCAAAGTCCCTGAGGCCGAGGGTACTTGGACCGTGGGCAGGAGAGAGGGGTGGAGAAGATAAGACTTGAGATTTGAGTCAAAGGGTCCAGTCAGTCTTGTAAACCAATGTCGAGACCCTGGCTTTTCCTTTAGATGAGATGGGATGGCATTAGAAGACTCTGAATAGAGTGACATGGTCCAGCTTGTATTGAAGAAGAATCCCTCTGGCTTTCGTGTGGAGAAAAGGCTGTAAAGGGAACAGGAATTAAAAAGAGCAGAGTTAAAACTGTACTTAGCATTTTGTAATAACCTATAAAGGAAAAGAATCTGAAGTGTAATAGATATATACACATATATGTATAACTGAATCACTGTGCTGTGCACCTGAAACTAACACGACATTATAAATCAACTATACGTCAATTTAAAAAAAAATTTTGTTTAAAGCATTAAGAAGCTGTTGCAATGATCCAAGCCAAAGATAAAGGGGGAGGGGTTGGACCTGGGTGATAGAAGGTAATGTGAGAAGTGGTCAGATTCCAGATCTACTTTGAAGGAGGCAGAGAGGACACAGGAGTGTGGGCGCCCTGAGAGTTACTCCAGATGATACTCGAAGCTTTCAGGTTAGATGACGTCACCTGAGAGGTGTGTTCTAGAGAAGACAGACGTCTGAGAACTGAGCCCAGGGCCATTTAACAAGCAGAGGCTGAAGAGGAACCAAGAAAGTTGAGGTGGTGAGACGGAAAATGAGTCTCTTTTGAGAGTCTGAGTTGATCCTCAAGCAAGTTGAGTGAAGTGAGTCAATGCCTGAGGTGCGTTAGTTTATCACATCCCCACCCTTCATCCTCTCCCCAGTTTATAGATGAGGAAACTTGAAGTTCAGAGGTAAGAAGGGAATTATTGAAGGTATCAAATAAGGATGTAACGGAACTGGGATTGAAGCCTTTTTCTGGGTGATGTGGTGATGGGCATCTTTCTTGGACTGGCTGTGTCCTACACCCACGCGTCAGACAGGCTCATGTGAAAGTGTGCATTCCTACACCAGCCTTCCACCAGGACAGAAAGGGAGTTGATCTATACACACTCCAGCGTCCTCCCTCCATGGGTGGGATAATTCTGAGCCACATTCTGCACTCCCTCCCAGAGCTCCCCATGGGGTTGGGCCCCCGTTGCCCTGGTCACCGCTGTGTGTTCACGATGTTCCTTGCATTCCCTGTGTCCCTTGACCATTCTCTTAGTGGGATTCCCCAAGTCACCTCCCAGTAACTCCCTTGCACTTGAATTCTCATCTCAGGACCTTCCTCTGAAGAAACTCAAACGTAGACTCGTTCGCATTCTGGACAAAGAATGTCGCCTGTCATTTCAGTAAACAAAGGATGTTGCGGCCATAAAGCCACCAGCCATTGCAGATGCCCCTGCTGCCCTCCCTCAGCTGTGCACCTTGAGGGGATTCAGGATGGAGAAAACCAGGATGCTCGCCCTAGATAGTTAAGATGCACATCAAAGGAATAATTTCATTTAGCCCAGACTCTTGCATCTCCTCATACATAGAAAAGTGTTAAATTCATTAACTTGAGATGTCTGTTTTTTCTTTAATTAGATTACTATCTTTTGATGTTTGACCATCTGTTTTTGTTTTTGTTTTTGGACAAAACACCTATATATCCCGGCCGCTCCCTTACCTCTTCGGAACAGTCCCCCAGAGCAATCCAAGAGGCTGTATCCTGGGCTATAGTCCTCAGTAAGACTGCTGAGTAAAACATAATTTTCAGCTTTTAGATTGTGCATTTTTATTCAATCGACAGTATGACAAACAAAGACACAGAGCCTGGGGAGGAGAATAGACACGTCCCAGAGGCCCTGCTGTGTCCGTAATCCGGGGGGGGTGAGGGACGGCTTGCCATGCACATCGAGCCTGCGTGTGTGAGACACGTAGATCTGGGCACGCATCCTCGTGTGCATGTGGCTGGGTATCCATGTCTGTGGGCCAGCTCATAAGCTAAATACAGGAAAGGAAAATGTAAGCAGCTTCTTATGTAAATATTGGGCAACTGAATAATTTTCTTTTCTTTCTAGTCATTTCAGTTTCTGAAACTTTGCTGCCCTTCCCCTTGGATGGAGGGTAGGAGTGGAAGTGGTGGAAAATGAGGTTATTTTTGTCCTGGGGATTTCAGGGTTCCTCCCTTTATGCATGTCTCGCCTCTCTCTCACACCCACCTGAGCCCCCAAAGGGAAGATCTACTGAAGAGAGGAGGTTCTTGTAACCTTGGCAAAGAAGACAGTGCCTCTGCTCATCTGGATCGCAGATAATCCACTGAAAGACACAGACCCACCCAATGGCTCCCCGCTGCCATCCCGCCCCTGGTATCCCAGCCCGAGAGAAAAGGGGTGGGCAGGCACCAGAGCTGAAACAGTTCTAGATCTGATGATGGAACCGTAGGTTTGCAATTCACCTACATTTGTGACAAATGTAAGTCGTTCAACCTTTCTGAGTCTAAGAAAGGGGGTGATGGAGGCTGCCTTGCAGTCCTCAGGGTGGCTGTGAGCTTCAGATGTGCTTAGAAGCCAGTGGAGAACATCTGAAAGAACAGGTTTTAGAACGAGACAGACAGATTCAAATCTTGACTCTGCCGCTCCTATGACCTTGAGAAGTAAATTAATCTCTCTAACTCTGTTTTCACGTGTGCAAACAAACTGTTCAATGAATGTTTAGATAAGCATAGTTGACCCTTGAACAGCATGGGTTTGAACTGCGTAAGGTCCATTTACACACAGATTCTTTTCCAATAAATATTTTAGAAATTGCTTGGAGATTTGTGATCATTTGAAAAAAACACAAACCAACCATGTGGCCTAGAAATGTTGAAAAAATTAAGAAAAAGTTAGGAATGTCATCAATGCCTAAAGGTAGGTCCTAGTCTATTCTCACATAGGCAGAAGGTGGGTGATATTTAATATAACATTAATAATGTGCTAGTTTTCCTACTGTTTCATAACTTTGCTTTCAAAGAATTACATTACTGCACAGTATGCCCCTCTAATAACTGGAGAACCTATCAGCCTATTATCACAAGTAAGTGGTTTTTCTGAAAAAAAGCAACAATGTTTCCAACACTGTATAATGACTGTGACTCCAATACTGTACGGCATAAACATTTTATAACGATGTATTCACTGGTGTACAGGCCAAGCTACAGTGACGCAATCGTATTGATCGCCCTAGGCTACCATAAAGCGATCACGTGGCTGCTTCTCTGTTATCAATGCATGAATTGTTACACTTGTAAATAAATGTGAATTTCTTTTTCACATTATCTTTTCTTTTTTGATGTCTAGTGTTAGTAAATACCTACAGTGTTTTGTGTCATATAAGAAAAAATTGATGTAGATACTGATAGAAAATTCATCTTGTTAAACAGACATCATAAACTTACAGTATCAACAGAAGTAATACTCTAAATGTATTTTCTCTTCCTTATGATTTTCTTATTAACATTTTCTTTTCTTTAGCTTACTTTATTGTAAGAATACAGTATATAGTACGTATAACGTACAAAACATGTGTTTTACAAGTGTTCCTGTTATTGGTAAGGCTTCCAGCCAACGATAGCTTATTAGTAGTTAAGTTTTGGGGGAGTAAAAAGTTATTCATGGATTTTTGACTCCATGGGAGTTCTGTGCCCCTAACCCCTGCATTGTTCAGGGGTCAGCTGTAATGCTACATTACACCAGGGAACATTATGGGATTATTTAAAATCCATATTTACGTTACATCAGTTTGATTTATAGAACGTATTTTTGAGTGATAAAAGTGAGATGCAAAGAGGTGTGTTTACATTATATTATGTCATTCTGGTAAAGCAAACAATGATCGAAAAACTCTATCCATGGATGTACACATACGTGGAGAGCAGAGCAGATGGGGAATGTGCATATCAGGTTGGGAGCACTGATTATCAGGGTGGGGTCCAGGGGTGGGGGGGGCTTATGACGTGAAAGGAAGAGGGTGAAGGAAGCAGAAAGACAAAGGAAGAGAAAAGCAGGTCAGCGAGACCAAAAGCACATACAATATAATCTCATTTTGGTGCGTGTGTCTACATGCATTTAAAAATTCAGGAAAAACAAAAGATTCCATTAGGTGTACAGCATATGACTCAGTGGAAGGACATGGCACGTTGTTGGGTAACATAAAACTAATAACTATAGTGAAAATGCTAATGAGTAGGACTTGAACTTTGAGTGACGTAGGGAAAGGACAGTCCCAGCAAAGGAAGGAGCAGGTGCAAAGACTCAGACCTGAAAAGCGGGGGTGCCCTCCTGGCCTGGAGAGGCACGTCCCAGAGTAGTGGGAGAACAGATACAGGAGAGGTGGCAGCAGGAGTGTAATTAAGATCACAGAAGTTTTCCTCCTTTCGTTGGCAGTGGAATGGCCAATAGAAGTTGAGAGAAGGTGGAGAAAGGAGAGGAAAACGTAGGGAGTTTAAGGGTCCTGATGTTCTCATCGTAAACAGCAGAAAATGAATTGGCCCCATGTAAACCTGACGAATTAGAAGTAATTAAAAATTAAGAGGAGTGAGAGAGATCTTCTAAGAGATGATACATGTCATACCTCTTAATTGACCAGCATCTTCAGATGACTAGAATATTCCATTTCCCAAATATTCTGGAACTGCAAAGTTCATCACTCAAACGATGTATATTTACAGACCCTTGCAAGGAAGAGGCATAGAAATCTCACACGTGTAAGCGTATCCTGAGTCAAAAGAAACTTCAGAAAAGGTTTATATCCCTTATCCCATGTCTTAGCAAAATCTCCGGTGCTGATGCAACTCCATGGCCTCTCTCTGATGGATCAATTAGCAGGGCCATCCAGGGAGGAAGCTGGGATCGGAATGGTAAGAATGAGGAAGGAAAGGAATCACTAGGCTCGAGACCCACCTAAGAGGTGAAGAGGGGATTTGTTAAGACGGTAGATGAGGAAATGCAGAAACATCCCCATTTTTCTGGCATCAGCCAGTGAGTGGATGGTTGTAGCTTTGTTAACACGGAGAGGCTGTGGGAGGGCCATTTTGGAAGTTCTACCAAGAGCTGAGTTGAACATGTCGTCCTTGGGATGTCTACGACAGATCCGTCGGACATATGAGTCTCAGGTTCCCGGGAGAAGCCTTGCCCAGAAGCGTCCATCTGGCAGTTGCTGGCATACTGTTGTCATTTCAGAGCACTGGAATGTACGCGCTCACAGGCGAAGCAGAGAAGAGACCCTTACAAAGTTCAAAAACCAACTCAGTTATTTTCGAACAGAATACCCAGATCCTCGAGGATTTTTGAGGTAAAGGATTTGGAAGGATCTCCTCGGAGGAGCATGGTTCCACTAATCATCTTTGGCTGCAGGAGTGACGTTGCAGCCCCGGACCTTGGCTGGCCCATGCGGTGCAAAACTGTCTTGAAAACCGCGTCTCCTCCAGCGGTCCCCGTGCCAGACCCTGTGATCCCACTTCCTCCTGTTCCCCTCCCTCCACTCCACCTCTGCCCCATGAGATAATGGGACTTTGGTCTTAGAGTTCTGGAAGGAGGGATTTAACAAGGGTTAAACAAGGATTTAACAAGATTTTACCTTCTTTTTCATAGACTACAACTTCAATTAATATTAGTCACAAATGTCCAGAAAGGAAATGAGAAAGCCAGGTCTGTGGGATTTTGTTTTGGAGATGCCTCAGTTCCAGAATGAACAGATACTGGGGGGGGTGGGGGTCCAGCAGGGTAGCCACAGAATGAAAGGGAGGGCTCTGGTGTCTGCGCAGGTAGAGGTCGCCGCAGGGGGAGGAAGGGGTGTGAGCACCTTTCTCAGGTAGAGCGTGGCTGTGGATTTCAACATCCCTCCCCTTGCACAGCCCATCCTCCACACAACAGCCAGGGTCTTCTTGCTAAAGAGTAAGATGACTATGCCACCCCTATGCCGCGGGTCCTTATTCTTAGAGCTAAACCCAAACTCTGTGGCCAGCACTGCGGTCCAGCTCCTGGCTAATTCTCTGTTTGCGTCTCCCTCCGTGCTTCCTCCTAGTACTGTGCTTCTCCACACTCACCTCCCTTTTGTCCTTAACCGTATCACCCTCATCTTGCTTCAGGACTTTGCAATTCTCTGTTCCCTCTGCCTGGACCACCCTTGCCCCAGATCATCCTGTTTCTCTGCCTCTTTCTAATCATTCAGGTGTCACCTGCTCTCTGGTCTTCCCTGAACTTGGCTAAGGAATTGGCTGCCTGAGTCTCCATCTACCAATATTACCTTATTTTTTGTCTCCATCACAGCACCTACTGGTACCTGCCAGTTTCTTGTTTATTTAGGTAGATATTTGTTATCTGACTTTCTTCTCAGAAGGTTGGGACTCTGTCTGTCTCTGACACTTCTATATCCTCCGTGTGAAGAAGAGTGTCTAGCGCACATACGGCACTTAATAAATCTTTGTCGATTGAGCGCTAACGTTTAATAACCTCTCACCTTCTCCTGGGAAAGATGTTCCATGAATAAACTTCAGATTTTAGTTCATATGAGCTATGTGGTTTCTCCAGCCTACTTAACCTCCCCGAGTAAACGGGGAGATAATAAATGTTTGTTGTTGTGTTTTTTAAAAAAAGAAAAAGAACCCTTCCTTCAAGGAGGTGAAGATGCAAAGGTCACTGGAGTTGAAAAGATCACCTGTTTTTTGAACACTGCCTCTTCTCCCATTTAATCTTTCCAACGGCTACTCTGGAATGAATGTTTTTGTTCCACTTGACAGATGAGAAGACTGACACTCAGAGCAGCTAAAGGATCCACTGGCAGTCACACATGCAAAGTGGCAGAGCAGGACCTGTACCATCCACACCGACAGCAGCGCTCAGGCCTTCTTCACGTCACCTCGAGCTTACACTGGGCCTGTGGGCACCTATCCAGCTCTCCTCCTTAGTTTGCTGTTAGCTTCTCTTGGCCTCCATCTTCCTGTCTGTAAAATAAGCAGATGGTCCTGATACCACACCCTCCCACCTCTCAGCTAGCTCCCATCTGTGACCCACAGCCGGGCTGTGAGGACGCGTGGGGCTGAGGCCGGCCCTCACTCCATTCCTGGAGTGTCTTTTTATTCTCCAAGAGTTACTCGTGGCAGAGAGACAAAACCCACAGCTCAAGTCCATGAGGTTTAGGGGATTTAACTCTGAGGTCAAATGCTGGCTCTGGGTACCCCTCGCCAAACACAGATCTGCCCCAAGCCCAGGGCAGGCTTGTCTCACCCAACCCCCAGGGCGGCTCGCCTGGCTCCTGAGTGAGTGCACGGTGGGCGAGCAGTGGGGGGCCCACGGGGTCGGCTCAGATTGGTCCAGCACATGGTCCAGCCATGAGAGACAGCTTCCTTCCAGATGTGTGGAATGGCCTGAGACCAGGCGTTTGCAGACGCCTGGAAAATGTTAGCTCTGGAGCATATTATCAGCCAAACCTCAGCTCTGGCCGTGGTTAGACCGAGAACAAGGAAGACAGCAGGAGAGAAGGGGCAAAGGGCATCTCCTCATGGAGGTGGGACAGTGATGGGAAAGGGGATGATGCGAGCGGGCGGCGGCACGGCCTCCCCTGCTCCGTCCGTGAGTTCTTCTCTACGCCTGACCTTGTTCAATCCAACTGCTCTTTTAGATGCAGTCTTCCTTTTTTCTTTTCTTTTTTTAAATTTAACTTAATTTTATTTTTTATTGAATGAAAGATCCTTTAAATTCTATAATGCTTTACAATTTTTTAAAGTTTCATGCACGTGATTTCATGTAATCCCATAATAACCCTTTTATCCCCTACCGTTAGATTGCCCCTCCCCCTTCCCTCCTCCCACAGGTAACCGCTACTTTGTTCTCCATATCTGTGAGTCTGCTTCTTTTTTGTTTTACTCACTAGTTCGTTATATGTTTTAGATGCCACATATAAGTGATATCAAGCAGTATTTGTCTTTCTCAGTCTGACTTATTTCACTATGGCTGAGTTGTATTCCATTGTGTGTGTGTGTGTGTGTGTATGTGTGTGTGTGTGTGTGTATATATCACATCTTCTTTATCCATTCATCTGTTAATGGACACTTAGGCTGCTTCCATACCTTGGCAATTATAAATAATGCTGCTATGAATTTTGGGGTACATGTATCTTTTCAAATTAGTGTTTTTGTTTTTTTCAGATATATACCCAGGAGTGGAACTGCTGGGTCATATGGTAGTTTTAGTTTTTTGAGGAACCTCCATACTGTTTCCATAGTGGTTGTACCAATTTACATTCCCACCAACAGTGTACGAGGGTTCCCTTGTCTTGTGGACATCTGATTTCTAATGGTAATTAGGCTCCAGGCCATTTATTATGTAGCAGAATAAATTCTTTAAAGGTACTACTAATTGGCACCAGAGTCCCTTCAATTCATTCATTTATTCATCCTTGCAAAAATATGTGTTCAGGCCCTGATATGCCTACATTCGTGTGGACTTTATGGATTTAATAGTAAAGATAACGAAGTCCCTGCCCTCCTCAAGTTTACATTCTGATGGGAAGAGAAACAATAATAAACATGGAAACTATGTATAGTACAGTCGTCCCTTGGTATCTGCTAGGTATTTGTTCCAGGACCCTTGACAAATACCAATATCCAAAGGTCTCAGTTTCTTTGTACAAAATGCTGTAGTATAATCAGCTCTTTATATCCACCGCTTCTGCATCGCAGATTCAATCAACTATCTGTGGTTGATACGGTGAGCTGACTGTATTAGGTAGGAATCAGTGCTTTGCATAAAATAAAGATGGGTAAAGGGGTAAAGAGAAGGGGGTAGTCATTTTTTATATGATTATCTGAGAAGCTCCTCTTAGAAGGTGACATTTTCGCACGGATGATTGTTTAGAAAGCACCTGTGATCAGCAGCTTGTGGCTGTATTGGAATTAGTAAGAGACAAGGACTCAAGGAGTGTTAGAAATAAAGATGGATTTGGGGTCAAGGGATGGGGAGAAAAGAGAAGGGAGAGGCCCAGCCACTTGGCAGAGAGGCTGGTGACCTGGTAAGATGAGAGACGGGTATAATTCTTTTTTTGAGCTGGTGACCCGGTAAGATGAGAGACAGGTATAATTCTTTTGAAGTCGTTTGTATTACTGTGAATAAATTTTCCTCCATTTCCTCAAAGCTTTATGGTAAGCTTTGCTACATACAGAGGCCCTGTGTGTGTGTGTTTGTGTGTGTGCATTTGTGTTTGTGTGTGTGTGTGTGAAGTAGAGGGCTGAGCCCCAAGTTTGCATCCATCCCAGGACAAGTTGCAGAGTCAGAACAAAAATGCAGAGGCGGCAGAAGGATGTGACAGCTGGAGGTGGCTATCTATGGTAGAACTGCAGTCTTTCTGAAGCCCAAATTTTTCTCCTAGGCAGAGGGAGTGTATCATCCTCCACACTTTCTATCCCGTCACACACCCAGCCCCAGGAAAGAATAACTGGGCAGCTTAATGCAGCTCTTGCGCTGTCCTCTGGGGAGAGAGCTGCCCTCTGGGAGCAGGCATCCTTCTCTGCTCTTCTAAGCCCAAGTCTTACCTGGACAGGTTCTCCACGTGGATTCCATGGATAATTCCACCCCCAGAATCAGGTTGAAAGATCCACTCATCCAAATTTAGTTATCATTATCATAAGGGCTACTGTAAGATACAGACTGAGTCTTATATAAGCAAGCAGACTCGGCACACAGAAAAGGCACAGATCCAAGACTTGGAAAATCCAGGCAGCTTCCTGGAGGAGGCATTTCAGTTATCTATTGCTGCATGACAGACTACCCCAAGCTCAGTGTCTTAAAGCAATCATTCTGTTTTGCTCACAGTGTGATGCATTGGTAAGGGCTCAGCTAGGTGGTTCATCTTTGATGCACATGGCATTAGTTAGGATGGCTGGGGCTGGAGCCTTCACTTCCAAGATGGCTGCTTTACCTTGGCACTTTGGCAGGGGTGGCTGGGAGGCTGGGCACCTCTGCCTTTCCACATAGTCTTGGGACCTTTCCAGTACGCTACAAACAACCAACGAAGAGGCTTCCCATCCTTTTAAAGGCAAGACCCCAGTGATTTCTGCCACACTCCATTGGGCGAAATAGTGATGGGACCAGTCCAGATTCAGGGGCAGTAGAAATAGACTCTACCTTTTGCTAGAAGATTATCAAAGAATTTCCTATCATCTGTAATCTTCCAAAGGAGGTGGTGCCTGAGCTCAAGGATCCAACATTTATTGAACACTTACTATGTGGCAAGCATTGGTCTGAGCACTTCATCTTTATATGTAATAGCTCCCTTAATCTTCATCACATCCCTCCAAGATAGGTATGATCATTAGCCCCATTTTAATTTGCAATAAATGAGGCTCAGAGAGGTTGAGTAACTTGCCAAATACCACACAGATTTAAAGTGACAGAACCAAGATTAAAACTCAGACTGCGTGACCCAGAGCTCACCCTGTCTAGCCCCACTCTTAGGAGGTGGCCAGGTGAAGGGGCTTGTGAAAAAACCTAAAATCAGGGATGTGTCTTCCTGGCCAAGAGAACAGGATGAGCAGGGTCCAGAGGAAGAGAAATGAAGAGTCTGAAAGAGGCTTGGGGCCGACGGGTCAGGAGAGACTGTATCCCAGAGGGGTTTGGGTTCCAGGTTTAGGAGTGGATCTTACCTTGAGAGCAAAAGGAAAACTTTTATAGATTTTAAAAAAGGGAATGTAACAGGTTTCTCTTGTAGGCCAATCACTGCAGCAGCCGGGAGAGGAGGAGCTGGAAGCAGAGGGCTGCAGGGAGATCAGAGAAGGATTTGCTGCGAAGTGAGAAGATGGACGCGGAGACTCGTCGTAGGAAGACATCCACACGTAACAGGAAGAAGGGGCTTCATCCGGCACTTATCAGTGTTTAGGCCTTGTATCTGTCCCAGCCCCTAGCAAGGTTTTCTTACATGTGGAGTAAGTAGAACGAGAAACACATGGGTTTCTGGGTTTCTCACACTTAGGAAAACAAAAACAGCTCTACAAGAGAAACTTCTGAACTCGTGCTTTGAAGCTCTGGGCCAAGCCCTGAAAGATAGGAAAAAAAAAAAAAAAGATTGTCAGCAAATATCACGCTTTTTACCCATGTTTATATGGCATCTCCCCTCACTCGACTTCTTTCTAAATCCCTTTATCTTCTCCCCTCTCACCAGGCAGGCCATGTGGGGAGGGGGTGGGTGCAGGTCCTAAGGAGGGTGTATCTGTAGGTCCTTAGTGAGACGTGAGTGGAGACCAGGCTCCTGGGTTTCTGGAGGGAGGCCCAGGGAGGAGCAGTGGGGAGTGCAAGTCGGGCAGAGATGGAGTTTGAGAAACTCAGAGAGATTGGCATGTATTGAAGCCTCAGCCCCATAGGAGGCTCTTGTGGGTAATACAATCATCCAGGGCTTTGGTCCCAGACAGACCTGGGTTCACATCCCAGCTGCGTGTCCAATGACAGGGGATTGTTCTCCTAAATCACAATGGGTCCACACACGGGGTATCGTGCAGCTAATTCACCCCAGGCTCTCCCAGGAAACCGAAGGCACAAAATGTTTAGCTTAAAATATCAAGTAAACAGTAAATAAATAAAAGTAGCAAGACCTCAGTTTCTAAATATCCATGTAATTTGTACATATAGAGAAAAAAATGACTGAATGTCACTCAGTGGTAACGGCTCATCTCTGGGAGTCAATCTTGGTGTATCTTTTGATTTGCTTCTTTAAAAAGATTCCTTTATAAGCATATGTTGTTTTTAAAAAATATAAATTATATATACATATATACACGTGTACACACACACATATTGGTATTAAATAGACAGCATTTCTCCATGTGTCAGACATTTGGCTAGACTCTGTATAAATGTTCTATTCTAATTCTCACAAAAGCCCTTTCTGGTCAATTATTAGTAATTCTTCTTTACAGATGAAGAAACTGTTAAAGATGTTCAGCAAGTGAGCAGAAATTAGATTTCACACCCGCGGCTTCTCCCCCTGGGCCCGGAATGCCCAGCCGTGGGCC
This sequence comes from Globicephala melas, assembly GCF_963455315.2. Lineage (NCBI taxonomy): Eukaryota > Metazoa > Chordata > Mammalia > Artiodactyla > Delphinidae > Globicephala > Globicephala melas. The sequence goes on from NC_083330.1 coordinate 71,805,019, forward strand.
CCAGTGCCCTTCCAGTCCCCCAGGAATCAGCTACCTCTGTCGAGTGTGGACATTGGGGTGAGTTGCTTTGGAAACCAGTCTGGGCTGTTTTGCCTTGGAAGATCACACTGGTTCAGTTTGTTGACAAATGCCAGTTTCCCACTGACCTGGCAGCTTTCTCCAGAGCAGAATTTGCTGAATCTCATAGAAAATAGGGGAAAAGAAAAAAGTAGACAGATTATCTAAACCAGATCTGGAAGAGAGAAGAGAGGCAGCATTGTGTCTGGGTGAAGCATGCAGGCTGGGCACAGTGGGGACGAGGCACCACACACACACCCCACACCCCACCCCCACCCCTGGCAAGGCTGCCCACGCAGAGCCAAAGATGCCCTGGAATCCGCAAGGCAGACGGACCAGGCGCCATCCCGCTGGCCCATGGGGCAAGGGGCTATCCTGATTCCCTCATCCAAGGACGGAGCTGAGGTTCCCCAGGCAAGTCAAGGACAGTCGGAGGTGAAGTTTCAGATGGTCAGTCCAACCCCTCACCTTACAGAACAGGAAACTGAGGCACGGAGAGGGGAAAGTCCAGCCCAAGGACTCACAGTGTGGTAGTGCCCAAAGGTACTGCAGAAGCCAACACCCCTTGCCCTAGACTCAAAGGGAAGCACGCTAACTGCACCAGGCCGGGGTACAGCTATGGGCAAAGTGCACAAGCTCATTGCTGTCTGGACGCCGCACGTCCATGTGATAAGCGCTGTATCCTAGTTTAACAGAAAGGGAAACTGAGAGCTGAGGGATTAAGCAACTTGCTCCAAGATCACTTAAGCAGGGATACTTGAGGTCTTCCCTGCTGTCTTTGCACGCACAGATTCCTGAGTAGAAATAGCCCTGAGTTCAGGGCCAGGAGTCAGGTCTTTAGGCCCAGTTCTGCTCTACAACCAGCCAAGTGACCCTGTCATTCTCTGAGACCACCAGGCCGCAGATCGCAGGGCTAGCGCTGCCATCCCAATGGTTTGCAGAAACTCTAACATTGCTCTTCGGTCCCCCCACATTCCTGTTTCTTCATCCATTTAATCACTATCTATCCATTCATCTGCCTGTCTATCCATCCATCCACCTATACGTCCATTCATCTTTCTAACCATCAAACCACCCACCTATATATTCATTTTCCCAATTCAGTCATCTTTTTCTTTATTATTTTTTCTCTTTATGCTTCTTTTCCTTTTTTTCTTTCCTCTTTTCTCCCTCTCTTCCTCTTTCCGTTCCCCCCTTCCTTCCTGTAAACACTTAACCTGAACAAGGTCAGACATTATTAGCACAGGTGTACCCAGCTAAACAAAGTCCCACTTCTGACCCCAAGTAGCTCACAGTCTGTTGAGAGAGTTGAAAGTATATCCACATGATTATAATACACATAATATACGTGGATATTTTATGTGTAACGTCTGTAACTGTCTTTTGAACCGAACAAAGAAAAACAAAATGCTGTAGGAACGAGAGATGGAGTGAGACCTCTGGCTGACACCTGCATGGAGGAGAAACAATGGATGTGCAACATCTGAAAGCATTCGGAGGAGCAGGGATGGGAGACAGAGTCGCGCTCTGGTCTGCAAGCCTGCTCTTGATTTCAGTGTCCAGTCTCTGTCTCCATTACTCCTCCAAGGGCCGTGCACTCTGTGGGGATCCTAGTCAGCTAGTTCCCCAGCCATACCCAGTGGCGAGCGCAAGGCTGGAACTCTGATGAGCTCCTCACCTTTGTTCTCACCTTCACTCACGCTGCTTTCCCCCAGTGGTGGAGTTTAACCCGTGTCTCCTGAATGCCCAGATTCTAAAGTCAATCAGGCTGGCAGCTGTCACAGGTGTGTTTCCACCTCATCAGGTGTCCCTTCTCCAGCCTGGGACCCCAGCCTTCACACTTGTCTCCCCTCGTATCTGCTTTCTCCCCACCACTGCCAATCCATCCATCCATGCGTCATTTATTGACCTCTCATCATGTCACCTCCTTCTCAGAAGCCCGAGGAGCTGCCATCACCTGGAGACCGAAGTCAACTGTCTCCTGACATGCTCTCCTTTCCCCGTTGAGCCTTTCCCTCTACTACACCCTGGGTGTCCCCCGAGCCCCAGTCTCCCCGCCACTGTACCCTAACCAGCTTCCAGCTGGACCCCCGCCTCCAGCTCTCTCCTCACCATGCCTTTTCCTGGTGGCTGCCACCAAGAACATTCTAGAAGATCTGACCACAGCACTGTTCTGTCGACACCTTTTCAGTGGTTCCCACAGCCCTCAGAGGGACCCCACACTCCTTAGCAGGACCGCAAGGGTTTTCTAGTTCTGGCAGCTTTCCCAGCCACTCGCCTCTCAGAGTGCCCTCCCCGGACAGGCTGGACTCTTCCTGGCTTGCAGACGTGCAGTGCCCTACGTCCTCCACCTGCAAACTTCCACCCACCTCCGGCCCCGTAGACCATGCCTCCCCCAGGCTGAGTGTATCCCCATAATTCCCTGAGTTTGCCTCAATGGCAACTCTATTGCTTAGTATTGAACTTGACTATTTCTTTATATGTTAATGTTTTGGAGACCAGGGCTGTAACTGGCCACCCTAACCCCAGCCCCTTCCAGTGTCTGGCACACAGTAGGTGCTCAGAGAACAGAGAACAGCGAAGGGGAGCATCCCCATCAGGCCTGTAGAGAACTAGATGGGAATCATGTTAAGGAGGTAGACTTGGAGCCAAGCTCTATGGGTTCGAATCCCACCTCTGCCACTTATGAGCCATGAAATTTGAGGCATGTGGTTGAATTTATCTGCACATATAAAATGGAGACGAAAGGACTGCTGTGTTTTGCGGTGAAGATTATTGAATGAATATGTGTAAAGTGCTTTACAAGGCACCTGGTACAAACAAAGAGCTCAGTAAACACAGGATTCCATGGTGAATCTGTGCATTCTTTCCTCTGCCTGGAATTTGACTCCCTCTCCACACCCTACCTAGCAACCAAACTCCTATTCATCCTTACGTGCCCTTTAGGTCCTGCCCATGGCCTTCCCAGGTTTGCTCACCTTGATGCATGCCTGGATGACCTCCATCTGCCATGTGGGGAAGTTGCATGTGGACCTGCTACGATCCCCATGGCTCTGCAGTGACCAGGACCTCAGCTTATCCCCTTGGTCACCTTGGGGTCACCTCTGTAAGTGAGGGCCTAGCTCACAGTTGGGTGTGTAGACAGTGTGGAGTTAAATTAACTCACTTTACACAGATGTTAGAGATTTGAGAGTGGGGAGGACATCTGAGTTGGTGCAGAGCGAAGGGCAAGGGTCAGGAGGCTGTCATCTTGCTTCCCCACAGTGACATCTATGTCTCCATCTGTTCACACACACTGGACACAGAACTGGGGGAGAGTATGAGACATCTGGCACTCAAGGACCGTGATGCCCAGAGACCAACATCGCTGCTCAGAGGTACCGGGAAGAAATCATAGCCGTCTCCAAAAGTCCCAGACGGGCTTGGCGGGAAAAGACGCCAAACCGGGGATGCTGTCTGACTTTTGGGACCTCCCATGCGCTCAGAGCTCCAGGGAATTGTGTGGGACTCCAGCCGGCTGGCCTCTATGTTGAAGCGAGCTGAGCGCTGTGGCCAGGGGAGCGAGGTCATCCCAGCCCTGCTGCAGACCGGCTGTTCATCCAGAAGAAGCTCTGCAGCTCAGAGGACTGTGCACAAACCCAGTAGCCACCTGGCTTCCCCGAACCCCGGCCCACGGTCTGCTCGGCTGTCAAGGCCCTGCCACTCACCACGTCCGCTTGCCTGTCCCCGGAGAATTTGCCCTGATGATTGAGTCAAGGGAATTTGGCAAGGACGTGCGCAGAGAACCAGGGCCAGACCGGTCGCTAAGACACGGTCAAAACAGGCTCATGAGGATGTGAGGGCAAGCGAAGCATCCCGCTGTGTGTGCTTTAGACCTGGGTCATCTGTGGATGAGCAAAGGACCGAACGGCCCGAAGGTTTGGGTTCAAGTCCGGCTCTGTTGATTACGAGCCATTTGTTATGCGCTGGGTTGGATCCCTCCCTAAAATTGAAGTGTTGAAGTCCTAACCCCCAGGATCTCAGAACGTGACTGTATTTGGAGACAGAGTCTTCAAAGGTGTGATTACGTTAAAATGAGATCACTAGGGTGGACCCTAATCTGTTGTGACTGGTGTCCTTATAAGAGGAGATTGGGAAACAGACACCCACAGAGGGGAGACCTTGTGAAGACACAGGGAGACATCTTCTACAAGCCAAGGACGAGGCCTCATAGACACCAGCCCTGCTGACATCCTGATCTTGGACATCCAGCCTCCAGAAATGGGAGAAAATAAATCCATTTCTGTTATTTAGGCCATGAAGTCTGTGGCACTTTTTTTTTTTTTTTTTTTTTTGCGATACACAGGCCTCTCACTGCCGTGGCCTCTCCCGCTGCAGAGCACAGGCTCCGGACGCGCAGGCTCAGTGGCCATGGCTTACAGGGCCCAGCTGCTCCATGGCATGATGGGACCCTCCCAGACCGGGGCACGAACCCGTGTCCTCTGCATTGGCAGGTGGACTCTCTACCACTGCGCCACCAGGGAAGCCCCCCTGTTTAAGTCTTTCATTCATCTTTGGATTCACAGTTCTCGCCTGTTGCTCTGGGCACAACTGTACGTTGTTTCTGCGTGGTTTGCATTGTCCACCGGGTTTACTTCCCCGTTTTCCCACGTGGACACAAGGCCCCCTCCAGCTTCTCATCACCTCAAGCTAAACCCAGATTAACATCTTCCCACGTATCCCTTTATAGTCCCTGGAAAAAGTCTCGGGGCATATACACAAGAGTGGGGCTGCCAGGCCATAGGACACACGCCTGTTTTATTTTATTGATCTTATTAAACAGTGCCAGATTGCTCTGCAGAGTGGCTTCCCAGCTCACGCAGGGAAGGGGGCTTGGCCATGCAAGCTTCACCTTCAGCGGATCATCTCCAGGAAGGCAGGGGAGGGGGTAGGTGTGGCTTTAAGGAGGCAGTGACTCCCAGCCCTTGGCCCCAAAAAGCCTCCAACAGTTGACAGACAGGACCACCCATGGCAGACACCTGCATTCCCCATCCAGAGCTTGGGAGAACTGAGGATATAGCAGAATGTCATGTGTCTAGAGTGTTTTTCTCCCTAGAACAAGGATGCAAACCAGTAGGGGTGTGTGTGTGTGTGTGTGTGTGTGTGTGTGCGCGCCAAACCCGACACCAAATCCTGGGGCAGTTGGATTACAATGCAAATGGAATTCACAGCCTTGCAAAGAAGGAGGAATTGGGAAAATGAGACCATCGATATCAGAAAGAGGGCATGTGGGAAGATTCCAATGAAGATTCCAAGGACCACAGAGTCCCTAATTCTATAAGCTTCCTTTTCAAGTAGAAAACGGCCCTTCCTCCCCGTCTGAGAGGCTCATCTTCCCTTGTCTGCAGAACCTATGGAGAAGGGTCCTGAGGGGGATGCGGTGGGGCAGTGTCAATCCTCCCCGAGGTCTACCTCCACCAGCTCACGTTGCTCCTAGATTTTCAGCCAGATGCGTCTTCCAGCAGCACGAAGGGATGCGATGTATCACCTGTAAAATTTTGGTAATTGGGCTTCCCTGGTGGCGCAGTGGTTGGGAGTCCGCCTGCCGATGCAGGGCACGCGGGTTCCTGCCCCGGTCCGGGAAGATCCCACATGCCGCGGAGCGGCTGGGCCCGTGAGCCATGGCCGCTGAGCCTGCGCGTCCGGAGCCTGTGCTCCGTAACGGGAGAGGCCACAACAGTGAGAGGCCCGCGTACCGCAAAAAAAAAAAAAGAAAAAAAAAATTTTGCTAATTTATATGAACAGGCACTTAGGTCATCTGTGTATAAGTGATTCATAAGGATGTCGAATCAGGGTGCAAGGAACATGATACTGAATCAGGTCTTATTTGTTAACATGATCTAACTAACCAGAGAGTCTGGATTCAACATGCCAGCTTAAGCAGCTGCGAGCAGTTTTAACTGTTTGGTAAATTCACTGAAACTGGCTCAAAGGTGGTCAAAATAGAACAAGGTTGAAATGCCAGAATTTCCTTGGACTTAGGGAGACTGGATTACTGGAATGGGTGGGAGGGAGGGAGACACAAGAGGGAAGAGATATGGGAACATGTGTATATGTATAACTGATTCACTTTGTTCTAAAGCAGAAACTAACACACCATTGTAAAGCAATTATACCCCAATAAAGATGTTAAAAAAATTTTTTTTAATTAAAAAAAAATGGAATGGGTTTTTTAATTCAATGTGCTCACCCACCCCCGAGTTAGTTTCCCCAGGAGGTTCAGTGGACAGTCCTTCTTCAAGCCTTTGGGATACACACTGGGGAGGGGGCTCCAGCATCCTTGAAAGCCTCTGACGGCAATGTATCCTGCAGGGCGGTACTGACAGTGGGAGGTGTTCCCATCAAGTGTGCGCCCTGCGTCCCGTGGGGATACCAGAGTCTCAGAGCAGTAACTGCCGGAGACCCAGTGGTCAGGGGTCATGACGGGTAACAGGGTCAAAATCAAACTCTGGTGGACTGATTGGGGACTGTTCCCTGACCTCACTTCTCCCCATCCCTCCCTGTTCAATACTCATGTGTGTGAGCACTAATGCCGAAATTCCCATACAGAATAAATTCCATAAATTCCTTTGTGCAATGCAGGGACTCTGTATTCCCATTATGCTTACGGCAATTCCTTTCCCCCTCTGAATCGAGAGTGACACAGAAGCTTGCTGGGGGCCGTAAACCCTGAGCAGATGCTTGAAGGACAAGTAAGAGTTTGCAGCAAAGAAGCTGCTGAAAGCCTCGGTGGGAAGAGCAGAGACCAGGGTGCAAACTGGCCCTGTGGGACATCAGTCTGGCCTGGGCGGAGGAAAGTGAGGGGTGTATGGTGGGACATGAGGCTGGAGGTCATCAGGGACAGTGTTGGGTACACGGTTAAGGACATTGGTCCCTCATGTCTAGAAAACCCCATTTTCCGCTGGAGCCCTTGATAATCTCTCTTTCCTCTGCGCCAAAGCTGCCTACACAGTAGAGATGTCATTCAAATGCAGAGCCCAGGGCCTCAAGGCTGCAGAGTGGAGGCCTCCTCTTCATCACGTGGATGGGGAACTGAGTCCCGGAAGGGACGCTGATCTGCTCCACACCCTCAGGAAATATTGAGCAGCTGGGCTGATTCTCAAAGCCCCGACACCCCCGAGGGCCTGCCAGACTCCACCCCTGTATCTGGTGAGGCCCCGAGTTCCACCACGGCCACTGCGCTGCACCTACGGGTCCAGCCTCGGCTGCATACCCAGCCATTGCAGTGGCTACCAGACCTTCTCAGGACTCTCCCGGGGCTGACACTGTCCCTGGTGAGCCCAGGTCACAGGACCTGAATGGTGGCAGTGGAAGTGGGAAGAAGTGGTCAGGTTGTACATTTATTTGAAGGTAGAAAGAGCAGAATTTACCAACAGAGAAGCAAGAAAGGGCAGGAGTAGAAGAATACTATTTATTGAGCCCCTGTGATGCCCCAGGCCTTGTACTGAGAGTTTTCAAATATAGGGGGTTGAATGGTAACTGCCCAAAAGATACTGGGTTGGCCAAAAAGTTCGTTTGGGTTTTTCCATAAGATGTTATGTGAATGTGACCGTATTTAGGAAAGGGGGCTTTACAGATGCCGTTAAGTTAAACATCTCAAGGTGAGATCAGCCTGGATTATTTGGGTGGCCCCAGATCTAATGACAAGTGTCCCTTATAAGAGACACACAGTGGACAGACACACAAATAGGAGAGGAGAGGCCATGTGAAGACAAGCAGGAACCAGAGCGATGCGGCCACAAGCCAAGGAGCGATGGGGCCCCCCGGGGCCTGGAAGAGCTGAGGAACAGTCTCCCCCAGAATCGGAAGAAAGTCCAGCCTGGCTGCCACCTCGATTTCTGATTTCTGGCCTCCAGAGCTGTGAGAGAATACATTTCTGTTGATTTAAGTACCAAGTTTATGGTCATCTGTTACAACAGCACTAGAAAACTAACACAGTTTTTCATTTCATCCTCATACCCGCAATGGAACGTATCTTATTACCCCATTTTACAGATAAAAAATCAGAGGCTCAGAGAATGTCCACAGCTTCTCCAAGATGAAACACTGACAGGAGCCGGGATCAGATCCAGGCCAGTTTGTATCACGGCACAGGCTTGATGACTCTGACCAGTTTTTCAAGTCAGGCTCCAAGGAAGGCATTCTTCAGACTAACCAGGAAGTGTTTGTTTAAAAGCAAATTTGCGGCCTTTTCCAGACACACTGACTCACAACCTCTCAGTTGCAGTCATGGGAATGTGTACATTTTAAAAGCTTCCAGGTGAATCCCATGCACAGTTCCTTTCAAGAACACCCAGTCAACACTGGGCTGCATCTGAGGCTGGTCAGACACCCAGGGGCTCAAGAATGAAGACACAGTGGCTCCCCCAGCCTGGTTCAGATGCTGGGGTGTCTCCTGGCACAGGCTGGTATGGGACCTTTTTCTTGAATGTTCTTTCCCCGAGTGCTTTGGAAAGCCTCAGAGCCAAGGACAAGGGTAACATGATGCTCCTTTCCACAGCAGGGCTGCTCTCTGCTTCCCAGCCTGGAACCCAGCTTCCTTCCCGCCGGCTGCCGAGCCAAACCCAGTGCAACCTGCACAGTCCAGCATGCACGTAGCTTTTCCACCAAACCTGCCCAGGACCCCAGACCATGCTCTTCCTCGTCTGAGCACTCAAGAGCCCTGGAGCCCCGAGAGCCCCTCCTCCCTCAGAGAGTCATAAACCTGGGCAAGGGCACCAGCATCCCGGGGTCCAAACCCCACCTCCACCCCTCATGGGACTTTGGGTCATCACTTCCTTCTGTGAACACAAATTTCCGCCTGAGTAAAATGGGGATGACGTTAGCGACTGCCTGTCCGGTGGCTCTGAGGTGACGAATTAAAACAACAGTGAGATGCTACTCTACACCTACTAGAATGGCCCAAATCCAGGACACTGACAACAGCAAATGCCGGTGAGGATGTGTATCAACAGGAACTCTCAGGCGCTGGTGGTGGGGATGCAAAGTGGTAGAGACACTTCGGAAGACACGTTGACGGTTTCTTACGACACTACACATAGTCTTACATACGATCCAGCAGTTGGGCTCCTTGGTACATACCCAGATGAGTTGAAAAGTTATAGCCACACAGAAACCTGCCCACGGATGTGTATTCCAGCTTTATTCATAATTGCCTGCGCTCAGAAGCAACCGAGATGTCCTTCGGAAGGTGAATGGATAAATAGACTAGTGTAGGTGAATGGATAAATAGACGAGTGCATCCAGACAATGGAATATTATTCAGCACTGAAAAGACATCAACTATCAAGTCATTAAAGACAAGGAAGAAACTCAAGTGCATATTGCTAAGTGAAAGAAGCCGATCTGAAAAGGTTACATGCTATAAGATTGCAACTGTATGACATTGTGGAAAAGGAAAAACTACAAAGACAGTAAAAGACCAGGGGTCTCCAGGGGCTAGGGAGGCAAGGGGATGAATGACAGAGCTCAGAGGATTTTTCGGGCAGTGAAACTACTCTGTGTGATACTGGGATGGTGGATATATGTCACTGTATATTTGTCTAAAACCATTGAATGTACAACACCAAGAGCGAACCTAACTGTGGACTCTGGGTGATAATGATGCATGAATGTCAGTTCATCCTTGGTAAGAAACGTACCATTCTAGTGAGTGAGCTTTATAATGGGGGAGGCTATACGTTTGTGGGGTCCGTGGGTATATAGGAAATTTCTGTGCCTTCCTCTCGATTTTGTTTTAACCCTAAAACTGCTCTAAAAACTAAAGTCTTTAAAAAAAAAAAATGGGAGAGCTTGGGCGAGAACCTAACACATAGAAGCAACCTGTGTCAGCTCCTGTCCCAGGGATCGGAGGCACTTTCTTTGATTTAATGCTCGCAGAAATCCCATACAATAGATGGCATTATCCATCTCTAAGAGGGTGAGGGAGCTTTGTTTCTGTAACTAACGTCTGTTGAGTGACTCTGCACGCCTAGCAAAGGGCCAGCTCCCAGGGGGCGCAGAGATGACAAGGGTGTCCTGTGACCCTGTGTCCCTGCTACCACCCACAGCAGCGCCTTGCTTTTGCCCGGGAATCCTTGTAGCTGGAGCCCAGGTCCGGGGCTGGAGGGGGTCTCTGGGTGGGAGAGTTCAGGACACATTTACATGTGGTTCTGAAGGGGTCTTCAGTGAGGTGACCCCGCCTCCCCTTTAGGGGAGAATTCCCAGGGTGTTGTCAGGGGCCGGCAGGGAGTGAGTCAGACCAGCCGTCACTGCTGCCTCTGTCTCACGGGTTTCATTTCTCTTTCCTCACCTGCGCACACCCCCAGTCAATTTCATTAAAGAGACCAGCAGAAACACTCGCCCTGAGGACTGGGAGATTTTACTGAAGGAGGCGGGGTGAAGAACAGGGGACGCTGTGTCCCAACCTCAGCCCTGCTGAGGACAGGAGACTCATGGCTGGAGGGGAGGGATCAAGGTGACCCGGGCGGAGGACACTGGAAGAGTGTCTGTGATGAAGAGCGAAGAGGAATATTAATAACAACCATATAGTCGGCATCTACCACATGCTGAGCACTAACTTCATCTCCATCACAACCCTGGGAGGTAGCCATTATCATCACCCCCATTTTACTGATAGGAAAACTGAGGCTCAGAGAGGTGAAGTGGCTTCCCCAGGATCTCCCAGCTTGTACATAACAAAGCGAGAGTTTGCCGCCGGCCCCCCTAACCCCAAAGCCCTTGCTCTTCTCTTCCACCTTCCCTGGGGGCCCCTACTTGTAGCCAAGGCTGGCGCTAGAGGTGAGCTTCTGCCCAAGTCAGTCGCGGCTCAAGAAATGAGTAGCAGCTGTGGAGCCGGCCAGGGGCCGCCCAGTGACCCTCCCAGAGCCGCCCTAGCTGTTTAGGCTGGGGCAGGAGGGACAGTTACCTTGACCTTGACCTCCGAGCAGACCTGGAGCCCAGGGCCACCCTTTATCAGTGCCTCCATTCTTGCTTAGGCCCCAGGAGGAGAGGTAGAGCCCCACCTGTGCCACCGCGCCAGCATCACAGGGAGGTGGAGGGCAGAGCAGACCAGGCCCAAATCCTCTGCTTTCTGAAGCAGCCATGTTGGTTCAGCAGAAGTGGCCTCTGCTGCCCCGGCCGGGGTGTGGGGCGTGCATCTGAGTAGCCCCGGGAGCTGGCATCGTGCCGCCATACTGTGTGGGCTCCGTGCACATTCGTGGGACAAATAAATGACAAACAAATAGGATGTGAGCAGATCCGGGGCCTCTGGATGCCTGGTCCCGAGCGTCTCTGGAATTCTCTGTGCATCTGGCTCTGGTCAAGGAGGCCTTATTGTTTGGCGTCGCAATGCTTTCAACAGGCCTCTGTTCTTAAACCCTCTCCACCAGCCGCTCTTTGGAATTTATTTACAGCTGCTCTGGGAGGTCTGTTAGAGAAACCGCTGAGAGGTTGGGCTCAGACTGAAGGAGAGCTTACGAACAGCTGGACGCGGGGACCCTCGGCCGGGAGAGGCGGAAGTGGAGCCGTGGCCTCCTCGGGGAATGAGGCCAGAGCCCTGACACTGTCCCCACCCCAGCCTCTGTCCTCCCCGTCACATACGTCCCGAGTGCCTGCTGTGTGTCAGTCAGGTTGCAGGGCCCAGACCTTGACACCCTTGTCCAGACCCTGCCCTTGAAGCACTCCCGGCCCAGAGTCCCAAGAAGAATATTCATCACGGACCAGGAGCTTTATTGAGCATCTACTATGAGCTAAGCGTGTCTAATACATCCTCCCACGGCACTTACTCTGTGCCAGGAGCAATTCAGAGTGATCAATACCTCTCTCATCCCTGTTTTAGGGATGAGGAAGCCAGTACACAGAGAGATTATGTGACTTCCCCAAGGTCACACTGCAGGAGAGTGGCAGGGGGCAGGAGACTGACCCAGGCTTGTGCAGGCAGCCCTGAACCATGGGCTTGATGCCACGTGGGAACGGCATCAACAACGGGAACAGCTAAGGGTGAGGCCTAAATCCCAGAGAAACTCTCCAGCAGGCCTGGCAGGTGGGGAGTCGGAGGTCACAGGAGGGCCCCTCACTAGGGGGATGGGATGAAACAGGACCCAAAGTTCGCACACTGGGGAAACCAGGGCGACGGTCAGAAGTCACACACTGGAAAGAGGTAGCCAGAGAGGTCGGAAAACTGGAACAGACGGGGGAAAAGGAGAAATGACGGGGCTGGAGCATCCCGCCATTTACCTAGAGTACAAGCTCACACGTGTCCACTCTCTGCCATGAGTCTGCTCTCTGCTGCGTGCCTGCTGTGTCACCTCCTGCACGGTCCTTTAGCTCCTTGTGCCTCAATTTCCCCAAATGTAAAGAGGGGATGAAATGAGCAGCGACCTGAGAGATTCTCAGAGCAGAGCTTAGCACATCATTAGCGCTTTACACGCGATTATTAAATTGACAACCATTCCATACTTTATGCGGCCACATACATGCACATTGCTCAGGGATGTGGATCCTGCTGTCGAGTGTGGGGAGAGGTGTGGGAAAAGGGGATGAGGGGAGCAGCAAGTGCTGCACTCAGAGGGGCCCTGTGTGGCCTAGGCAGTGCACCGTGAACCCTCTGCAGCGCAGATAGAAATGAATTACAGACAAGGAGATAAATAACCCTGTGCATTGGCCCTGGGCCCCACGCCTGGGTGATGTAGTCTGTCACCCAGCCCCCCACACATTCCTGCTGTCAACTAGACACAGCTCAGCCCCGTCTTTCCTGTGCTCCTGAGCTTCCTCTTTCCACAAACGGACTCTGAAGACCTACTATGTGCTACGCAGTCTTCCAGGCACTTTGAGAAGCAGAGACACGTGGTTTTGCTGGTCTCTTCCTCTAGGCCCGCCCGCCTTCCTCCTTTTCTTCCTTCCTTCCTTTTATTTCCTCCCTCCCTCCTTCTTTCTTCCCTTCCTTCCTCAAGCCATCCCTCCCATCACCACGTCATTCGTCTGCTTCCTTCATTCATCTGGCCCTTCACTTGAAGTCTGCCTCTAACACGTGCTGTGCTGGGTTCTCCGTGTTGCTGGGCTTCAGGCTAGAGAGGCAGACAGGTGTAGGCCTGGCTTTGCCCGTGGATCTCATAGCCCAGGAGGGAGACAGTCAATAGCTGAACAAACAAGCAGTGGCGCTTGGGCCAGGGCGGTGAAGGAAGCCAGTGGGTGATGGAGCTGAAGAGTTAGGCAGAGTGGTCAGAGAAGGGGCACACGGATACGGAAAACTAAGAATGAGAAGCCCATCCTGGGGAGACCTGGGAAATGGAATATTCCTAACAGTGGAATCATCTACTCACACATTCAGTCATTTGTCCATCTGCCCATCCGTCTGTCCAGCTACTGTATTCATTCATTCCTGCATTTATTCCCTTATTGGTTCCACTCATGAGACAGATTCGTCTACTTGGAAAAAAAATTGTTTTGGAGTCATACAGGTCTAAGTCCTGATGACAGTTTTGCCGTGTGTGAGCCAAATGGCTGGGGAAATTTATTTCATCTCTCCATGCCTCAGTTTCCTCATCTGTAGAATGGGCATGAGATGAGATGAGGATTCAGTGAAATGGCAAGTGTCTCCAGGGGCGCAATAGATGCTCTATAAATGCAACTACTGTTCCGGTCACCACCAGCCAGTCACTTAGAGACTGTCCAGCTCGTGAGCAGGAAGTGCCAGGTCCTGGGCCCACACTCACCAAGGCCGACCCCAGACACACACCCAGGCTGCAACACGAGGTCTGCCAAGACGCCTAAGCCCTGACGTAGGACGGGCACAAGGCCACCCAATCAGACCAGCCTGGGCTGTGACCCATCCTGGCTCCTCCACTCGCAAATGCTGGGACACGCCAAATTGTCTGCTTAGGGGGCCTCCCGACAATCACACAGGGTAGGCACTAATATGCTCCTGTTTCTTCAAGCAAACAAAACTGAACACAGAGACGGCTTCCCTGGTGGCGCAGTGGTTGAGAGTCCGCCTGCCGATGCAGGGGACGCGGGTTCGTGCCCCGGTCCGGGAAGATCCCACATGCCGCGGAGCGGCTGGGCCCGTGAGCCATGGCCGCTGAGCCTGCGCGTCCGGAGCCTGTGCTCCGCAACGGGAGAGGCCACAACAGTGAGAGGCCCGCGTACCGCAAAAAAAAAGAAAAAACTGAGCACAGAGAGACTGCTGGTTGTCCAAGGCCCACAGGTGAGCAGCAGGGCTGCGGTGGCGCCCCAGGCGCTTTCCCTCCTAACCCACTGCCCTGCCTGGCTCACTGTGTCAGCCTGCTGCAGGTTTCCTTGGCAATGAAGAATGGCAGCTGAGCCATCTGAGGTTCACCGGCAGGCACAAGGGGCCAGCATTTCGATCGTGATTTGGGGGATCTGTTGCAAGTGCGTCTTGCAATCAGACTTCCTAAAAGCGATCCTGGCATTCTCTGGGCTCAGCTTTACTCTTATTACAGAACATTGAGGGACTTTAGCGGGTGAAGCCGGCTTGGAAGGGCTCAGTCGCTGTCAGGGTTCAAAGACTTTGGTTCCAGCCCCCCTCCTGCCCCTACTTTAGTACATGTCCTGACATCACCTGGCATCTCTGAGTTCCCGCTTCCCCTCCCCCATAACATGGGGCAATAATACCGTCCACCTTGTGGTCATGAGCTATCTCTTAGTACAGGGCCTCTACATACCTGGTGCTCATCAAAGGGTCACTGAACCTGGATTAGCACCTAACACTTTGGGTGATTCCTTTAATGACACTTTTCCGCAGTGCTTGCCTCATGGAATTTGTTTTAAGAGCATCAAGTGAGTTCATGAGAAGAAAATGAGGATTGATGTTTACTGGGCAGTTGCTCTGTAACAGATACCCCACTGCCACTTTACATACATGATTTCTACAAATCCCATATATTCATTAGGATTATAGGAGCAAGTTACTCTTAATCTATGGCTTAAGCAATAAGTCATCAAATTAATTCATGCAGTGGGAAGTGTGAAGGTCCAGGTTTAATTCAGTAACACCTTAAGTTCCAAGGACCCAGGTTCTTTCCCTCCTTCTGCTCTACCATTCTCAGCATGTTGGCTTTTCATCCTCCAGCTTGTGCCTTATATGCACAAGATGACTGCTGCAGCTCCAGCCATCAACTTTGAACTCAAGGAAGAAAGAGAATGCATAGAGAAGTTTATTCTCCTCCTGAGGAATGGAGTCCTTTCTAGGAGCCCCCAGCAGAGTCCTCTTTCTGTCTCATTGGCCAGAATTGGGTGAGAGGCCCACCCCTAAGTCAATGAATGGAGAGATCATCAGAGTCACCTCTTATGGGGGTCGTGTCTATGGTCATAATCTCCCTCCACAGGCACAAGTCTGCTACCACCTCCGAGCAGCCACACATGGTTCAGCATCTGCTTGTATATGTTACAGTAAAAGGGAAGAGATGGCGTAATTGTTATGAAAACCACAGGGAAGAGAGTTCCCACTGAGGTCCAGAGATGAGAATTTGCTGGGGTGTGAGAGGAACAGCAAGGAGTCCACCGAGGCCGAGTGTAGTGCAGGGGAGGGAGAATGGAAGCAGAAGAGATGAGGGAGGCTGCTGGCCTGGAGGCCACGCAAGGGCTGGGAATGCCATGCTAAGTCAATGGGCAGGCTTTGGGAGGCTGGAGCCAGGAGACCGCCATCACCTTGGTTCCATTTGCCAAGGATTGTTCTGGTGGCTCTAAGAAGTGTGGACGGTAATGAACCAGTCAGGAGGCTGTGGCTGAGGTCCACGTGGGGATGAGGGGGCTGGACGAGGGCAAACCAGGCTCCAAAGGAGACCCCTCACCAGTGTGGCAAGTGTCCAGCAAGGGGTGAAGGCCAGGCACCCCAACCCACCAGGGGTAACAGGCGCCCAGACATGGGGAGACAGCTCCAGTACCCAAGGGCTTCAGGCTAAAAGCAGGGGCGGGAACGCCTGTAAATTGGAAACCAGAGCTTTAATTTGTAGAGGAGGTGATGATGGTAACCAGGGCCCCAGCCCTGAGCTCATTTGTGAATTCATACCATTTCATGATCAGTGGACTAAAGCCACCCTCCTTTGCTTGCAGCCAGGGAGAGAGGAGCGAAAGATGACAAATGCAAACCAGAAGTAGGAGCAGCCGGGAGGGAATGGAAGGGAGTTGATTTTCTCCACTGGGAGCGCTTTCAAAGCCCGTGCCAGCGCTGGTCCCTGTAACTGTATCTCCACCTCCGCCTGGTACCCTCCCACCGTCTCCCCCGCCCCACCTTTGAGAAACGCCTAGGCAGGATGACCCCAGCTCCTTCTGTGAGAATTTACCGCCCTGATGTGAAATCATAGCCCTGTAACTTTCCCTTTAAGAGCTGTCAGAGCCGGGGAGGCTGGCCAAGCTTGGGCTGGAGGTGGGGACAGAGGGAAGAAAGAAAAAAAAAAAAAGAGAGAGAGCGAGAGGCAGGAAAAGTTTTTTCAGAGGAAAATGCAGGGCTTGTCCTTAACCCTGACGTCAGATCTTGCTTTAATAAAACCCCCTCAGGGCTGCGGGAAGAGGCATATCTGGCACTCCTGATGGGCCAGGTCAGTCTCGGCCCAGCTCCCCCGAGAGGTGGCCGGATCCTCTGGGCTGCTCCGTAGATGCCTTGGCCACTGACCTCCAGGCATGAGGTGGTTCCTGCCGTGGGCGCTGGTGGCAGTGACAGCAGTAGGAGCAGTGGGCAGCACCCCGGCCATGGTGAGTCCTGCCCGGAGGGGCACGGAGAGGGGTCCCAGCTCCCATCTCCACTGGTCCTGCTGCATGGATGGGCAGGATGAGAAGGACTGGAATGTTAGGGGGCAGGGAGGTGTCCACTGAAGAGCAAGGGCGAGGCCCAGGGTGAGGAGTAGGGCTGCTGGGGACAGCTGATCCCGGCAAGGGGAGGAGCAGAGCCAGCACCTGGGGAAACAAAACGAACAGGACTTCCACGCCTTTTATTCCCACCTGAAATGCAGCAGAAAGGGACACTCGAAGGAACAGAGTCAGGGAGCCTGGACTCCAGACGTAGGAATGCCCAGACTGGCTGTGTGACCTTGGGCTAGTCACTCACCCTCTCTGAGCAGCATAAAGTAAGGAAAACTATTGTTAGACTTCTAGTCTTTGAGTTTGGAAAATGAGTTTCCAAGTGTCGGAGATGCTACAAGGCATGGGGTGGGGGGTGGGGGAGTTAGTAAAGGCCAAGAAAAGTTGGAAGGGATAATATCAGCTCTCAACAAAAGCACTAACTTGCACAAACAGTGCTTGTGCTGATTCTCTAACCCAAATGCGGCCGCCTTGGGCTTGCACAGCCCTCTACAGTTTATGAAGCATGTACATTCGGGTCTGCAGAGGAAGCCCGCTGTTTCAGGGGAACCCTAAGGGTTCTCTCTCTCCCACCTCCATCCCAAGGCACACGGAGGGGAAGGGAGGAAGGTCTGCACCTCCGAGAAGCCAGGGAGTAAGACACGTGGCAGCACAGAGCCAGGCGGCTGGCTCGAGGCTTGGAGCAGGCACGGGGCGGGCAGGAGGTGGGCAGCTGTGAAGAGCTTCTGAATCCAAGATCCCACAGCCCGGGCCAGGGCCTGCTGCCAGTAGTAAGGCCAAGAGAACGAGGGAGGATGGCAAGAGGGAGTTTATTACCCATGGACGGCTTTCTTGGGGACTGATGTGCCCTATTCCTAGATGAGGAAGCTGAGGCTTGGGGGTAAGCTACTTGCCAGTGGGCTCAAAGACGCTGGTTCTGAATCAACCAGATCTGAGGCTGAGAGCTGACGGCTGACCACAGGCCAGTTGCTCATAGGCGCTGGGTGACGGATATTCCTCCAAGCACGGTCGTGTGCATTGATGAGATCAGGGAGGGCGTCTGGGTGACTTGCTGTTAAATCCTCCATAACTTGTGCGGCTTCTGAATGAAGTTGGTGCTGAACCATCCTACCAAAAAAAAAAAAAAATAAGAAGAAGGGACTTCCCTGGCCGTCCATTGGTTAAGACTCTGCCCTCCCAATTCAGGGGCATGGGTTCCATCCCTGGTCAGGGAACTTTTAGGGAGTTTGGAGTTTGGGGTTGACATGTGCACACTGCTGTATTTAAAATGGACGACCAACAAGGACCTACTGTATAGCACAGGGAACTCTGCTCAATATTCTGTAACAAGGTAACTGGGAAAAGGATTTGAAAAAGAATAGATACATTATACGTATAACCGAATCACTTTGTTGTACACCTGAAACTGACACAACATTGTTAATCAAGTATGCTCCAATATAAAATAAAAAGTTTTTTAAAAAAGGATATTAATTCCATTTTACAAATGAAAGAAATGGAGACAGGGCGAATCAGGGACTTGCCCAGGGTCTCACAATTAATAAGTGGGAGGGCTCAAACTCAGATCGTTTCCGCCAAATCCCACTCTCTCTTCCATAGCTTTCCTGAAAACTGGAGCACCCAGAAGATGCCACATCAGCCTTTATTTCAGGGTTGCAATGTCTGGGAGGACAGGGGGTGGATGGTGAAGAGGTGAGAGGGGTAGGGTAGTGAGGTCTGAGTGAGGAGAAGGAGAGAAGTATGTGGGGGGTCCAAGTACACGGGAACCCCAGGTACCTCCTCAGAGCAATCTGCACTAGGGAAGAGGGGGTACAGGCCCTCAGGCTCAGCGGAGGGGACGCACAGCACAGGAGCTGGGAGTCCAGACAGACCCAGGCAGCAGGATGCAGGGAAGGTTTCTGGGAGGAGACAAGTTACCTCTCTTTTGTGCCGCTGTCCAGGGACCTTCTGTGGGGACCCATACTTCCCCCCTACAACACTGTTATCTGATTCAGGAGCTCTCCGGATAGAGCCTTAACCCCCCCGTGAGGGCTGGGAGACAAAGGTCAACCTGTACTTTCCTTCAGAGCCAAGTTCCTTCTGTGGTCATCTTCCCCAAACTCATACATAAAGGGAATGTGAGTCCGTTCAAGGTCCCACTGAGGTTTTAATGGGAAAAAGTGATGATAGATGTGTCCATATGGAAGAAAAGGTTCATGAGAATTGCCAAGAAAACTTCTAGGAAGTCGAATTGTGAGGGGGGACTTGCCCTGTCGGATAGTAAAACATTATCGAAAAGTTCCGTAATTGAAGGAGGAAGAGGCCAACCCAGGAAGAGATAAATCCAGGAGTGGGACAGGGCAGTGAGCTCAGAAACGTAGCCAAGTGTACTCAGGAATGTAACATATGATAAAGGTGAGCTACAGACAGACCTTGTTTTTCCATCTCTTTGTTCTTTTCTTCGTTCTACATGTAGTGAGTACCTCCCTTGTGCTAAGAGAGAGGGTCTACATTTGGGGGGGGGGGTTGCCAAGCACTGTGCCAAAGCCTATACATTTATATACGTAAGACCTTCCTCAGTTCATCCACATGACACTTATGATTATTTATTAAGCATCTCCTAAATTCTCATAGCAATACTATTAAGCAGATGTAATCATCTTCCTTTGGAGATAAAAACTAAAGCTCAGAGAGGTTAAGTAATTTGCCCAAGGTCACACAGCTAGTAATCTGTGGAGCTGACCTTTGAACCTAGGTCAGCTCTCAACAATACAGCCTCTTGCCTCCCTGGTCCACGTACGTGTGCAAATATGAGAAGCACAAAGTCCGTGACCCTGCTGAGCTTACAGGCTGGCGAGGCAGGTGACAGCCACTCATACGTTGGAATGAGAGGAGGCAGGGGTGATGTCATCCAGGAAAGAGAGGCCGGGTGCAAGCTCTGCCACTGGCTGAGGCAGCTCCAGCAGGTCCCCTAACCACTCGGACGTTCCCGTCCTCTCTTGTTAATCGGGGCTGACGACCGAGCCCCGTCAATTCCCCGTTGCCGAGGAGTGAACACAGGGCTGCTTGAGGGAAGCCTCTCAGAAGCACATGACCAGGTACATGAACGCTGTGCAGATAAATTCCGGGGCACACATTAGGTCTCTGGTTGTCTGTGTACAGCTGAGACCCATATACCTTCTCCCACAGAAAAGTGTGTTGGTGTGCACAGGGGTAAAAGCATGCATGTGTAAGTGACTGTGGCTTGTCTGAAGGTATAAAGCCCCATGGTGTGTGTGTGTGTGTGTGTGTGTGTGCTTGAGGATACGTGGGCTGAGTGTGAAATGCAAACCCACTTTCAGCCCCTCAGACCAACTACAGAATCGCGTGGCCCCGGGTAAGTGGCACACCCCTTTTAAAAGATTGCAGGAGCATAAGCGACATGGCTTCTTTACACTTCCTGTGTATAGCTGGGATCTGAGCTAGCATTTCAAACCCCACACCCACCAGCTCCCTGCTCAGAGCCTCTTCCGTCAGATTGGACACTCTGCTCCCAGCTCTGGGCCCCTCCCGCCCACTGCTTGTCCAGAATGCTGGCGAGAGCGCGGCTCGGACTGGCATTTTGCACCTGGGCACGGCCCTTGGTGAGGGCTCACCGTCTGGAATGGGCACGGGAACGGTGCTCCTTGGGAGACCCGATCCTGACCTTGGGCTGGGCAGTACGTCCAGGCTGTCAGCGGCATCACCTCCCCAGGCTTCAGGAAAGGCCCCTGCCCCACGCCTGCAAAGCAGCCAAACTCCAGGAGGCTGTCTTTGTACAAACAGAAACCCTGGAATTCCTCCCAGGAAGCTTTGCCATCTCTCTGAGCGGTGGGAAGGGGCTGCTCCACACACTGTAGGTTACATATGGGAGCAGGGAGGTGAGCCAGCAGTGGTCCAGGGTGGGATCGTGGGAGGAGCTGGGAGGGATGCCAACCACAGCCCAGGAAGTAAAGCCGGGTAGGAAGGCCCACAAGAGAACCGTATAACACTGCAGACGTCTGCGGGCGAGGCTTCAGCACACTGTCCATTCATTCAGCAGCTCCCGTGGAGCACACTCTGTCCCAGTAACACGGATGACGATGAGGGCTAACACTGATCCAGCGCTCACCGTGTCCTGGGCACTGTATCCGCGGCATCTGCGTACATCAGCTCCCTTGAAAACCACACACCTACAAGGCAGACTTATTATAGTCCAGACTAGCACTGCCCAACCAGTAGCCACTTGTTACATGAGGCCGCTGGGCAGCTGAGACGTGGCTGTGTCCCAGCTGAGCCGAAAGGCTAAAATACACACTGGATTTCAAAGACTTAGTGTGAATACAAGACCGTGAAATTCTCATGATAATTTTTTTCTGTTGACTCCATGTTGAAATGATAATACTTTCAAGATATTGGGCTAAACAAAATACATCATGAAAATAAATTTCACCTTTACGCTTTAGTGTGGCTGCTAGAAAATGTAAAATTCCATTCAGAACTCACATTATGTTTTACTAGACAGTGTTGTCCTGGAAAGACACAAGTGTACATAGAACGGTCGTAATAGGTGGGGAAGGGAAAATACTGAGCTCCTCTCCTTGCAAGCTGTGCACCCTCAGACAAGTAACCCAGCCTCTCTGAGCCAGTTTCTTCATCTGTAAAATGACATAATGTTAGTACTCACTTCTTGGGTGCTAATCCTCTTGGGAGGCTTAAAGAATAAAGGGTAAAGACCCCAGGCTCAGTACCAGCTGGGCAAGAGGGGGGGGCAGAGTAATTGGTGGGCTGTGCTGGGCTCAGTGCTGAGTTGGTCTTCAGAAGATCTCGAGGTTTCCACATCCTGGCCAGCTTCCCAGAACATGTAGAGGGAGTCAGTGAACGCTTCTGGATTATCACGTAGGAGAAAGAAATACTGATGATGATGATGGTGGTAATGTTGACGATGATGGTGGTGATGGTGATGGTGGTGATGATGATGCTTGAAGGGGAGACTTGTGTCTTACAACCCTGAGTCAGGTTGACAATGACAGTGATTTTCATGCCCATCCACTCACTTGTTCCATGGATGTTAACAGTGCGGCTATGTGCCCAGCCCCTTCCTATTTCTAGAGATGTGGCGATAGATGGTTAACTCAGTCCCTACCGACAAGGACGGCTCACGTGCTGGAGGTAGATTTTTTCCCTAGCACAGACGAATGTGTTGAAAATCTGACAGGGAAGCTTAGAGGGCTTGCAGAAGAAAAAAACCTAACGTTGGGGCCCTGAGCCTGAATTCCTGGGGAGACCTCCCACCCCCACCCCCAGGCACCTGTACATTAACTGGCACCTTGAAGATTCTTACACACACATGGTTTCCAAAACCATCGAATTAGAGAGACTCTGGTATCTCCTCCAGCCGTGACGTCCTGATAATCTACCAGCTCTCCTACCCTTCTTCCTTCCATCATGGCGGGGGCGGGGAGTGGGGAGAAGAGAGACAGAATCAGAGGAGGAGCTGGGCCTCTCAAATGTGGATAATGGGCATTCCAGGGGATGTGATAAAATCTTCCCATCTCATCCCCCTCATCTGGAAGCAAGTCCAGGCTTGGGGCATGGGCCTGGGCTCTGCTCGGCCTTGGTGGTGGTATAAGGGGGAAGACGGAGGAAAGAGCGCCCAGGCCCAAAGGACAGGAAGGGAGGGGTCCTCCCCTGCCCCTCGCATAATCCCGCGTCGAGTCTTAGAGTGGAGAGAAGGGCCATGTGCCCTGAGCCCGCCCAGGGCTGGAAGGGGCAGGAGGAAGGAAGTGGTCTAAGGGCGGAGGAATGTTCTGAGAGAGCTGGGACTCACATCCTGCTCCTGGGGCAGAATAACGTTGCGGAGAGAGCTAGTCATCACCGTGACATCAGACAAGCCACTTGCCTTCATAGCGCTCATCGGTTAATCTTGAAAATGAGGAGGTTGGACTTGACCCCAAACTTGCTTCCAGCTGGAGGCGTGAGCCACTCCTAGGGGCCACAACTCATTCATCAGGTGGGCCAGTCACAGGGCTCGGGTGCCATGATTCTTGTAAGGGAAAGCATACCGCTGCCTCTTCATTAAGAGTATGGTTGGCCTGACACCCCAAAAGCCCATGCTCTGGAATGGTCCTCTAGATATGCTTCCTCCCTTCAAGGTGTCCCCAGATATTCTCCCTTTTTCCCACGTCTCCCATTTCAACTCTCAGAGCGTACCCCTGGTCTCATAAAACTGGAAAGCATACCACCAGCTTCATCTCCAAGGGTCCCGCCATCTCAGTGGTACCCGGTCAGGCCTGGTCCTTAGGATGCCCGGACGCTGCTGCAAAGACCAGTGGCGGCTCCCCTGGGCCTACTGAGCTGGTTGAGCCGCCATCCAGGACTCCAGAGTTTTGATACTTTCGACCACAGTCAATCCTTGAGGCCTCACACGTTCGAGAAGCATCCTTGTAAATACCATTAAGAGCTTAGTCCCACCTGCCCCCCATCTCCGTGAATAATGCCTCCATCTGCCCCGTGAGAAACCTGCGCCACTATCCACCCTTTTCTCCCTACCCAGGGCCTCCAGCTCCCCGCTCGGACCCGGTCACTAAGAGGACTGATCAGCGAGCCATAGCCACGGGCGTGGTTCCTGAGCACAGAGCAAGGAGTCGCAGACCCCATTCTAGGCTAGGCTTTGGTTTCATCTCTGAGCCTGGATTTCTTCATCTGAAAGTGGAGACGAGAAACCCACTCTGCCCGTGCTCTCGGCAGGATGGAGTGGTGGCCGAGGGGAGATGGCGGTATAGCGCCTGGGGCTGAGAGCCAGCCCCCCACCTCCATACAAGGGACCTAAAAGCCCAACTCACAGAGCCCCAGCGACAGAGGCAGAGAATGCAGGTTGGATGCTGAGCGCGCGTCGAGAAGGAGCTTGGGGGCCGCGATGAGAGAGTGATGATCAGGGTGCTCTGGGGTTGGGGTGCTGTCTTCTAGGCTTTTCTGAGAGCTCCTGGACAGCAGAAGCTGGTGGGTGGGTGCTATGGGGACTGGGGACTGCTGCCGTCTACCTGTCCTCCCTACTGCTGCCCTGGGTGTTCAGATCTGCCCCCCATACACACACACACTCACTCCAGCTGTCTCTGGCCCTATACCCCAAGTAGCCACGTCCTGACAACTGCAAACTTCAGCTCTTAAAGGATCAAAAGCATCAACCCTTGCTGGGACCTCGCTGGGGGCTGAGGACCACACGGAGCTCACTGAGTCTCACTGAGTATCACCCCCACTTTACAGGCTTGGACACTGAGGCACATATTTTGATGACCTCCCTGCGATCCACGCTTCAAGAACACACCCAAGCTCCCCACGCAGGGCTGGCAGGACCCCTTCCCAGGGTGTCCAGTGCCCCAGCCTCTTGTCCACGTTCTGCCCTCCCCACCCGAGACAGGGCCCCATCCAGGAGGAGGGAAGGGGGGGCGGTCGGGGTCCAGGCGGTGGATGGAGGGGAGGCCTTGTCGGAGGCCCAGCTCAGTGAGCTGATGGTCAGAGTCAGACAGCGCCAGAGGGATTGCCTCAGCCCACTTGCCCCTGCCCTGTCAGGGGGGCAAGCAACTCGTCCAAGGCCACAGTCTCAGCATCAGGGCTGCAGCCCAGGGCCTCCCACCTACAGGTCCACCCGTAGGGGCTGAAGACCGTTCCCTCTGTCCTACTGGACGGCTGCTAGCTCTTCCCTTGTATGCAGAACAGGCTTAAGCTCAGAGGGCAGTTTCTTCCCCCTGTGTCTGTACTGGCTCTTGCTCCAGGGCTGGTCCCCTCCCTGGTCAGCCATGGCCACCACCACAGCCAAGCCTGGGATGTGGAAGGCTCTCTGCTCCTTTTCGTGAGTTGAATGAACTGGAAATCAGGCAAGAACAGGGTCTCTTAGAGGTTGCTGGGGGAATACGAGACCCAGAGTCAGAACAGAGTGTATAATTGTCTTGCTGTGTCTCTAACCTCCGTGGGCCTCAGTTTTCCCATCTGTCAAATGGGGACCCGCAGCACTGCCCTTACAGGGGTGTTCTGGTCATTGCCTGGCACAATGGGTTGGCTGACTCAGGAGAGATCCCCGTTTTCCCCCCAGCAGGCGCACACGTCCCAGGCATGGCCCTTAGGTCCTCTGGCCATGAGGCCTGCTTGCCTTCCCCGTGTCCTTGAGCCCTAAGCCCCAGCAACGGTGACCACTGGTCATTCCTGCTCCATGCCACTTTGCAGCACCCGCACATACCTGCTCATGCCGTTCCTCAGCTTGGATGTTCTCTTTGCCATTCTGGTCAATTCTCACTCATCCTTTTAAGATGCAGACCAAATGGCTCCTCCTCCAGGAAGCCCTCCCTGCTTCCACGGCCCCATCCCTTCCCTTCTCACCTTGCTCTCATAGCCCCTAGACTCTGCTGAGACACCCCGCCGTGTGGCCCTTGGGTGTGATGCCTTAAGAGACTGATACTGGTTCAGATCCCAACTCTGCCACTTGTGAACGGTCTTGGGCAAATGATCTGACCTTTCTGTGGCTCGGTTTACTTATCTGTAAACTGGGGGAGATGGTTATAAAAGCAGCCTGCCTCTTAGGGTTCTCACAACGACTAGATGACTTAGCGTGGAGACCAATAAAAGAGGCATAAAAGGCAAAACGCAGACAATGTAGACCTCATTTTGATCTTGATTCATAGAAACCATCTGATTTTTTTTTAAAGCTTTGAGATAATCAGTGAAGTCTGAATACGGACTAAGTATTTGCTATAGGGAAGATTACAAAATTGTAACCAGACTAAGTTAATTGGTGTGAAAATTGTTTGTTTGTTTGTAATTCTCCATACTTCAGAGACACTCTCTGCAGAATTTCAGGTACAATCACATGATGTCTGAGATTTGCTTTGAAATCCTCAAGAATGAAAAAGTATGTGTGTAGGCGGGAGAAATGGAGGAGAGGAGATGGACAGAGGTTGGTTGATAATTATTGAAGTGGGAATAGGTATGTGAGATTCATTATATTATTCTCCCAACAGTGTGAATATTTGAACACGCCCCCAAAAAAGAATGAACACATTTTAAGTCTGATTATACGTAACCCTGGTAGAAACGCCCACCACTGGCTATGCACTCCATCAGGGTTAGCTCTTATTAATAGCGCTGTCACTCTATAACAGAAGTTAGCGATCATTTACTAAAAAAAGACCAGAGAGTAAATATTCTAAGCTTTGTGGACTATAGGCTTTCCATGGAATCTTCTTTTTTGTTTTTTTTACAGCCTTTTAAAAGTGAAGAAACCGTTCTAGTCTGTTACAAAAAATGCTGTGGGCGGGATGTCCCTGGGGGCTGGTTTCTGATCCTTGCTCTATAATGCAATTGCCTTTTTCATACTCCTGTCTCCTGGGGAGGCTGGGTGCTCCCTGAGACTTTATACGGGGAACTTTGTAGATGCTTTATATTCAGTTGATGAATGAACAAATTCATGAGGGCTCGTTATTTGGAAAGAAATCTGGCTTCCTGCCCTTTCTACCTTCTCCATATAAAGTCGACTTTTCCAAACAGACGCTCATAAGGCTGCATGTTTGCAAAACTAATTAGCAGAAAAGCTCTACAAACCTTCCACCTCCCAAGACGTGCAGCCTGGCCAGCGCTGGGCCTCACGTCCCTAGAGATCCTGCCATCGGAACCGGAGTGAGCATGGAAGGCTCTGGGCAGTGCTGGGTCCTCCAAACACTCAGGCCAGGTGCCTTGGTGGGGTTTGAGCTAAGAGTTTTCCAAGACGGTGACCCCACCTGCAGGGCATTCCTACCAAGCCCTGGGTACAGACCCCTAGGGGTATCCTCGGAGGTGGAGATGCTCAGAAAACGTGTCCACCAGGTCACATGGTGGCCGCCTGTTAGTTACACCAGAAAAGTGAGAGCAAACGGTCGGAGAGTGCTGACCACAGGGCATCCCCAGCTCTGGACCCAGGTCTGTGTCCACATTCTCCCACTGCCCACCGAGGCCTCTTTTCAGGGAAGGAGCAAACAGAAACTGCTTCCAGACAAGGCAGCCCTTTCCTAAAACCCCCAGGGCCCAGCTGAGGCTGGCTCAGGCAATTCCTGTCTCAACCCTGCCCCCTGGTGGAGCATCTGGGGGTGGCCGCCCAAACGTGGGCAAGCCCAAGCTCTCTACCATCCCTTCCATTCACGAAGCACTAGCCCACGGTGTGCCAGGCTCAGTGTTGAGCACCTAGGAGTCAAGAAAGGGCAATCTGTCCCTGAAAAGCCCCGCGAGAGGCTCCCATCTCCTCTTCCGGGGACCCCTGGAAGCTTGGGCTCAAATGAATTACAATTGTCACCACCCCGTGTTATAATCTTGTGTGTGTGTCCATACTGTGACTGCCTTCGGGTAAGAACCACACGCCTTGTTCATCTGAGCACCAACCGCGCAGGAGATGCTTAGTACATGTGTGTGATGGGAGGATGGAGGAATGAATGTACGGATATGAATGTGAAGGGATGAAGGAGTAGGGCAGCATGGTGATAAGTCCCTCTGGAGGGACACTCTGGGGACACTCAGAGACCCCTTCTCAGCTGCGAGACTGTGAGCAAGTTACTTAAGCTCTCTGAGCTTCAGTTTCCTCATCCGTAAAATGGAGGTAAGACTATAACTGCTCATTAGGGCTGCTGGAGGATGCTGTCATCATTACTATTTTACAAATGAGGAAACTGAAGCTCAGAGAGGGTGAGCACGGCCCCAGGTCACAGAGCCTTGGGAAATGGGTTCCACTCACTGCAGATGCCCTGCCCTTTCCTCCTGGTCCCAGGGCCCTGCTCATCGATGAACCACACACACTCTCAGAGGATGGTGGGGTCTGGCCCCATCATCGATCAGGATGATTCAGGTCTCAGGGTGGCACCCCACCACTGCCAGCTCCTACTCTCTGCTCCCATGCCTACCACCATTTATTGTTGTAAAAATGTTTTCCTTCTTAATTTTCATCTGCTTAAGTTTGTCCAATAAATATGATTAAATAGACTGATTCTCGGCTTTCAACCTGCCGACTGATTACCCTCCCTGCCAGAGGGTTAAGTGGCAGACACGGTCTTAGCCCCTTTGGGCTTCTTTAGGAAAACACACACCGGGTGGCCACAAACAACAAGTTATTGCTTATAGTTCTGGAGGCTGGAAGTCCACAGTCAAGGCCAGCATGGTCACATTCTACATGAGGACCCTTTTCATAACTGGCATCTTCTCATTGTCTCTTCACATGGTGGAAGGAGCCAGGGAGCTCTCTGCAATCCTTTTTATAAGGGTACTAATCCCATCCGTGAGGGCTCCACCCTTATGACCTCATCACCCCCAAAGACCTCACCTCCTAATACCATGACCTTTAGAGAGGTTAGAACGTCAACATATAAATTTGAGGGGACACATTCATTCAGTACCCAGCTGACACTTAGGGGTCTTATCATGGGGAGCTGCTCCTTTTCTATTTCTTTCATTTTTCAGTCTTTCTCACAAAACAGTAAAAGCAAAGTACATCATTTTCAATTAACTACATGAGGCCTGCTTACCGAAAACGGTGTGTGTTCTGCAGTCTGGCCTGGACTGCTTTGTGGAAGGTTGATCAAGCTGCTGACAGGTTAGGCGTGTAAGTGATGTTCTAGAAAAGTCATGTTAAGACAGGAAAATGGCCTAGAATCTCCCCATCGTACCCTCCCCTGGCCCAGTTCTCTAAGACAACGGTTCCCATTCTCACGAGAATCACCAGGGGTGTAGGTCAACATACACATTCTGGGCCCAGCATAGAAGAGCTGAAGCTGAATATTCCAAGTGGGCTTCAGGCATCTGTATCTTAACCAGGTCCTTAGGCAAGTGGACCCTTGTCACCTTCGGCTGCATTCAGTGCCCAGGATTCTTCCCAGACCACTTCAGTCAGGCTGTCTGCGGACAGTGGCCAGGCATCAGTGTTTATCAAAGCTTCTGGGTGGTTCTAACATGCAGCAAAGTTTGGGAGCCACGGTAGGAAGTGACTGCGTGAGGCACTGCCCTGGGGGCTCTGAGGATGGAGGTGGGCAGTGGGCTCAGCCCGGGAGCTGAGGGGCTGAGCGGGCAGAACCAGGCAGGAGCCTGAGCCCTGGGTGCCCAGCCTGGGAAGCATCAGGGCACAGCCCCACCCTCCTGTCTTTCCTGTAAACACAGTGGTGTCCGCGGGGAGTCCGCATGCAGAAGCACATTGTAAAAGAGGCTCTTATGTGAACAGCTGCAATTTGCAAGTATCCAGGGCTCTTCTTGATTCTCTTTGGCTTTTTCTCCAGACGATAGATATTCTCCTTGCTTTCTGACTGCTTTCCTTCCCTTTGCTCACCCTTAGCTTCTGCTGTTATAAAAGATGATGTAGGCCCAGTGAGTTTGCAATAGTCCCTGTACCGTGACCAAGGGCAGGCGGACGTGCAGTGCCGTCTTGGGTATTCAAGGTGGCTGATGCGCGCGTGCGCGCGTGTGTGTGTGTGTGTGTGTGTGTGTGTGTGTGTGTGTGTGCAGTCACTTTCCCTGGGGCGTGGGTGCTGGACAAGGCAGTCGGGATTCAGAGGGTCATGCACCAAAATGAGGAGTCCTCAGGCCCTGGGGTCTGAAGGTCTTCCCACCCCACAGCTCTCACCCAGGACCTTCTAGGGATGGCAGATTTCTACCACTAGATGGCGCCAACAGCAAGGGCTTGGCTCAGCGGACCCGGGGCCCCTCCCTCCACTGCCCCACGGCGCCATCACCTGCTTCCCTCATCCAAGGCGGGGGGCCTTCTCTGCAGCTCCCCTTGAGGAGCTGAGTGCCCTGGGGCTCCCGGCGTGCACTTGGAAAGGAGGCTTCCTTCTGGGGAGGTTTAACTTGGTGTGGAGACAGCAGGATGGATAGTAACCACGTGGAGGTGGTTACTATCCAGATTCCAGACCATCCCAGCTCAGTTCAAAGTGTCCAGACCCCCAAGTCTTGTGCTGGGCTGTGTGGGTGCGAGGCAGGGCGCACAAGCAAGGGAGCGCAAGGGCGAAGTCGTGCTTTCGAGCGTCTGCCCTTTGCCAGGCCTGCATACACAGTGCTTCTGCATACACAATGCCTCCACCCTCCCAGCAGTTCCCGAGGGGGCATTACTGTGGCCATTTCACAGATGGGGATGTTGAGGCTCAGAAAGGTTGTCCAAGGACACAGAGAACCCACTTCTGACTGTCTCGGGTCCCATGCTGTTTTCTTGACCCTCAAACTTAGAGCAGAGAAAAAAGCTTCCAAGATGGTAGACCCTGAAAAATCAAGAGACACCAAAGCCCCTTAGAGTCAACAATTCCCCATCCATCCATTCCACCAGGTGACACTGACACAGCCCTGCTGTGGGCCGTGAGCCGTGTTTCAGGCCCACAGAGAGAAGTAAGGCAGAGGCTCTGTCCTTTACAAGTTCACATTTTAGTGGGGGAGGCAGCACCTCTAATACAACCTGGGAAAGGCATGGAAGGCTTCCCGGAGGAGAGGGTTTTTTTTTTATTTCCTCTGCCAGGAGTAGGTCTTGAGGGTCTAGAGACTGTCAGAGGTGGTCTGGGGGCTTCATAAAGCTCCAGGCCTCCACTGTCACAGACTGACAAGGAAAAGTCTCTCTGCACAGAGTCAGAAAGATGAGGGTGTGTGTGTGTGTGTGTGTGTGTGTGTGTGTGTGTGTGTGTGTGTGTGTGTGTGTGTGTGTGTGTGTGTGTGTGTGAGCGTGTGGTTTCATTGATTTGGGGGTTTGGGGTTTTGTGTGTCACGTTGTACTTTTCGAGGAAAAGCGAACGAGGGAAGGTAACCTAAATGCTTTCCCGATGAACACAGACCAGCCCTGCCAACCTGCAGAGCAGTCTGCTCCCCACCAGCAAACCTGCCTGAAACCAAGCCTAGAGGCGACGAAAGCCTCAAATCAAGGTTTGCAGTTTTGACTTTCAAAGTCCCTTAATGTGTCAAATCAATATTTACTGCACTTGTTATGTGCCGAGCACAGAACCAAGAGCCCAGCTAATCCAGCACTTCAGCCTGGACCATCTCTCCTGGCCTCTGGTTCTCACAGCCAGGCACTCAAGGATGTCCACCACTCACCTCGGCAGAGAGCTTCCTGCCCTGGTAGTCAGAGAGCTCCCGGGGCTGCCCCGGTGCCCAGCACTCACACACGGCCTCCCATTGTGATAAATCACCTCGAATAACTGTCTCTCCTATGAGCTGCGGCGCCACAAGCACAGGACATTTTTAATAACTTCATCTTCAAATGCCTAAAACTTAAGAGAGACGGTGAGCTAGCTCAGCAAACGTTTGTGGAGTGACTGAAAGAGCCCAGAGGGGGCAGAGGTAAAGGTCCCAGAAATGAGAGCTTGGAGAGTCATTTGTGCCTATGCCCTGACATGGCCCGTGTCATCCTGGAGGTGTCCCTCTGCCTTTTGGATCTCGCTTTCCTCCTCAGGAAAAGAAGGAATCTGTCGGAATATCTCAGCATCTATTGTTCAAAGAATGAAGCGCAGATCTGTAAGCCCACAGAGCAGGCTCTGGTTCAAGACGGAGGAGCTGGCCCGTGGGGCAGCCCGCACAAGCCCGGGTTCCACCTCCGCTAACCTCAGAATTCAGGAGCCCCAGACAGGAGGCTCCCCAGCAGGGACCACCGCCTGGGGGTGGGAAAATGCAGCCTCCACTCTCCATCCTCAGGCAATTCCCTTCCTCCCTGGGCCTAGGTTTCCTCCAGTATAGAGTGAGGGGCCAGGAGGGCCGTTCAGGAAGGCAGCCGGAGGGGCCGGGCGGGGGACTGGATCCCTGAGATACAGGCAGTTGGAAGCTCCTAATACTGGCCGGCATCCCACAGCAGCCTCCCGTTCTATCTGCCTGATCTTCAGCGCAGGGGGGGCCCTTTGGGACTTACGTCTCCTTCCCCGCTGGCCTGTTGTCCTGTCCATCATATTTGCCAACATAAAGATGAATATATGGGCTCGGGGATGGGAATGGGGTTCTGGGGAGGAGTGCAGTTTGGGGAAGCGGAGTGGTGGTCCGTTACCCTTAGCGCAAAATAAGACCCCTCTCTGCATGGTTTGCACCAGCAACAAGAGCATGACTCCCTTCCCTACGGAGGCAGAGCAAGCCAGCTGCAGGAGCCACCCATGCAGCCCTTTCCCGGGGCTCAGAGGGGAAATAAGAAGGAGAAGAAAATTCATAAAAATACCTGCCTGAAACCCGACGTTAAATATGCATATCACTTACATGTGGAATCTGAAAATAAAAAAGATACAAATGAACTTATTTACAAAACAGAAGTAGACCTACAGCCATAGAAAACAAATGTGTGGCTACCAAAGGGAAAGGGGGGTAGAGGGATAAATTAGGAGTTTCGGATTAACAGATACACACTACTATATCTAAAATAGGTAACTAACAAGGACCTGCTGTAGAGCACAGGGAACTATACTCAATATCTCCTAATAACCTATAAGGGGATATAATCTGAAAAAGAATGTACATATATGTGCATGTGTCTATGTATGTATGTGTAACTGAATCACTGTGCTGTACACCTGAAACCTCAGTGGAGAGGGTAGATCTTTAGGACGCAGAGAAAAGAGCAACCGGTGGATGGGGTGTGGGCCGTGCCACACGGCGTGACTCATCAGAAGGCATTTCCTCAAAGCTGTAGCTTCCTCACCTTCAATCGAGGCCAACTCAAGGACCTCCCAGGTTTCGGGATGATCAGAAGGGAAGGAAACACCCATGGGGCTCAGAGATCTGACCTAGAGTCTGCCCCCTGCCCCCTGGCCTACCAGCTGGGGAATTTGGGCGACGGGCTTAAGTCTCTGAACTCCGGCTCCTCCTGTGGTTGCACTGAGGAGAAAGGAGACGTCTGGCTAGTAAAAGCATGGTGGAGAAACATAATTTCGCGTAAACCTTTTGAACACCGTGAAGATGGGAAGGTGACTGCAGACCTTTGGCCTCTGAACCCCTTACCTGGCAGCTCCCTTTATGTCTGCCCTTCCCCTGCAGGCCCTCTCTCCAGCTCCCACGGCCACGATCTTCACCCCGGCTCCCCTGGAGGACACCTCTGCACACCCCCAGTTCTGCAAGTGGCCGTGCGAGTGCCCGTCCTCCCCGCCCCGCTGCCCGCTGGGGGTCAGCCTCATCACAGACGGCTGCGAATGCTGCAAGATGTGTGCTCAGCAGCTCGGGGACAACTGCACGGAGGCTGCTGTCTGTGACCCCCACCGGGGCCTCTACTGTGACTACAGTGGGGACAGCCCGAGGTACGCAGTAGGAGTATGTGCACGTAAGTGACACCCCACACACACCATCCGGCCAGCCCCCAGCATCCCCAGCTCTGGCCCAGGGACCCCCACCCATTGCCCTTCCTCTGGCCTGGCTCCAGTTCTGCAGGAAATACCCCCCGCCCCCTACCCCAGGCCGTGATTAGAGGCCAGAGGCTGGGCTCTTCCTGAGGAGGGAGGGATGCTGCATTCCTCTGGCACCCAGAACCTGGCTGTCTTCTCTGTTCTCCATCCATGGATGAGTCCAGGGAAGAGGCATCCACCAGTCAAGACCTAAGCCTGGTTCTGTTTTCTTAGTGGTAGAACCCTTTGCTGGTTGCCCATGACCTCCCAGGGGCACCAGGACCCTGCAGAGCTCCAGATATTTCAGTAATATTGTAAATTAAAATAACATGGCTTTAAAACATTTAGTAGCCTTGAAAGGATAAAACCCAGCAGCCTGAAACCATCCCTTCCTACCACCCACCCATGTTCCTCTGGTTACTACAGTCACTTTTAGCTTCCAGCCCTTTCTTCTGGTAGTTGCAAATCCTCAATACATGTCTTCAGTTATACATTGATCAGCTTTAAATATCAATTGTGGATAATCTATGAATGATCCCTATATGATAGCTAATGTCTGAGTTCCTTACTACCACCTGACGTCTCCCCCATCTTCCAATATCATTGTCATATTTTTGGTTATAAACCACTATTTACAATATTAGGATTATGTAAATGTTTTTCACTGTGACATGAGACAGTGCACTTGTTTGAATTTCCTTTATTATGAAGGCTTTTGTTTTTCCTGGGGTTTCTATTTGCCTTTGCTTTTTCTTTACTCTTTGTCCTTATAATAGCCCCATGCCAGGGGAGAGGCTGTTTGTTGTTTGTTTGCTCTTCACAGGGTTCTACCATTTCCTTTGTTGTTCTCAGAGACCTCCTTTCTGGGACTTTCTGGTCTCCTGCTTCTATCTGGACTGTTATTCACTTAGCTTGAATCATCTAAGCATTTATTCAAGATACCTGATCCAGCATGATGAAAAGACGTCACTAGGCATCATGACACAGCAGCCTAACTTCTGAAAAGTTACTCAAAGCCTCATAAACCCAAGAACTCCCTTCTTCCCTAATGCTGAATCCAGCTTCCCCGTAACTATGATTCTAACACACACCACTGCATATTCACACACAGCAGACTCCCTCACCCTCAGTTAACCCATTATATTCCCTGAAGTGGGTTGTTGACGAGGGTTATGCACAAAATTCCAAGTCAAAACAATCATGGTTAACTTATGAGCACTTTCTGCTCTTTCGACCTCAGTTCATGCCTCAGCTTTCACACCAAGTCATCTGTCTTTCGCGGTCCAAGTAACCACCATTGATTCTGCCATCTTTCCATTTTCTCCCCCCTTTTACTGAAACTCATTATTAGCCCCCACAAAACTCTGTTCAGTGAAAACTTGCAGATTCCATCCGCATAGAATCATCTGATGTGTTGGTTAAAAATGTTATTCCTGAGCCCCACCCCAGACTTACTCATTCCAGTTCTCTGCAAGTGGAGATGGGAATCTACAACTTTAACAAGCTCCTTGGACCACTCCCGTACTCAGGTCTGAGACTGACTGCTGATGTATATAGTCACTCATATACTCTCTCCCCCTACCCAGGTAAGGAAACCAGGCTGAGCCCTCCCGCAGTAGAATCCCCTCCACGTCTCTGAGACCGTCTCATCATTTCTTTCCCCTTTTACAGCTGTTCTTTAAGGTCATTAAAAGGAAATTCATTGTGACTATATGATTCCCTAAAGTTGCAAAGACATCTCACCACGTGCCAGGCACCACAACTTTATAGACATTCTCTCATGGACCCATAGACGGTACAGACCCCGGGACTGCCTATCCTGCCTGCCTTTACCACCAGGGGCCTGGAAAGCCAGCTTCCCAATCTAGCACCAGCCCTCTCTCTTTAAATGTCAGCTCCTGTCTTCACCTGGCTCCCTCTCGTCATGAGTCTCTATTTCCATTCCTTGTATTTGAAAAGAAGACTGGTTTTCAGGAGACTGTAATGAGTACTACACTTGCCAAGGGTTCTCTGGTCATGTAGGTCTACAGACTTCGGAGTAAATAAGGTTCAATAAGTGAAACAGAACTTTTCAGAGGTTTTAAACGTTCACGTCCATTGTCAAATTCCAAAAAGAGAGCTGTCATGAGAGGACTTTTCTTTTTGAACTTCTTTGCACAGTGAACACGTTTTTCCAGGCAGAATTTTACCCAATGACCCACCTACCCCACCACACACACTCAGATACACACACAGCATGCATACATGTGCGCGCACGCACACACACACAATTCACCAGTGTGCTACTGAACATCTTCCCGGAAATGCTGCCATAGTGTCTGAATTCATGAGACCCTAATGCGAGAAAGAAGAGAGTCCAGGGTCTGAGACGCTAGAGAGGAAGAGGCTTTGGGGCGAGAGGGGAAGAGAAAGAAGTGTTCCTCTACACACACCATCTGTCAGCAAATGGCCGACAGCCAATGGACAATCCCCTGGCCAGGCTAAATCTGTCCTCAGAGATGTGCATGTCATTAAGCCAGGACAAGGAAATAAAATGAGCAGTTGCAACACTGGCACCAATAACTCCAAGAGAGGATCACAGGGATTATGGCAAACTAGTGAATGCAAGCTTTGGCCACTGCGGCCAGGTGGAAAAGTGAGCTTGGTCTGATCCCGTCTGCTCCGTTTTCAAGTGAATCCAGAAAGAAATCCAGATTTGTGTATGATTCGTAAATGTTGGCAACACATGGAAAACTTTTTTTAAAAACACCCCACGGGCCAAACTAAACACCTCTGTGGGCAGCGAGTGACCTCTGGATTAAACTGTTTGGCTATTTTCGTGGACAAACATGACTGCATTCAGTGCAGCTGGGTCAGGATTGAGGGCAGTGTGGTTTGCTGGAAGGATCATGAAATTTACAGGCAGACAGACTTGGGTTTTGCCTCCTGGCTCTGCCACTTACTGGCTACGTGACCTTGGGCACGTCACTTAAGGAGCTTGATCCAACCAGCTTCGCGTGGTGGTTGAGGCTGCTCTTGGTGAGTGTCTCATGTGCTTCAACTTTCCTTTGTAGAAGTTCCCTTAGCCTTGTCCACGGTCATCCTCAGAGTGTGGGGACAGGGCTGGTTCCAAGCTCAGACTCTCCCATCTGAAGAGTGAGGGAGTAGAAAACCCATGCATGGGGTTTGGAGCTAGACAACCTGAGTTCGAAGCCCAGCGCCGTAACTAACTAGTACAATGGTCTTAGGAAAGCTGCTTAACCTTTTTAAGTGTCAGTTTCCTCATCAAGGAAAAATGCAATGAATGAATAACGCCTACCTCTCTGGGTGGTTAGGATGTCGAGTGCCTGATACACAGTAGAAGCCCAATACGGAGTAGGTTTCACCCCATCTGACAGCCATCCATCCGTCCACTGATTCATTCACGCGGTGAACACAGGTTAGTGATAATACAGCAATGGGGTTACAAGGCATGGCCCACTGTCCCTGCTCCCAGGCAGGTGACAGTCCAGCAGGGGTGGGGCAGGGGGAGTAGAGGTCCAGACGGCACAGCAAGGTGACTTGAGTTCCTTGAAGTCCGTCAGTAAAATGAAAGCCCACCCGTTCATGCCTGGGCTTGCACATCTGAATGGGGAAGGAAACTCAGCCAGCTTCCCCATCTAGCCAGGAGCTGGTCCTTCAATTAGTCAGGAAGAAATCGAATAAGGAAGGGGCGCCAGAGTCCGCTGACGAGAAAATCCACAGCCATCACACGTACCAGCCATCGCTTGTCCCTACCCCCTAAACCTCCCAGGAGACTGCGAACAACTTCTAGAGGCAACGGCTCCCAAGCCTGGCTGCAAACTGGATTCACCTGGGAGCTACCAAGGGCAAAACAATAACAAATACTGAAACCCAGGTCCACCCTCATATACTGGAGCACGGTGTGGGCATCAAAATTTTAAAGAGCTCCCCCGGTGGTGCTATCGTGCAGCTGGTGTTGAGAACCACTGTGCTAAGGGCTCCCAGCACAGCGCTGCCCTCTCCACCAGAAGTTCCCACACACGGGCAGAGACGGGCTTCAGCACTCCTTTCTCCCCCTCCACCAATACACACGCGCACGCGCACACGCTCCCTGGAGCAAAAGCGCACCGGCAGGGGTGACTCAGAGGCAAAGATCAGTGATTCACCCAGCGCTTCCTCTGCTTTGTTTTGTTTTCCTATTTCCCCTCCTTTACTGGTGTCTGGTGGAAGGAAATGGATGGTGGAGTCAGAGCCCCCAGGCTTTGGGAGCAGCTCCATCAGTCACCTGTTGGGTGACCTCGAGCACTCACCCCACACCCCCAGTTCCCGTCTCTGCCAAAGGAAGAAAACAAAGCTCTCCTAGGGCAGCCCCTGCGAGGACTGCGTGAGATACCAGATGGTGCCTGGCTCCAGATCAGAGGGGCAGTGAGTGTTAGCGCCTTTCCTTTCTGTACCTTCTCCGGCACCATCACCTCCCAAGGAAACCGGCAGTCACCCCAATATTCCCACAGGCTGCCCTCACTGCTCCGCTGAGCCGAGCTCTGTGATCTTAGGTGCGTGATGCAACATCGCCGAGACTCAGGGTTGCTGTAGGTGAAAATGCAGGTGGTGATGTGGTATCGTTTCCTTATGGGATGAAATCAGCAAAGCAAGGAAGCCTAACACAAAGCAGGTCAGGCAACCAAGAACCCTCACTCCTGTTAGATACAGGGATGATGATGACGATGATGATGACGATGATGACGATGGTGATGATAATGATGACAATGATGGTGATGATGATGATAATGATGACAATGATGATGGTGATGATGACGATGATGATAATGATGATGACGATGATGATGATGACGATGACGATGATGATGATGACGATGATGACGATGATGATGATAATGATGACGATGACGATGATGATGATTCACCTTCGGGTGAATCCAGGAGATAAGCTGGAACTCTTGGCAGACCAGCCCTCCTCGGGTGAACGCCCTTGCCACCCTGGGCTCTCTGCTTGCACTTCCAGACACTGTCCTCAGGGTGGGACCCGGCATCAAGGGTGGGAATGCTGGTGGGGGCCCAGCAGCCCCAGATCTCTCCTGGAACTCCAGGCTTGCAGAACAAGCTCCACACGGCCACTCTGATGTCAACCAGGCATCTCGTGTCTAGTGAGGAACTTGAGTCCACCCACCCCAACCTTGCTCCTCTGAGGACAGAGCATCCCTCTCCTTCCAGGGCTCAGGACCTAGAACTAGGAGTCCTTCTTGGTGCTTCTCCTCTCATCCTTGCATCCTATCTGTCAGCGGGTCCTTCCAAATATACCCAGAAGCTGAGCCCTTCTCCTCCTGGCTGTCCCTCACTGGTCCAATCACCACCACCTCTTATCTGGATTCCTAGTGTGGCCTCCTGACACCACCCATACCCATCAGTCTGTTCTCAACTCAGCACCACGAGTGTTTTTGTGAAACATAATTCATATCATTGATTCAACAGTTACTCATTGAGCACCTACTGTGTGCCAGCCTCAGTTCTAAGCTCTAAGAGCTATTTTCTGCTGAGCCTCCAGGGAAGCCCCCTCTCACCTCATCTCCTGCCTCCTGACTTTCTCTCACCCTTCCCTGCCCTCTCCCACATCCCAGGCTGCTCCCACCTCAGGTCTTCCCGCCTACAGCCCCTCCCGGCCTGGAAGGCTCCTCCCACAAGACCTGGGCAGCTCACCTCCTTCCCATCTTTGCTGAATCATCCTCACCACCGTGAGGCTTTGCTGGTCCACCTTGTTTAAATCTGCAAACCACCCCCCACACACACTCCCATCAACTGCTTTACTGGCCCCATCAACATTCTAGATGGTCCATTGTCTTTCCTCTGTCCCCCATACAATGTAATCTTTTCGAGGGCGTGGTTTTTCTCCTTGCTTCACTACTAAACCCCGGCACCTAGACTACTCTATAAATTTGCATTCAATGAACTGAGTCTTTGTTTCAAAGTGTTCGAATTGGCTTTACTGCCGGGCTCAGAACCGTGACCCTGGAGGCAGAAAATTGTCAGGACCAGGTTTTGTGCCACTTGATGGGACAGGACCAGGGGCTAGCCACCTGGCTCCCCGTCCCGGCCTCCCACCCCGCTCCAGGGTGGCACTGCGTATTTCTCCGCGGGTTAAACGAACTGGCGCTGCCTCTGCTCAGGTGCCACCGAACTCCCCCCACGCCGCCGGCTGGGCCCAGTGGCTTCTCACTGCTCTGCCTTCGCCCCTCCCCTACGACGTGAACGTGGGGGGGCGTGGTCCAGCGGGGGCGGCGCTGCCCTGCGGGGGACACCGGAGCCCACCTGCCTGACCCTCGGCGCCTGTGTCCGCAGAGGTGGTCGGCGTGGGCTGCGTGCTGGACGGCGTGCGCTACAACAACGGCCAGTCCTTCCAGCCCAACTGCAAGTACAACTGCACGTGCGTGGGCGGCGCGGTGGGCTGCACGCCGCTCTGCCTCCGCGCGCGCCCCCCGCGCGTCTGGTGCCGCCACGCCCGGCGGGTGAGCGTGCCCGGGCGCTGCTGCGAGCAGTGGGTGTGCGACGACGACGCCAGGAGGCCACGCAAGACCGCGCCGCGCCACACGGGCGCCTTCGGTGGGTGCTGCGCGCGGGGCGCGGGGCGCAGGGCACGGGGGGGAGGGCAGGCCCTGGGGTCCGGGGGTGTGGGGGCGGACACTCCCAAAGCTCTGACTGTCCACCTGTGATTGACAGGAGCCCCCGGCCCCCAGTCCACCACTCAGGAGCGGTGTGACCTTGGGAAAGTCACATTTCCTCCGGGACCCTATTTCTCCACTGGTAAAATGGAAATAAGACCACCTGTCCACCTGTCTTATGGGATCCTTCATGCGTAAAAGGAGGAAGTGCTTTGTAAAGAAGGAAGCAGAGGCCTGCGGTTCCTTATTCTCCTACTAAGGAGTTTAGGAGGGGAGGGGTGGAGGCTGAGGAAGGACCGGTGTGAGGGTACCCCGGGAGGAGAGGCTTGAGCAGCAGGTGGAAGGGCAGAGAGGGAGTGGATGGCTTCCCGCTCACTCTGGGGGATGGGTGGACAGGTGAGACTTCAGCCAGGTAGGCCAGGCCAGAGGAAGCTCCGGAAATAGAGGACAGGGACAGACCTATTTGTTTCACCCCCAGCTTACATGAGCCTAGCCAATGCCAGACACTTAGCTGGTACCAAATCAGTGTTCGTCATATGGATGGATGAATGGATGGAGGGACGCAGGGATGGAGGGATGCAGGGATGGGTATGTGGGCCGAGGAGACCTGAATTGGGGCAGTGGGAGCAGAGGTATCAAGGAAGGGACAGATGCAAGAGGAATTGAACAAGACTGAAGGGCTCGGCGTCAATACAACGGGTGGGGGGAAGGAGAGAGAGGGGTAACAGAGACTCCCGGGGCTCGTCATTACTTAGGACAGAAAGCAGGGAGTACTTCTGGGGAGGAGAGCGCCCTTGCTGGAGACAGGCTGAGGCTGAGGCTGGGTGCCCTGCCCATGAGATCACCCAGAGGAGCATCCTGTGGGGAAAGCACTGGAAGAGGGAGGTGGGGCGGAGAGAGAGCTCCGGAACTCTCCGGCCCAGAGCTGCTGAGGGCCTAGGGGTAATGTATTGGGGGGGCCTGGGGCAGAGGTCTGGGGGGCTGATGTTTGAGGGAGGACAGAAGAGGAGGCCGAGGGGGAGACAGAGAAGGAGAGCCAAGCATGTAATGGGAAAACCAGGAGCGTCTGATGACGTGGGAGACAGCAGATGAGGACACTTCTAGAAGGAAAGTGTCCACCAGGCAAGTGGACATGAGGGAGTGAAGAAATGGCAATGGAGTTTGGGCGTTCTGAGGGTACTGGTTGTTTTTTTAAAGTTATAAGTGCATGAGAGATTGTGCTCAGAGAGAAGTGCTCAGAGAGACTGCGTAGAGCAGGGTTTCTCGACCTCAGTGCTGACCTCATTTTGGACAGGATCATTCTTCAGAGAGGGGACAGCCCTGGGCTTTGTAGGAGGAGGTTTACACCTGGCCCCCACCTACTAGGTGCCAGTAGCACCTTCCAGCCAAGTAGCGACAACCAAAAATACCTCCAGACACTGCTAGTTGTGACCTGGGGGGACAAAATTGCCTCGATGGAGGACGACTGATGTGGCCCTGCGACACCGCCATGTAAGGTGCGAGAGAGAATGAAGCTGAGGAAGACGAATCCAAGAGGCAGGACGGATACAGGAGAAAGAGGGTTTCAGAAGCCAAGTGAGGGAGGATTTCAGAGAAGAACAAACTGGACAGGAGAGGGGAGGAGAAGGGAGGGGAGGGGGGAGTGTAAAGGCCAGAATAGAGACCTGTCCCCAGGCTGCCTGCCCCCAGGGGTCTGACTGGACCAGGAAGGAGAGTGGTACTGCCACCCCTACAGTTCAGGGATGCACAGCCTCTCTGGGTGGGGCCTGGGGTGCCCCATCCGGGGCTGAGCAGCCCCCTGAAGCAGCAATCCCCTGCCCAAGGAGGAGGTGGCCGGGGAAGTTCTGTCCCCAGCAGGCCTCCCAGGGCAGAGCACAGGAGGGTCACGGGGTGAGGGTGCAGGGCAGCGGCTGTCTGCCCATCATGTCATTGTGTGTGGCCCAGTGACCCCGTTCTGACCGTGCACAAGCAGAGCCCCTGCTGAGTGGCTGACCCAGAAACCAAAGCCCTTTCATCCTTCCAAGCAGATCCCTCCCCCCTGCCCCCTCCATCCGTGCTCGCAGCCCCAGCTTATCCCAGCCCGGACCCTCCTCCCTTCTGTCCTCAGAGGCCTCTTTTTCCTTTCTTCTGTCTTGTCCATCCTCTTCTCTTACTCATGTATTCCCGCGTTCATTCACCCGTCTCCCCTGCACGCCTGCTGTCCCTGCCCGTTCCTCTCTCTGGTTGCCATGTGTGTGTGTGCCAGGTTGGACTGGCTTCCTCTTCCAGCCTTTCTCTCGGGTACCTTGTTCCATCTCTCTGTGAGATCTCTCCTTGGTCTTCCTGGCTTTTTACCTGCCTCCATCTCTAGCTCACTCCAGTTACACATGTAACTGGATGCCAGGATACACACGTTGATAGAACCAGCCAAGAGTTGGGGTTCAGTCCACCTTGACTGAGGGCTCACTAAGGGCCAGGGACAGCTTGAGCGCTGTCACGTGTCTGAACCCATCTTTTCTGTCCCCAGCCTGGGACAGGAGGGAGAGAGGTGCTACTGTCAGCCCCTCTTACAGGTGGGGACACGGAGGTGGGAGCTAGTTTATTGGAAGCTATCCAGCTACTAAGTGGTGGTGCTCAGAGCTGAACCCAGGCCATTTGCCTCTGAAGCCTGTGTGTCCCCTTAACCACGATGCCCGCAGCATCGCAAATGCCCACAGCATCGCAGATGAAATGCTGGTACTACAGTGCGGGCGCTTCCCTTTGACCTTCCCCACATAGCATAATCTCTGCAGGGGCAGGAACAGTGTCTTTTAACCTTTTATTCCCAGCCCCTTGCAGATGCCTGATGTGTACTCAGTCAGTATCTGGACCCTTTTATTGCCGTACTAGCCCTGCAGGGCAGATGTTATTATTCTAGTGAAGAGCCTAAGGCCCAGAGGGACACAGCCTCTAGGTGCTCAAGCGGGAATTGAACTTAGGTCCACCTGTCTCTAAAGATGGTCCTCCCTCCGGAGAGGTGTAAGGAGCTCAGAACAGCCCTCCTCTCCCTGGAAAACTGTGCTGGTTAGAAGCCAGCTTGCCCTCTTGTGCTGAGGGACAGCCCACCTCTGTCCTGCCTGAGGTTCAGGGACCCCAGCCCTTAGGGCGGTGGCGACAGGAGTTGGGGGCTGACAGAGACTGGAAACTGACAGGGCATCTGGTTCCCATCCGCAGCAGCCATGGATGAGGTAGAGCCGTGGCACAGGAACTGCATAGCCTACAGCAGCCCCTGGAGCCCCTGCTCCGCCAGCTGCGGCCTGGGCGTCTCCACCCGCATCTCCAACGTCAATGTCCGGTGCTGGCCTGAGCAGGAGAGTCGCCTCTGCAACCTGCGGCCGTGTGACGTGGGCCTCTGGCCACACGTCAAGGTGGGTCCGCCTCCCAGGGTGGGGCAGGTGTCTCGGGCGTAACAGACAAGCCTGGCTTTGAGCCCGGCTCCTGAGCTTGCTTGTGGGGGGCCGTTTGTATAATAATTAAGCCCACGTTGTAGCAGTTTCTTGGGATAACATGTGTCCCTGGGTTGGTGGGTTGTGAATTTCACTCAGTGGAAGTGGTGACCGTGTTATTACAATCAAGGTGACTCTGGAGAGATCCCAGGGTCCCTCAGAAGTGCTCTCCTGTGGTGATTCCAAGGACCCCTCACCGACTGCTCCTGGGCCAGCCCCCACTCACGTGACAGCCACACGGGGCGGTAGGGGACAACGGGACTCAGGACTGCTGGAGTCAAATGCCCATCTGCTGCTGACTCTGTGTGACCATGGCCAATCTCCTTGCATCTCTGAGCCCCAGTCCCCTCATTGGTAAAACACCAGAAATGATCTCGGACATCCCTTCCAGCTTTGAGAGTCAAAGATAATTAAAATAAAGGATCAAGGGTGTAGTGGCCACAGGAGACTAAGACCCAGTCCTTGGAGTTAGAAACGGATCTGATTTGCTTAACCCAGGACCTCCTTGCTAACGCCTTAGGACTGGTCATCTGCCTTGGTGTCATGTGAAAAATATAGAGAAAGAAAAACTCAGCACTGATTCCATTTGGGGAGCACTGCTGTTTTCTTGGGGATGCTGAGGAGAGGGTTGTCCAGCAGACGAGATAGCCTAGCTTCCCACAGTTCCTCTCCTTGTCTCTTTTCCCTCTCTGAATTTCCCCTGCCCTACTAGCCTTTGTATTCTTGGTGCTTGGTACTCAGCAAACATCTCTTAACCAAAAGCATGGGAGGGAAATTTACCAGCCACAGGACAGAGAGTCCTAAGCTGGGTGAATGCACGGTGCGTGCGAGGTAGGGGTGGGCTTACCACCAAACGAATTCACGTCCCGTGCTGTTGCCTCATGCTTTCCACCCAAGTTCATTTCCATAATTCTGTGCCTAAGAGAGCTCTCAGATCAATCATACAAGCCTCAGACCCACCCCACATCGCCTGGATCTGCTCTACCTCCATTTCTGGCATGGTGCCGGTACATAGTAGACCCCGACGACCATTCATTCAGTGAGTTTAGTAAGTGCCTACTATGCACCAGGCACAGAATTAGACTGCAGGGACACAGAAGGAGCCCCATCTCGAGTGGCCCACAGCCCGGTGGAGAGACAGAGCTCCCTTTAGATAATGGCAATCCAGTTGCATGGATTGTGAATGAATACATTGCATGGAAAGGGTGTGTGGGAGAGTCTGTCAGAGGCAGAGGAGGAGGAGAGTTTAGGGTAAAATGCATCCCCCAGTCAGGGAGGCCATGATGGTTCTGCCCCTAACCAGCGAGGGGTACTTGATGGGCTAAAGCGGCCGCAAAGGCATTCCGTGTTAGTGAAACTGACCAGGGACTGGGCATTGGCAAGGCAGGAACACAGGAGAGAAAGGAAATTGCAGCTTGAGAGGTACCACCACCGCAAGGCAGCCCCCTCCTGTGCTCTTGTTTCCTCCCGCGTAATATGACTGGGTCTTGCTGTATTTGGGGTGGTCCTTCCCAGTTGGAAGATGCCGCAAATCTGAAAGGGAGGCGGAGCACGTGGAGAGTGAAAAGGGAAGAATTGAGGGCTTGGAGGGAAGAAAGTG
This sequence comes from Globicephala melas, assembly GCF_963455315.2. Lineage (NCBI taxonomy): Eukaryota > Metazoa > Chordata > Mammalia > Artiodactyla > Delphinidae > Globicephala > Globicephala melas. The sequence continues at coordinate 71,849,942 of NC_083330.1, forward strand.
GCTGTTGATCCTCTGAGCATCTCAACTGAAACCTCCTTTCCTGCAGGAAGGGAAGAAGTGTCTGGCCGTGTACCAGCCAGAAGCGCCCGTGAACTTTACACTGGCCGGCTGCACCAGCACACGTTCGTACCGGCCCAAGTACTGTGGGATCTGCACGGACAACAGGTGCTGCATCCCCTACAAGTCCAAAACCATCGACATCTCCTTCCAGTGTCCCGACGGGCCTGGCTTCTCCCGCCAGGCCCTGTGGATTAATGCTTGCTTCTGCAACCTGAGCTGTCGGAATCCCAATGATATTTTTGCCGACTTGGATTCCTACCCTGACTTCTCAGAAATTGCCAATTAGGCAGGCACAAAACACGAGCTCGAGGCCTGGCCCCATGCTTGTAAAGCAGGCAGCCTTCTGAGGCCCACACTGAGCCTTCTTTTGTCCACCTTAACCCTGATCCGGACCCGTGGCCCCCTTTCCTGTCTCCGACCACCCAAAGCACCCATCGTGGTGCCGCTCAAGCCCAGACAATGGGTCCTTTCCTGGACAATTCCACGCACACTCCAAGGAAAGTGCCTGTCTCCAGCCGTTCTGGTCAGTACCCGAGGCTGGTCCGGCCTGTCCAAGTCACTGGACGTCTGACTGGATCTTGCCCAAGTCTCAAGGAACAGAATCAGCTAGGCATTCAGTGTCACTAATTCCTTCTTTAAATACCAAATCGTAAGGCTCTCTGGGTCCATTCAGAAGGATAGATGGGATTTAGAGCTACTCCGATCGACAGTTGTGACCACCGCACACCAAAGTATCTCTCATTCCAAAGATTTGTGCCTCCCGAGGTCACCCAGCATTTGCCAAGTGAGGTGAATTGCTGTTTGGGTTTGGTTTTTTTAATGAACAGTTGTATCCATTATTCTGGGCATTGTTGAGGTCAGGTTTCTCTTCACCCCTGCCCTGTGAGGGGTGTACGTTGGGTTCATCCCAGTCAGAAATGCGAGACGATAAACTTCCTTCTTGTTCCTGGGAGAAGTCCCCAGTCAATACTCCAGGGTCAGAGCAAGGTCCGCCAACTGTCAGAAGGAGCGATTGACTCCAGCACTGAATCTGCTGCTCGTGGACAGGGCAGGGCGCTGGGCAATCGGCCGGGCTCCTCACTTCTGGATCCTCTCCCTGCACGGGGGCTCATGGGAGTTGCTGGAGTCCCCTGGGGTGATGTCTCTGACCCCTGAGAATGGTGCCCTGTGACATTCCTGCGCTCTTAGGGAGGCTTGGGTCCAGCGTGAGTGTGGGTCAAACCAAGAAGTGGTTTCAGAAACCAAGAAGTGAGTCCAGTCTACACCAGCCTAGGGTGGCAAGGGTCCCTGGGCCCAGGACGTGTCTCTTTCTGCCTCAGTGACCCGTTTCACAGACTGGGGGTCTACTGACCCGTAAAACCCGGTTCTGGTACAAAGACAGAGGTTAACCAGTTGTTTCAAAACAGAAGTATATTTAACAGGGATGAAAAGCTGAAAGGGCTTGAAGCTGTTCAACAAAAGGAAGAGAAAGTTGCTATTAATGGACATGAGGCTATTATTTATTTTATTAGTAAAATATAAATATTTACTGCTATAATTCTTTTATATAGTACCTTCTATGTGTCAGACATTGTTCTCAGTGCTGTACGTAACCGTTAACACTAGCTCATGGAAACTTCGAGGCCGTGTTGAAAAGTGCCCGTTACTATTTCTGTTCTTACACATGTGAAACAGAAGCTCAGAAAGGGAAGGGAGCTTGACTGAAGTCACCCAGATGGCCAGTGGAGGAGTCGGAATGCAAATCCAAGTTGAAGTGACTCTATAACCCATCTTTTCCCTCTGCTTTTAGAGCTTCCAAATGTGTCAGAGCAGGAAAACATGTCAGGACAGGCGATTCTTGCATCATTTTTGCTTCTTATTGGTGTCTCTCTGGCTCTTTTCACAAGAGAAGAGAGTGTCTGACTTTCAGATTATTTACGTGCCTAAGCGTCAAACAGAATCTGGGCTAAACCAAAATCCATGAATCCCCTACAGATCGTTCCCTCCTTCAGATCTGAACCAGCTCTCATATGTGTTTGAAGATGATTTTGTTACCCAGTGCTGCAGACTGAGTGACGGGGCGGTTATTCATGAGGGAATTCTGGGTGGCGAATTGTGGGTGGGATTCCTAGACAGGGAAGAAGGGTTGAGAACGTGCCCTCCTTAACGGTGACCTCCGGAATGCCCGATGCAAGGCATACAGTGGTGCTCAATGTGTATTTGATGAATAAAGGAAATTGTGTACATGTTCCTACTTGTATTCAGAAGATCTCTTTCTTCCAAAGGTACATGACAATCCGATTTTTATCAGCCAAGTCTTAAATGCCGTAGAAAGACATTTACTATTGAAAGAAGTGTACATTTTTATTGGAAAAAAAACAAAACAAAAGAAGAATTCCTGTGTGAAGAGAATTTATCCCATGAATAATCTCTTCTCTGAGTCTTCATGGAACATGTTGGATTTTCGTAGAGTGAAATCACCTGCCACCTACAAGCTACAAGGACTAGATGAGCGCTGACCCCATTTGAAATTCAGCAGACACCCGAGAGCTAGGTTCTTACTGAATTTGCTTCCCAGTTTGGGAAAGTGAGCATGGCTTCCAAGATCCTAGGAAGCCTGCTTGGTGGAATTGGGGGTTTTATTCTGGGAATGGGTGGGATGACGTGGCCGGAATGCTCCGGTTTGAGAAATGGATCTGTCCTATGCAGGCCCCAGAGGGAACGTCTCAGCCCCGTGTTTTGAAGTCATGGGGAAGGAGCTATGGGCCCAGCCGTGGTGTGCCCTGAGTCAGTAAAAGTTAAGAGTAATAATCATAACGAAAAGCTGTCCCTTTATTTAGAGTGCTTGCTTGGTACCAAGCGCTCTTAAGTTTTGAATTATAGTACTAATCATCACAGCGATTTTGAGGAAGCATCTCTTGCCTGTTTTATAAATGGAAAGTCTGGGACTCAAAGAGGCTGGGAAATCTGCCTCCCAAAGTAGCGACCCAAATCCCAGCTTATTCCACTCTTCCTTGCTCTTGGGGAGGCCTCCGGGGAGAGCCTGAATGAGCCCTATCGGAGTGTCACGTTGGCGGGCGGCTCAAATAGAGCAGGAAGCTTGCCACTCTAGTCCTCTGTGACACCATGTTCTGGGGGAAGGGAAAGGTATGCTAAAGATTTGTCAACTTTTGGGGAAGAAATTCATGTAGGTGCTTGGAGTGAACATCTCGTGTGTGTGTGTAGGTGTGTAGGGGAAAGAGGAAACCTGAATTTACTGAACCACCGATGCTTGCTAAACCTTATCATTAGCATCTGTTGAGCACTTACCAGGCCTTATACTGGGTGCTTTACTGCAGTGTCTTACTTAATCCTCAGAGCAAACCTATGAGATATGGCATTATTATCATTTACCCATTTTAGAAATAAGATAGCTGCGGCTATTAGAGGTTAAGTTATTTGCTCAATGTCTTACCAGCTAATGAATTACAGACCAGGATTGCAAACCAAGGTTAGTCTGACGTCCGAGTCAAAAGGCACAAGACGTGCTTTACTGACGATAGCTGCAATTTTAACTTTGAAAGTGATTCAGAGAGTGATCAAAGAAGGTAGATTCAAGTGATATGACTGTCTAGACTCTCACTGACATTGTAAGTACTGTGTATACCTAGAGATCGTGGGGAGGTAATGTAGCCTGTGACTATTATACTGAATCAGGTCACTGATTTTTAAAGACTTACCTTGATCCAAAGTAACTGCAATGATAACCCTGCACAGCTGGGAATCATGAATGGTCAGAATGGCCAGCTGTGCATTTCTGCACATACACATACGTGTTGTATGTATGTGTAAATATATATATATATGTGTGTGTGTGTGTGTGTCTGTTTTCAGACTATGACTTAATATTTAAGTATTCCTACTGCCATTTTGGTGACTACAAAATACATATGAAGAAATGTCTTGGAATTTCCCAATAGAGGAAAAGTAGCACTTGGGCAATCTGTCATGTTTTACAAGTCCTCATTTTTCTCATGATTTGGGTAGCACGGAACGTGTTTATTTAATGTGAAGGGTTTTCATTGCTCACATTCCCTGTTTATAGCTTTTCGCCTTAAAGCAATATATCATCAGCAAAGTGACTTACTGGATTGGGTGAATTTTCTTGTATATTCAGTTATTATGAGGCAATGATGGAACATTGAACACATTCAATAAATGTGCAGATGGTGGAAATTAGGTCCCAGATATTTTATACATGACAATAAAAATAGCTAAAAGTTTGGAAATGCACTGAGAAATATGAATTCTGGCATGTAGAAAACACCAGGGGTACAAATGTGTCCAGGCCGGAAGACATCTCATGTAAATATAAAATGAACATTTGGCATTCATTCACTTACTCATTTATTCCATGCCTTTTTATATCCCCAACTGCCCTGTGGGTACCTGGAGGTCAGAGACCATGACTGCATCCTCTGAGCCTCGTACGTGTCAGGGACTGGGTAGCAGGGTTTGGATGGATGGAGGGATGGGTGCATAGAGATCCATTGCCAGCTGCCTTGGGAACCAAGGGGAGTGAAATGAAGTATAAGGAGGGTTGCAGGACGCAGTGGGACCAGTTCTGACTTCGGGAGGCCGGCGGACCTTTCTTTTATTCTTTACTGGAATTCCTCACTTAACCGATCTGTGCTTCAGCCTCCTCAGCTGTGAAATGCAAAATATGACAGTACCTTCCTCGTGGGGGTGATGATGTGATAACCAAAATGCACGACCAGCTTTAGAATAGTGCTTGGTACGTGGCAAGCACTTAACAAACGCATCTATTATTTAGCTGAGTCTGTTTCCTTATGAACTGGGAAGAACCCGCAAGGCGATGGTAAGAATTGAAGTCAGTGTTTATGTCTGCATATTTTCAGTCCTATCACAAAGGTAAAGGAAACGTGTCACCGATATTCAGTTGAATGCTTTAATATTTCCATCCTATGCTTCTCGATCCCTTAACTTTTTATGTTTTCATTTTATGCTGTAATTTGATTAAGCCCCCGGCTTCTTGAAGGCAGGAAGGGTGCCGTACTTTTCTGCGTCTCCCAAACCCAGTGCTGTGCATAGCACACGCTCAGCTCTTTGAACAGGTGTGCAGATGGCTGAGTAAATGAAGGGAATGATGCACTTGATACCTTCCCGCTAAATCCCCCTCATCAACCCAAAACACGTTATGTTATTATAATAAAGTCTAGGGCAGAATCCATTCCAGGACAAAAATAATTGCCCCATGAATCATTTCCAAGTACACTTGTATCCTGAAACATACTTTTTTCAAAATTGGAATTCAGATCGTGGAGTCCAGTGGATGCCTCCAATTAAGGTGCATGTGTGGACTCTGGGAAAGATTTCAGATGATATCAGGTGGATGAAGTTTTGGGAAAATGGGATTCAGGGAAAATGGCCAGAGCATTTTATTATGAAGGCTAGAAAGCATATAGCAGAGAAGCCACTGTTCTCTCTCACCCTCCAGCGATGAAATGAAGATGCAGAAGCATCCTATGTATTCAGAGGTCCCAGTTCCAGCTGAACCTGGGCTCTTTCCAATGTAGAACTGAGCAAAAATGATTTCTAAGGAGATGAAAAGGCTGGCACCAAACCCAGGTATGGTTTCGTATATTATATGCTGTAAAGAATGTTTCCAGATCTCCATGCTAAATCTTGTTTTTCACACACCACTAGCGAAAGTGGGTTTCTTAGTCCATCCCATAAAGAGGAAAAGGAAGCTGCTAAACCTGGCTTATTGATGGCCATGAGAAAAATGTCAGCCTGCCAGCGAAGGAGGAGACAGAAGAATTAAGAACCAGATGAAAGATACGGTAAAGGCTGGTCACCGCCTGGGTGGGACTACTGAATGGAGGGACAGATGTCCCCATGGGCAGTAAAAGCCGCAAGGTCCTCCAGTTTATTAGTCCCAGGAACTAACCAATGTTCTACAGTCCCAAGACGGCAGTAGGTGGCTGCATTAGTCACGTTCTCAGCCAACTGTTTTCCAGACCAGAGGGACGTAATCCATTTTAGAAATCGTTGCACAAGCCATTTCGTCTCTGTGAGCCTTGGCTTTCTTATCTGTGAAGCAGATAAAGATAAAAAGGGAAAAGAAACTATAATAAACGCTACATATTACTATTATTAGTGATGCATTCTCTGCAGGGTGCCCTTGTCACGAGGTCACATGGTCAGTGCTTCCTGGGGAGGGCGGGGTGTTCAGGAAATTTCTCAGAGCAGGAATGAGGAAGGGCCTTTCCTGCAACAGTGAGTTTGGCTGTCAGTGGGTTTAATGGCAAAGCACATAGCAATTCACCGGCTACAGCTGCATCAACTACTCGGAATCCTGCCGTGTGTATGTGAGGGAGGGGATGGGAGTAGTGTGAACTAACCTCTGATTACAATGTAGCATCTCCTCCGACCTAAAGGTGGGCCACAAACCGTAACGTCACCAGTTGAAATCACATATATTATCACAATGGTGGCAGTTATCTCGAGATGCTCTTATGCTCATAGTTGATTGGACAGCGGCTGGACACTTGAATCAAGCTGGTCCCATTCAATTCTTACCCTTGAAAGACACAAAGACCCATTTAGTTCCAGGTCCAAGAACCAGAAGGTCAAGGATCCCATCGTTTTATGCTTTAGAGATGCAGGGAAATCTGCTTAGAAAGAAGGAGGCTCATCTGCTCACTAGGCCCCCTCCCTAACCCATCTCCAAACCCATAAGGCCAAGCTTCCCCTCTGCCCTTGGATTCCATGTGGAACACAGTTGAAGGGTTTGCATGCAGCCTGAGAAGCCCAAGATGGATTTAAGCTATATCTAGGGACCCATCCAGTGACCGATAGTGAGGTGGTGTCTGAGAAGCGGAATGAGGAAGGTGGCAGATGGGCCTCTGTTGCCCCTATAGAGCCTGCACGTGGTTGGTCTTGGTGCACACTTGTCTCCCAGCTGCTGCTGACACCCAAGGGTCTGGGGATCGAAACCAAAATAAGCAGCTAGGAAAACAGAAATAGATCCCCAGCTGGCAAAACAGCCTCTGGGCAAACCATCTCTAAATAGCATCTGATACATGCAAACACCTGCAACAGTTCATTTCTCTCGATGGAAGCCTGAGCTCCAGGGAGCTGATCGTGGCAGGTCCAGGGGGTCTCTGCGCCACACGTGTACGCACTGCCATGGTGATTCCCTGCTGGCTCTTCTATGCCTGCCTTTCCTTTGCTCCTGACTCTCACACAGGATCCGTCACGGAAAAGGCCCTTATTGTGAATGTAGAATAAGGATGAGCCTGCACGCTCCTCCTCCTGCATCTACAGCAGGGCTCCTTAACCTCGGGTCCTTGGACCAGGGATCCCTGGGTTAAATTCAGGGGTCGTGTGCTTGGATGGGGGGAAACGAATCTTTGTTTTTACTAATCTCTAATTGCAGTGTGGCATTGTGGGCCACAAACCCTAATGTCACCAGCTGAAATCACATGTATTTTTCTTACCACAGTTGTGGCAGTTTTCTCGAACTGCTATGATGCTCATCACTACCTTGAAATTATATTGAGACCTGCCTCCACATCACTATTTAACTTACTAATAAAGAAACGTCACACAATCGGAACATTTGGAGAACTACACTTCACCATCAGTGGTTTCTTTTGCACTGTTATGTGCTGTATTTCATGCGTTAAAACCCTTCCTGACGGGCACACCACACACGGTCATCTCATCCTTCCCTGCCCAGGCACTTGCTGCATGATGGTGCAGGCTGCAACAGTGTTTATAGCTAATTATGCTAAGAAACTCTTCAAGGTACGCGAAGAAAAAAACCAATATAATAAACAGTAAGATAGTTGTTTAAAAAGGAGGGGGATGTTAAGTGTGGGCTGCATTTAGGGACTTGCTTCCAAAGAACAAGTATGGGGCTTCCCTGGTGGCGCAGTGGTTGGGAGTCCGCCTGCCGATGCAGGGGACACGGGTTCGTGCCCCGGTCCGGGAGGATTCCACATGCCATGGGGCCGCTGAGCCTGCGCATCCGGAGCCTATGCTCCGCGGCGGGAGAGGCCACAGCAGTGAGAAGCCCGCATACCGCAAAAAAACCACCACCACCAACAACAAAAAGAACAAGTATGGAAAAGCAGAAAAAGTAACTTAACAGTTGAGACACCTGGCAAACACGACCTCAGCCAGGCGATCAAAGTCAACCTCATCCGTGTTCAATCACGTTGGCCCATCATGCTGACAGAACGCGGTGATGAGAATGGCACTGAGCCTCCAGGGTCTTCATTCCAAAAACTCAGAACCCCAACTGGACCATGAGAAAACCATATACGCAAACCTCAATTGAAGGCCATTCTACAAAATGCCCCACCAGGGCTTCTCAAAACCGTCAAGGTCATCAAAAGCAAGGATAGTCTGAGAATCTCTTACAGGCCAGAGGAAGCAAAGCAGGCATGATGACGAAACGTAACCTGGTATCTGGACGGGATCCTGGGACAGAAAAAGGACAACAGGGAAAAACTAGTGAAATCCCAAGAAAGTAGGGAGCTTAGTTAATAGTAATCTATCAATGTTGATTTCTCAGCTGTGACCACTGCACTGTAGTATCATGAGATGATAACAATAATAGGGGAAACTGGAGGTGGGGTATATGGAAACTCTCTGTACTATCTTTGCAACTGTTTTGAAAATTTTAAACTAATTTTAAATAGAAATGGGAGGTGGTACTGAAACCTGTTGTGTCTACATTTTTTTAAAAAATACAAGGGCCAGAAGCATTACAGGGATTGTCACTGGGTGGTCTTTCCACACGCTTTTCTATAATAAAAATAAAATGTGAAAAAGATGTTTCCTTCTAATTACAGGTTGAAAAGCTTGATCCCCTTGTCACTGTATTATTCAGCTATTGAGCGCTTGAAACAGGGCTGGTCCGAATTGAGATGTGCTGTGATGTAAAACACACCCTGGATTTCTTAGTAGGAAGGAAAGAATGCATGATACCTTAATCATTACATTGATCCTATGTTGAAGTGATAATACTTTGGATATGTTGGGTTAAATTATTAAAGTTAATTTCACTTGTGTCTACCTTTTTTAATGTGGCTACTTGAAAATTTGAAGTTACATCTGTGGTTCGTATTATATTTTTACTGGACAGGGATGCTGTAAAGCAAAGAATTCCAAAGGTGAGGGGCACGTGGTAGGAAGCCCCAGGTAAGAAAGACCCATCCCAATGCACGACCTCTCAGGCGGAGGAAAAGGACACAAGCCACTGCAAAGTTACAAATTTATTGGTCTGGAAATAAATACAAATATCTCATTAAGAAACTCCTCTGGAAAGACTTGTACACAACAGTTTCTTGTTCTGATTCAGCCATTTCTGCCTCCCAGGGGGTAGGTCGCAGGTAAACTGAGTCATTATTCCCCCCAAGCTACCTAGAAGGCTTGACTCTTCCTCCCAGTAACCACTAGGCCCCGGCGGCTGACTCACAATGTTCCCTTCACTCTGATCAAACTTCCTATAAGATCCACGGTTAGCCAAAGTAAAAATCAAAAGGCAGTTAAGTGGTACAGGAACTCGACAGCTACGCTGACGTTGCCCAGAAATGTCAGTGATGCCACCCGGTTCAGCGAGAGGGTAGAGGGGCAGGAAGGCGGGAGAGGGAAGGAAAGCCCATGGAATACACATTCCAGAATCCTTGCATCTTCTGGGCCACCACTCCCCAAGGGAATCCCCACCCCCTACAAGAGCGAACAGTTCTATCTGAAGATCCCGGAAGGTCACCAGGTCAGAAATGTTTGGCAGTCAAGTTCAGATTCAACCCAGGTTGTCCAAGATTGGAAGCTAGATTTAACTCAATCACACATGGTTCCTGGGAACCAGATGGGATCAACTGAAATCACAACTGCACTGGACTCCATCACAACCACGAGGAATCCTTTACATCTAATAACCAAAAATACCAGCCCACCTCAATGCCCCTGCCCCCCTCCCCCGGCCGCTGCCTGGAGACGCAGCACAGCCAGGCACGGCCCTCCATTTCAAAGCAGCAGCTACAAATCTACACGATCTTCCCCATGAATGAAATGATCACTCGTCCATGTATTTGGGGTAGGAAGTAGGTGACGTGGAGGAAGAGGCAGGCAGCAGAATCAAAGCCTCAAACCCCCGATACCAAACGTTTGCCAAGACCGTCTCTTTGAAAAACTGGGAGATTTTGTCACCTGCTTCTGTTGTCCATTAAAAAAATGCCAGAAAAACAGGCTTCTGGCATCGGCACTGAAAAGTGTATATATGCGCAGACGTTAAAAATCTACTTCTTCAAGTTCACGACAGAGATTTGCTCTTCCAAACACTTCGGAGCCGCTGCATAAATTCCACCTCTTTCCCCGCTTCCTGTTTGGCTTTGCTAAAAGAGCTCGCCACCATTCCCCCCTCTCCCCCTCTCCAAATCAGAAGGGGTTTGGTTTCCAGAAACTGGGTCTGTTTTTTCTTTAGTTGGAAAGGAAACAGGAAGTAGGTGGGCTGGGCTTCCAACAAAACGTCCCTTCGCGCCAGGATGCTCAGGTCAGCCTAGCCTTGGATTGATCAAGTGTTTGCTCTGTGTTTCTTGTTTTTGGCAGTTTGGTGTCTCTGAGGGAGGGTAAGACAGTGGCCTCTAGGCCGCTCGCTAGTGGAAACAGGACACTGAGATGCTTCTTTCCCTTTGGTCCACTCCACCCCGCCCTCGCCGGAAGGGGAGCCCTCCACAAACCCAATCTCACTTTGTCCTCACCAGAGCGCACTCGTACAAAATAAGCTTTGGATTAATACCGAGCTACATGTGGTTGGCAGGCAGGGGCGGGGAGGGGCAGCTACAGCGATTGATCCCAGAGTCCAGGGGCGGCCGTCCCCAAGGCCACCTAGCAGGACACCTCCGTGGAGTTGGGCCCTGCGCTGCTCCCGGGGCCGCCGGAGTTGGGGACGATGTCCAGCCGGGCGCCCTCGCTGGTGTGGGAGCGGCTGCGGGCGCCCTCCAGGGACGTGACGCTGGAGCCTGAGGCTGTGCGGGACCTCATCAGGCGCGTCATGCTGGCGGAGGGCACTGCGAGAGAGGAGAGAGACCCGTGAGGGGATGGGCCAGCGCTGGAAGCACCTGCACACCGGGGATGCTGCCTGCTGTGCGCCCCACCCGCCTGGGCACCTTTGCTCCTGTCCATCCTCGCAGCCATCCGGCTGCTGGGCTCCGCATCGTTTCTGTCTCTGCCCACAGAGGTGGAGCGCAAGACCCAGGTGGAGTAAGGACTGGCTGCGATCCCACAGCGGCGTGAACCCACAGCTGGTCTGAATCCCAGCTCTGTCTGCTACCTGCTACTTGAATCCCAGCTCTGGGGCTTTGGGAGTGTCCCTCTCTGAGCCCCCGGCCCCCCCTATAAAATGGGAATACTACCACTGACGCCCTGGTAGCAGCGCCGGGGTGTGTGCCCACCACCCCGTAAGGCCAACAATGACCAGAGCGGGGAGGACGTTCAAGGTTGGCCAGGCTAATCCCCGCACGCCACAGACTGGAAACCAAGGCCACACAGAGTGGTCAGCTGTCGTCTCTCCCTCCAGGAAACCTGCGAGCTCCCAGGTGCTATCAACGGCACTGTCCCTTCCAAAGGATTTAAAATGCCCTTGAACACAGCAGGTGGCTTACAAGGTGGAATGAAGACAAAAAATCGCCCCGCCTGTACTGGGTGGAATGGCATCCCCCCAAACTCACGTCCACCGGCACCTCAGACTGTAACCTTCTTTGGAAATAAGGTCTTTTCAGATCTATTTAGATATGATGAGGTCACCCTGGGTTGGGGTGAACTCTGATGCCATGGCTGGTTTCCTCTTAAGAGGAGGAGACACAGGTGCACACGGGGAGAAGCCATGTGAAGACCGGGCAGAGGTCAGAGTGATGCAGCTAAAAGCCAAGGACTGCTGGCAACCACCAGCAGCTGGGACAAGGCAAGGAAGGATTCTTCTTAGAATCTCTGGAGGGAGCGTGACCCTGCCCACATCTTGATTTTGGACTTCTAGCCTCTAGAACTGTAGCACCGTGAGAGAATAAATTTCTGTTGTTCCAGGCCACCCAGTTTGTGGGGATTTGTTATGGCAGCCCTGGGAAACTACTACACCACCCGACTGAAGCGTCATTGCCAAGGCCATACTGAATAATGGATATCACACGCTGAGGCAGCTGATAAATACAGAGGCATGTAAGGGCTACACTGTTCACTCAGTGGGCACAGGTGTTGGCTTTCTGTGGCAGACACCCACAGACAGAATTCATTCTTGCTGTACCGAATCCTCTTCTTACAGAGCTAGTTGCTGAATCTGGAGAAAAATTGGGATCAGTCCTATATCTGTTGCTCACATATTCTCTCTGAGCCCCTGTTTCTTGACCCCAGATCTGGGGGCTTACTGACCTTGCGGGGCTCTGGTGACCCTAGCATGGTGTCATGGGTGCTGGGGGCTCATCATTCTGCCCACTGCTGTGAGCAGACACTCAGTAAATGAATGACTACTCTGTCTTTAGTTGATGCCTCCAGCTCGCTCTGCTGTCTCTCCCTACGACCTGCAGGATGCTTCAGCTTTCTGGAAATAGAAGCTTATGTGGGGGGGGGAAACAAGGCCTGCCTTTCACTTCCTTTCTCCCCAGAATGCACTTTCAAAGCAGAAATCTAAACCCAGGGCAGGTCCAAGACAAACGAGTTGCAATTCATGGCTGCAAGGTAAATGAAGGCCTTCTCCAGTTACTGCCTTTGCCTGCACATTTCCTTGGAGGGAGAGAGGCTGGAAAGGCAGGAGACCCACGAGCAGATGTTTTCTGTTGGAAGAGGGCACGTTGGGACAGGGATCCTGTCCGAAGCATGTAAATCAGGCTCGTCCACTCTCAGCCACTCCAGAAACTAAGGACGGCTGAGGCCAACCTTAGACTGCATTGCAGTCAGTTGACCAAACATAACATTACTATTTTAAATGAGCAAACGGTTTAAGCCTCAGCAAAAGAAAAGGAGGGGGGAGTGATGAGATGCTCAGACTTCCTTGTGAAGGTGGGCACATGAATTATAATTCCAGGCAGCAGACAAAGAACCCAAAGAACCACACCGGGGCCGGAACCGTGGCCGACACACCAACATATACCAACGGTGGCTGCTGCCCAGCAGTGTGCTTACACTTGGTGTTGTCTGTCCTGGTCATGGGACCGCATTTCTGAAAATGTGTCTGTGAATAAATGTCTGTAAATAAACGATAATCATAACGCGAGAAGCTCCAAGTTCTTTAATTGTGCTTCTACTTATCCTTCAATTCCCACATCTAATGATTTAGCAAAGACATGCTCTGTCTTGAATGTAAGTGGCTTTATCACCCACTTGTTCAGAGCTTTACAGTTTTCAAAGAACTTTCGCAGATCCCCACTCTGCTCCTTACTTAATCTCTCAAAGCCTCAGTTTCGTCATTTGTAAATGAGGATAAGAGTATCTCCTAGGATTACTGTGATGATTAAAGAAGAAAAAAATAAAGGATTTATTAATCTTTCATCACCACCACCACCACCACCACCATCATCATCATCATCATTGCCATTTTACCAGCATCACCATCATCACTGCAAGTCTCTTAGAAAGAATGTAACCAAAATTTAAAAGATTTTCATGGTCTCATTGTTTGTTGTCTTCTTGGTGCTCAAGGGATAATCCTCACCTAAACCTTAAAACATTCCCTGGTGTGAAACAGCTTCTGTTCAACAATGGAGGGAGAATGAGGCACTGTGGTATGAGGAGACACTGGAACCCCTGCCCTGCGGCCCATCCTCCACACACCTAAATACTTCTTCCCTGACCTGCCCAGTTTGCAAAAAGGCTGAAGCTGGCCAAGGTGATACAGAATACTGTACTCATCCCAACCTGGTTCCAGTTCCCACACCTGCCCTTCAACCCACCGCCTGCCAGGAAAGGCCATACTCACTGTATCCCATGCCCTGCACGAAGTACTTGAAGGCCTCGGCAAGCTTGGCCGGCTGCAAGAGAAAAGAGGGGAAGTGCTGTCAGTCACCAGAGGTCCAGATCATGCAGCCGTGCCTGTGGTCACCTTCGTTAAAGAGCTTGGCCCAAGACAGAAGGCCACCTCGGGTGGATAGGACAAAACACGAAAGGAAAGGAAAGACTATGGGATACTTATGGAGACCAAAATTAGCTTTGACCAGAAGTTACATGACCTGTCTGAGCCAGTTTTCTCACCTCTAAAATATGGGCAGAGTGCCACACCTACTCCTGAGGGCTTCTCTAAAGAAGACATCATTGGATAAAGTGATGTGTCCAACTCAGGGTCTAGAATGTAATAGCCACTCACTGTGCTAAGGGCTTTGCAGCATTATCTCATCTTCCCGACAACGGCCTTATGAGGTTAGTACCATCTTCATATATGTTTCACAGCTGAGCAGACTTGGAGAGATAAATAATCCGTCCAAGGTCTTATGATTAATCAGTGGTCTTGTATATTAACCCAGGGCTTTCCAAACCCCATAACAGTTTACTCTCAGCCTCAGTAGCAGGCTGGCTGGCTGGCTGGCTGGATGAAAGGATGGTGGATAAATGGATAGATGAAAACGAAAAAAGATCGATGGAAAGAAGGAAGGAAGGAGGGGAAAAAGGAAGGAAGGATGATGGATAGATTAATGAAAAGAGAGGCTGTATGGATGGAAGGAAAGAAAAAGATGGTCAAAGAAGGAAGAATAGATGAATGGATGAATGGATGGATGGATAGATGGATAGGTGGACAGACAAATCAATCGACTGGGCTACTTTAAGTAAAATGAGTTGGGAATGCTGAGAACACACCCAGTTCTACCAATTACACTCAAAAATTTAATCTAAACGGGCGGTGAAGGCCATATTCGCAGGCTAATTAATTCCAACTCTTTTTTTTTTTTTTTTTTTGTGGTACACAGGCCTCTCACTGTTGTGGCCTCTCCCGTTGCGGAGCACAGGCTCCGGACGCACAGTCTCAGCAGCTATGGCTCACGGGCCCAGCCGCTCCGCGGCATGTGGGATCTTCCCGGACCAGGGCACGAACCGGTGTCCCCTGCATCGGCAGGCGGACTCTCAACCACTGCGCCACCAGGGAAGCCCTAATTCCAACTCTTAAATGCAATGTCCTGGGTCTATTCTCACACCCTCTCATTTCACTGGTGAGCAGTCATCGGGGAGGGAGTGTCCCTGCCCACCTCCACCAGCTCCTGCCGCTGTTCCCAAAGAGCCAAATGACATTTAAAGAAGAGCCTGTGCTGCAATTGGCCTCTGGGGGTCACGTGATGATTGTAAGAAGGGGACGAGAGTTGCAGGGACATCTGTGTTCAACATGGCGGACAGAAACAAGAGGACAGGCTTGGAAAGGAGAATATCTGGGCCCAAACTCGGCTCCCCTGGGTAACCTAGGGCAATCTCTCCCATCTGTTAGCCTCAGTTTCCCTTCTGTGACTGTGATAGAATGCATGCTCTTCCTTCCTCTAAAGACTGTTGCAAGGATTGAATGGAATGAAGGATGGGAACGCCCTTTGTAAAAACACACCCAACTTGCAAGGGCAGGAGGAGGAGTGATTACACAGTTACTGGTCCTCATTGGGCTGCTCTCCTGGGAGCCTGGGCTAGCTCAGCTCCTGCCATGACATATAAAACGTGTTTTCACTAAGCATAGAGTTAGATTTCTCTCATTTCAAGTAGAGAAAGGAATAAAGGGAGGACGGAAGTATAGGTGGAAAGAAAAATGGCGCCCCTTCTCTGCAGCCAACTTTTGCTGCACTGTCTCAGTAGCAGTGTCAAGCGGGCTGGGTGGATGAACTAGTCACTAGTGTGCAGGTATTAATCCTGTTTACATCCAAGCAGGGCTCTACTGGAAAGCCATCTGTTCCCTCTAGAAACTGAGACATCCCATCCTTCTCTGGCTACTCCAGCTATCAACTGGGCAAAACACAACAGCAGATAAAAAGCTGAAAATATTTTGTTCTTTGCCAGTGGGAGCAGAGAGAGACACTGGAAACAGAAGTTAAGAGAGCCACCCGAGGCCACTTGTGCCGCTCACTCTGCAAGGGAGGCTCCCAGGGAGCTCAGCGGGACTTGTCAGGACTGGGGGGGCACCTAGAGCTAGAAAAAGGCACACATCCGATTGAGAAATCGCTGGATTACCGAAGCTCTGAAGTCCCTTTCAGGACTGGAGGGAGAAAGAAGGTTAGGGGACAGTTTGGTGGAAAAGACAACCCAAAATGCACAAAATATTTCATAGTAAGATAGAGTGCAAAACTGTACTGATAGAAAATTATAAGAAGAGATAAAAAATTCATTCACTTGTTAGGTGGGGGGGTGGTATTTATGGGTGGAGACTTGGAGGGGACAGTTATTGTGCTGCAAACACAGTACAATGATTGATATGTTTATACGTGCATACACACATATGCATACATGTATACACACTCACATACACACATATACACATGTGCATGCACACACACAGACACACACACACACACACACACACACACACACACACACAAACACACCCTTTGGTCCATCTCCTCTCTGCGCTCCCTGCTTTGCCCCTGGGCTCCAGGAGCCTGTGGCTCCAGCGGAAGCCTGTGGTCTTTGGGGTCAGACACACCTAGATTCTGATGCACGACTGCCAAGCTGTGTCCACTTGGCAAATCCCTTCACCCCTGTGAACGCCAGCATCAACTACTCCACAGGGGCTTCTGGGGGACGACCAAGCAAGTCCTGACATGCAAGCACCTTTTATAAACGGTAGCAAGTCCAAATGTGTCATCAGATGTAGCAGCAAGGTGGGCGGCCAGCAGGCAGTGAGGGAAAGGGGGGTAACGGGTCCCAGAGGCACATGCCCTCCACCTGGGGAGCGGGGACAGGTGTAACTCACCTGGGAGATCTGTGGGAGGCCGCCACAATCCGCCATCTGGGAGAAAGCAAGCTGGTTAGTGCCAAAGGCCTCACGTGGAGGGGATGCCGGCTCTGTGGACCAGCTCCAAACGGGCACCCACTCTGCCCGCTGCCCTGCCCCGGGCCTGCCTTGCTGAGGGGGGCCTGGACATGTTACAGATGGGGAAACACCCACCTCACCTGGCGCGCCTGCTTTGGTTACCATCCGTCTCGGCGTTAACCATTACTTGCAGCTTACAACAGGCCGGGCGCTGTGCTAGGCCCCGTAGATGATTTCTCTGCTCCCCCAAAACCCTGGAAGGGACGACTGTCCCACTTTAGAGGCAGAAACTGGGCCAGAGAGAACTTGAGGAACTTGCAAAGTTCTGGCCAGGGTCTGTCTGACCGGAAAGCATTCACTGCACGAGGCCCTGGACACACAATCTCTTTAAAGACCCCTCAGAAGGAAACTGCAGGATTCAAGGCTTCAGGCCTGATGGGGCTCCTGGTTGGCCACGCTTGGTAAATGCTATAATTTCCAGAGTTGCTAGTATCACCAAACCCAAAGCCATCATCACTGCTTAAAGCCATTCCAGGCATGTGCGAATACTTATCCAAAGCCCAGGGTTCTGGAGCCCTTGGGCAGCGAGGTGAGGCTGGGGAAATAGGACTGGAAGGTCTCGGCGAGACTGAGTGGGGCTGTGGCCAGCCTACAGCCCAGCGTCTCAAGACTAAATCCCAAGGGCTAGCCTCAAGGGCAGCTAACTTGGGGCAGCCTTCAGCCCAACGGGAATGCAGCGACAGACCTCCAGGGGCCCATTCAGCAGGGCAGGGTGGTGCAGTGGGGACAGTCTGTCTAGAATCAGGCCCCACCCACACAATTCCTATCCATCCCTCTTCAGAGCACCACGGCCGGCAGCCCGTAAACTCCTGGGGTACCAGAGAGGGATCCCCTCATCTTTGCAGCCTTGGGTTACCAGCCAGCACCCAATAGATGTTTGTGAACAGACACATTAATTCACCATTTCTGTGATTTCTGACCACCAGCTTTGCCATAATCAGGCACAACTCAAGTTTGCAGGAAACTTAGGGATTTCTGAGAGAACAAATGTAACCCTCCATCATTTTCCCTGTACCTTGAGAAGAGTGGTCTTCGTTGGGTCCAGTTTCGAGTTGCACTCCACCTAGACAAGAAGAGGGAGAAGAAATTTGCAAATTGTCTACCTGGAGCCAAAGTCATAAATTTTCCCCCTCTCCCTGCCACCCTGCCACCATCACCAGGAGCTCCAGTATTCCTACGGTCATGGAAGAAAGAATGTGGGCTTTGGGATTCAACAGATGTGGCTTTAAATTCCAGCCCTACCATCACTAGCTATGTGACCTTGGACAAGTTACTTAACTTCTTTGAGCCTCAGTTTCCTCATCAATAAAATGGGGATAATATCTTTTTCAAAGGGCTGTTGTGAAGATGAGCTAAAATGTAGAAGGTGCTCCAGAAACGGCTACTAAACGAATGGGCTTGTTTCACCAGCTGCTGCCAGTAATTCTTCAGATTCAACAACCCCAGTCCCAACAACCATTCTTCAAATGAAATCATATCCACCAGGATGGTTTCTTTCTTCAGTTTGTCAATGACCCTCTTAAAAGTGCATCTAGAAGTGGGCAGAATACCCGCCCGTAACGTGTGATGTTCAACATGCCTATGGTAGAATTATCACCTCCCCTAATGTAAAGAATATATCTTTATTGATGCATCTTATGATTATGTCCAGTGGACCAGATAGCAAGTAATTCATGGTTCATTTGGATTCCCCAGGTCTCTACTAAATGAACATTTGCTGACCCTGCTCTAGCCTGCTGCACAAGGCATGTCACTACTCGAGGACTCTGCCCACTAGCCCCCAAGTCTCCCGTGTCTTCGGCTATGGGGGCGTTGGAAAGATGGAGTCCTGTTTTGCCTCCACCACATCACAGGTGGGAATTAAGGGGTGAAATAAGCCAGAAAACCTTTCCTAAGCCCCGCCCCCCAGATGCCTGTCTGCCCCACCAGATGGATCAGGCTCCAACCAGGTCTGAAAGCTCCACCTGATTCCCAAACACGCAGACAGTCTCCTGGCCAGGAAGCCAAGCGGAAACACGCCCGTATAAACAAGCCAATGGGAGGCAGATCGGCAGGTGAGGGGGCCTGGGAGAGGAGACAGAGGCCCCACTGCCAAGCAACTAGGGCTGGCAGTCACCAGGGAAGGAGGCTGGTGGCTGGACCCTCTGACCAAAGGCCAATATGGCAACTAGAAGATGTCACTTGCCCTGATGGGAGCAGAGGAGGGGAAGAGGGTGGGCAGGGAGACTTCATACCGAGGTAACTAAAATTGGACCGTTGAGTTAAGCACAGAAACCAGTGGTTGATTTCTACATACCACAGCGTCCACAGCAGGAGAACTGTCCCCAACCACCAACAAAGCAGGACACCTGGGGGCAGGGAGACAAGGGGGAGTTAACACAAGGTTCACTGAGAGATTCTCATGCTCCCAGCCCTGCCAGGCTGGGGCCAGAATTCTAAAAAAAAAAAAAAAAATTGACTTTGTTTTCCCCAGTACCTTTGGCTCTTTTTACTACCTTCATTCTCTATCCTCTGCTTTATTCTTAGGAAAAAACGGGTTAGTAGTCATTTACACCTTAGTATGAATTTCAGCCAGAGAATTTCTATGCCCTGATGTTTTATTTTCAAGCACCCTCTCCACAAGGAAGGATGAGTAGGACTTTGCCAGCAATCAAAGACAGAGATGAAAACGACATGCCTGACAGAGAAAATGGCATGTGCGAAGTTCAGGTGTCAAATAATACGGTTCACTTAAGGAACTATAAAAAGACATAGTTGTTACTATTGGAATCCAGGTGGCTGCACCCACAACTGTCTTTGCCTTCTAGCTCTATAGCGCACTTCAGGGTGGGTCCTATGTCTTATTCATCTCCAGGCTCTGTGAAGCGAAGCCTCACACAGCATTGGGCATAGCGTAGGTGCTTCATAAATTCTGTCCAGCTGTGGTTATTAGCATTCCTTGTTGGAGGTCCAAGCCTCCCCCCACAGCTCTCAGGGACACCCTACAAACCAAATTCCTGCACAAGGGGAAGACGAGTGAGGCTGGGCTGTGCCCAAGCCCTGGGCAGAATCCACGCAGTTCTCGCTGACTGGGCTGTCCTAGCACAAGGGGGGCAGTCCTGCCAAACTCAGAACTAAGGCGCTGCTGGCAACGGTAAGCACAGCTAAAGAGACGGTGCAGGAGAGAAGGGCAACTCACTGCAGGGTGACCGTGTGGGTTCCGGGCATCGGCCGCTCAATCTCCAGGTCCCGCCGGCTACAGACAAACAACAAACATACCTGTACATCAGCAGACCCTCCCCTGGAGGAAGCCCCTCCCACCGAGCCAATCCCAGGAACTCCTGCACTGGCCGCTCTGGCAAACACCCACCTACATCCCAAGCTGTGTCAGGTCCCACCCCAGCCTCTCTGGGTCCATAGAAGTGGCTTCAGAGACAGCGGGACTCATGGACCCCACCTCATTGTCCCCCAGGTGCTTTTTTCCTTTTATGTACAAATCGCACCCTCCTCTACAGAGGGTCCCTGCTTCCCGTCCCCCCTCGTAGGAGCCTCTACCTCCCAAATGGTGTCCAGGTTCTTCTCTTAGCCTCACTCTCACTCTCGCTCCCAACTCTGAGTCCTCTACATAGTAACCAAACCAACTCTTTAGAACTCAGACCTGATCCTTTCACTCCCTCGTTTTAAACCCTCCCATGGTCTCCCACTGTACCCAGTGCGGCTCCATTACTCTCCCCTGCAGAAGGACACCAGCCTCTCCCTGCCTGGCAGCTCCCACCATGAGAGCCCGGAGCCAGCCCGGCTGCATTCAAGTCACGCTCCTCTGCTTCCTAGCTGTGTGACCTTGGGCAGGATGCCGAACCTCTCTGTGCCTTCACTTCCTCAGCAGGAAATGATGGTGAGAGCACCCTCATCATAGGGTTTTTCAGAGGCACCAGTTCGTCCCTGCAGCATGTGGGGCAGCGAGGGGTTGTTGCTCATCTCCTCTGGGTGCCCACTACCCAGCTGAAAGCCTGCCCTCTCCAGTCCTCACTTAGCGCTTGCTGAATAAATGAGCACTCAGCCTCCGTGTCTTTGGTTACACGCTGGGGCCATTACCAGTCACCCCTGCACTGAGAGGCTGGGTGGAGGGTAAGAGGAAAGGGACACGAATGCCCTTCATGAAGCCAAGTTATTAGCATGTGAGAGACACAGAGCCCAGGAGGCTTATTCCTGCCCCCTCTGTGGGAGCCGCAGGCTGAGTTCCCTGGAGATTCCAGAACCCCTGGCTGCTCCCAGGGGCCCCGAGCTGTCCCCTCCCCTAGCTGAGCCCCAGACCAGCACTCAGGTATCCTTAAGAGGGCTGCGCCCTCACCAAAGACCATGCTTGTGTGTCCTTATCCTTGGAGTGACTCCTTCGCCTCCCAGCAGCCTCCCTGGATTCTTCCCGTCCTCCCCCAGGGCTTTGCTGCCTCCCTCTCAGCTCTCCCCACATCCGGCCCTTCCTTAGGGTCAGCGTTGGCACAGGCGTGGACGCAAACCCTTTGCGATGTGACTGTTCCCACTCGTGCGTGCGCCCCTGGTGGTCTGGAGTAGAAGTTCAGTTTGCTCCTTGCAAAGCACTCAAAACTCCAGGAGGCACCTGACTTCCCAGGGGCCCTTACTGGGCACCCTTGTTCTGTTCATCTATTTGCTCAGGGGCTGCATCTTATATTAATTTTATAATCCCTCCTCTCTTGCCCCATGTTCGTTCCGGAACTACAAAAGGAGCCTGACAAATCGTGTGGCCCAGCGGCATCCTGGTACCTGTTGTAGACATTGATGAACAGGTGCAGGTTGCCGGGGTTCATGTCGTTCACGATGTGCTGGCGGCAGGTGTGGACCACCTCCACGTTATTCTGCATTTCCTCCTGCATTGACAGAGGGGAGAATGTCGTTCGTGGGAACTGCGACCACGGGCCAGTCACTACCCTCACCATTCTTCGGGTTATCCAGCTACGTCGTGAAGGCAGTAATGCCTATGCCACGAGCCTGCTGTGGAGCCTGAGGGAACCTTCAGGAAAGCGGGAGCCGCACCCAGATGCAGACTGATGTCTGGATATCAGCTGGGAGCGGAGGGAACGCAAAGCTGGGGGGGCTAGCACGCCCTGCTGGGCTCAGACTTCAGGAGTTTTGATCTGGAGTCGGTCCTCTCGGCTCCGTCACTGCCCCTTAATTGGGCGAGTGCTTCACCTCTCTGAGCCTCAGCTCCCTTTTAAAAAAAAGAGTGGGGATGACATTACCCGCCTTCATCAAACTGTAGGATTTATCAGAGGTTGGCCACTCTGGAAAGCCCACTGTCAAGAGTAAGCATGGAGGCGACTGTTAGCAATTACTATTATTTTCTTTTTAATGGGGAGAGGTGAAAAGAAGCTTTTCATGTTTGCAAAACAAAACCAACTCATGCAACAGGAAGTTGCCGGAATGAAGGGCAATGTTGATTTCCAGGAGGGCCAACCAGACCTTTGCAGAAGGCTGGCCTCAGCCTTCCCTCTCCCTGGTTCCTTTTTGAATGTGAGTTGGGACAAACAAACAAGTTATGAGCTTGCTCTGTTTCTCATTTGTGCAACAGCGGATGCTACAGTTTTCATGAAAGGGCCTGATGTGATTGACAACAACCAGATCAGGAGCGAGAGGGAGAAAAGGGGGCCCAGTGTCTCCCTGAGCTGTGTCAAGACAGTCCACGGTCACTGAAGCAACAAAGAGACCAGCTTTTCCCCAAAAAACATCAGGAAAAAAATAGTCCGAGGAATTGTGCTGGGGTTACAGATTGAAACACAGCTGCGGCAACTCGGGGGTACCAACATATACCCCAGGTAATTTGGGGTACAGTCAGGCAAAGTTCTTACTCTATACTTGACACCCCTCTTCCAGGAAAACACAGATGCTGGCTCTGATCTTTCCCATATTGCTGTCAGATTCAGATTATACACTCAGGGTGGAGAAAATGTATTGCAAACTGTGAAAGGAAGCATGAGAAAGGAAAGGGGACTCTAGTAGGCTACAAGGTGGCCCCAAGGACATGTTTCACATCAAATTCCTGGACTCTGCGAACGTTATTTGGAAAAACGGTCTTTGCAGACGTAATTTAAGTTAAGGATCCAGAGATGAGGTCATCCTGCCTTATGCCGGTAGGTTCTAAATCCAGTGACAAGTGTCCTTGTAAGACAGAAGGAGATTTGAAACAGACACAGAGAAAGCGCGCAAAGATGGAGGCAGAGACTGGAGTGAGACACCACAAGCCGAGGAAGGCTGAGGCTACCAGAAGCCGGAAGAAGCAAGGAAGGTTCCTCCCCTAGGACCACGGGAGGAGTGCGGCGCGGCCAGCACTCGGTTTCAGATTTCTGCCCCCAGAACTGAGAGAGGATATATTTCGGTTGTTTTAAGCCACCCAGTTTGTGGTCCTTTGTTACAACAGCCACAGGAAACTAATACAAGGACCAAACACAGTGCACACTTCAGCAGCCCAGCAAAACCTCTGCTTCCCTGGGTGTCATATGGTCACACGCCAGACGGTCACTCTTCAGCTAAGGAGCAAACAGTGGTGTGTAGGCCACACACAGTGAACAGACAAGTCACCTCAAGTTGGGCAACTTGAAGGCCACGTCAGACCCCCTGCATCAGGGCAGTACATCCTCCAGCCCAGCAGGAGGTACAAAGCCAGAGTCAGGGGCCACGCTGGCCGGGTGGCAGGGCAGAACCACACACCACTCGCGTGCTGCCAGGGGCTTGGTTCAGCCCATGCTCAGTGGGGATAAGTGCACCACAACCCGCCTGAGAGCCAGGCACCAGCAGAGGCACAGATGGTTACCGGAACCCACACTGGAGCGAGACTCGTAGGTTCCAATCCCAGCCCCTCTCGCTGGCTGTGAGACCTCACACAGCTCACTCAACCTCTCTGGTCTCAGCTTCCCCATGTACAACTGGGGAAAAAAACAGATCCATAACTAGGAATAAAAGGTCCTCCTCATACGGGTCATAGAGTCCTTAGGACCAAGGCCGACGCACAGCAAATTCCATGGATGTGTTTGCTGTAGGCTTTGTTATAGCCCAGAACTGGAAAGAACCCAAATGTCCATCAACAGGTGAACGGAGAAGCAGCCTCTGGTACACCCATACCATAGAACACCACTCAGCACTACAAAGGGACGCACTCTTGATTCGCCCAATGACATGGATGGATCGCAAAATACTTTAACGCTGAGTGAAAGAAGTCAGATTTAAAAATAAAAGAGCACGTACTGATACTGTTTACATAGAAATCTAGGAAATGCAGATGAATCTACAGTGACCCAAAGCAGATCAGAGGTTACCCGAGGAGGAGAGAAGGATTACCAAGCGCCACAGGGCAAGTTCTGGGGGTCACGGTATTTCGTTAGTCATCTGTGATGGCTTCAGTGATGGTTTTAAGAACGTCAAAATTTGTCAAATTTGTCAAATTTCAATACGTGCAGTGTACTGCACTTCAACAAAGCTGTTAAAAAAAGACTTCTGTTACAGGGAGAGCAAGAGAGAAGGAATGGCGTGACGACTGTGAATGAGTAACGACGGGCTATTTCAGGAGGGCCAGACGGAGCGGCCCCTCGCTGTGCCTGGGCCGTCTCTGCGCTCTACATGCCTGGCAGTACACGACTGAACAACACAACGACAGGCCACGCTGCTCACCTTCCCGAAGAGGTGAGACATCACCATGTCTGGAAGGGCTTGGGTCCATCCGGAGATCTGGGAGGACAGAAACAGGGATTAGAAAGCCGGCGTTCTAGTAGCCGGACAAGGTCGGGCCAATCCCACTGCCCTGGGGGCAGAGCAGCAGCGTGGGCTCCCTGGCACTCAGGTCTGAGGACGCCCCTTTGATGGGAAGGCGCTTACCTGTCTCCAGTTACTCACTTACTGAATCTGGGGCCCTGGAAGGCAGGGTCATCGATTCCTTACTCTCAGAGCCCGGGGCACAGGAGATGCGGAGAAAATGCATCTGAACAAAGACCCCACGTACTCCCAGCTCTTGTCAGGCCTCAGTTCACCAAGTCCTCGGTAAAGGACTTCTAAACACACACTGAGCTCCCAGTCTACATGCCAGCATCTGCTTACCTCAAACTATATCACCCTCTAGATTTTCCCTCTTAAGCCAGTTTCCTCTCTCTGAATATACTGACCTTCTCTTCTCTACCTGCTCCTACTGACAATGCTAGGTATACAGCAGGAGCTCCATAAATGCTAGGCATACAGCAGGAGCTCCATAAATGCTAGCTGTGCAGGAGAAGCTCCATAAATGCTAGGTACACAGTGAGAGCTCTGTAAATGCTAGGCATACAGCAGAAGCCCCATAAATGTGTGTTGGCCAACTTCAGCGTCAGGCAGGAACCCATAGGCGAGAGAAGCTCTAGACCTGGGGGACCTAGGCTGACCCATCTGCCACCTCCTAGCTGTGTGGCCCTGGAAGGGTAGCGGAGCCACTGGACCTCAGACCTCTCATCTGTAACCAGGATGCCAGGAGCTTCAGAGTCACAAGGCCAAGGTGAGGGTTACACATGGCAACTACACATGTCACAGGATAAGACCCCAGTGCCTGACACACACTAGATCCCCAAGAGAGGTCTTCCTCTTCCAGGGCTGGGGCTGGAAAGGAAGGATACGGTGCAAATACTAAAAACCCCCAAACAGCCCTCGGGTTCCACTTTAGCCAGTGGTCAACATCCCAGCCCCCACGTTTGGCTCAGAACAGCTACCAAGAAGCCAAACTGGCCAACTGCAGTGCCATTGCCTTTGCTGGAAAAAAAAAAACAACCAGGGAGTGTGTTCCGCTTCTGAATATCACGCCGGTGGGAGGAAAGGGCTCCTTCATCCTGGCGGAACGTTCCAGGAAGGAATGAAATATCACAGTGGCCAGGATGGGGTGGGAAGCAGGGGGAGGGAGACCCCTTCAAACCCCCTGTCCCCAAGAGCCGTCCCAAACTTGGCAAAAACACACTTTCAAAATGAGAAGCCAGGATCACCCCGGCTTGAAAGTCTGTCCTGTTAGAGTTGGAATGGTTTCCCCCTCTCCTTGGCAAATACTGGGGCCTTTATGAAAAAAAACAATCATCTTTTTAAAAGATAAACAAGGAACCCAGCCAGAGCACAGCTTCCTGAGACAGCTCGGGCCCTTTCCCCAGCCAGGGATGTGTCCTGCTAGCTCTGCATTCCCAGACCTGCAGTGCTTGGGTCTCGGCGGGCATCTGACACCTGCTGATGGAGAGACGGGGCCGGCGGTGAGCCCAGCTCAGAGGTGATTCCAAGCACCACAGAGTCCAAGGGATCTTGTTTGGCCCCAGTTCTCCCCCTGCCTGGCTCTGTGCGACCCTAGACAGCTTCCTAACCCCTGCGACCCTCAGTCTCCTCCTCTGTAAAATGGTTTTAACGATCCCCACTCCTGGAGTGATTGAGGATTGAATGAGGTCATGAAGGTATAGCCACGGAGAGTAGAAAGAGAACTCGATAAACATTCAACACTTGTTAGCTAATTATTATTATCGTAAAGTTAAGTGGCATAGAATCAGTACCAGATACGTTATTTCTTTTTCATTAATAATATGTAGGTGACTGGGGTGACAGGCATCTGTCTTGTTCATCTTTTTATTCTCAGCATCTTGATCTAAGCCCAACATATGCTAAGTCCCCAGGCTGTCCTTATCAAAGCTGGCTCGGGACCCATGTCCCACTGGTATTGCTGGCTTGGACAGCAGTGTCCTATCGAAATCTGAACGGCACATGGCTGAGGTCATGTTCACTACTCAAAGCCAAGCGGAGGAAAGCTGCCTTCTTTGCTGGGGGTGGTGAAGGGGTGGGGCTAGGAGAGGTCTCTTGCATTTTGTGCTCCAGGCAGAGTCAGGCACACCTGCCCCTCTGCAGACTGGGACACCCCTTGCCCGACCCAGGCCCCCAGCCTCACCTTGGAGGCGGCCCAGTCCATCCAGCCTTCCGCACAAGGGTTCACGTTAATGAGGACGAGGCCCTCCACCATCTCGGGGTTGTTCAGCTGCAATTGGAGACACGAAGTGAGAGAGACAACCTAGCCATCTGAGAGACTGTGAACTTTAAAGTCAAACCAAAGACTGAGAAAAGTACCAGAAGAGGACCCGTGTAGACCCCCAGAGCAGGCTGCTGCTCTCGACACTGCCCCCCTTCCAAAACTGAGGTTCCAGCTTAGTAGACACTAAATGGGGTTCCTGAGAGAAGGGAAAGAGGAAACCATAGGAGAAGTAGGAGCACATGTGCTTGGCAGACCTACGTGGGACAAGTCACTTCACGCTGCTGCCCCTCAGCTTCCCTAGCTGTGAAATGGGTACAACATACCATGGCCCTCATAAATCAGACAAGCTAATCAGCTCTTCAGTAATCAGTAAGAATTCTATTACTTCTCAGAGATATGGAGACAGAGACCTAAGATACAGTTGAGACCTTATTTTATCTGCTCAGAGCCTAGACAGCCAGACCATTTTGTATTCGTGCCAGCATGCCTAACCTCTAGCAAAGTCCAGCAAATAATAGCCCATCAGATTACATACGGTTGAAAAAAATGAGCATCACTGCATTTTGAAACAACTGTTTGGTAAGGCTCCAAAGGACCCAGCAGCACCTGACCGGGACCCCTAGCAATGTAAGTGGCATCTGTCATGTGAGCACATACATCTCTGATTAGCTTAGACTTAGTCAGGGTCCAAGAGTTCCCTGACTACAAAACCTGTGCAGCTGTCACAGAAGTAGCCCAGTAGAGTACTCAGTGACATGAGGACCCGGCCACAATCACCGCGAACCGAGCGAAGATGATGATAAAAGCACATGTCTCGTGCGGCATTTCAGCGAAGGGGAAGAGCTGCTGGTGTGTACATGAGTGCACACCCACACGCCCCATGTGCATATGTAACTCTGGAGCACACACCCCGAAGAGCACTGTGGCTCTCCTCTGGGAAATGGAATTATGGCTCATTTCTTTTTCCCTTTGGGGAGTTTTTTTTTGGTGCTTTTCTAATTTTCTTCCTTAATCTTGAATTAATTTTCTTTAAAACATATATATATATTGTGCATATATACAGAGAGAGAGAGTTGTTTTTTTTTTTTTTAATGAAAGAACTCACAGCAAATCGAGTGAGGATGTAGGCACCCGCTCCGGTTCCCATGCCAATGATGCTTTTCAGTCTGGAAGGAGAAATAAAAGTTCATGTCCCAGAAGGAGTGAGCGATGGGAAGCGCCCTTTGAAAACCTTCCCCGCCCCTTGCCCTGAGGAACCTCATCTCCCCAAGGGTGTGCTGTGGGCATCGCTGAGGGTGGCTGGCAGGCTAGACAAAGTGGGACCGCGCTGCCATACGTGCCCTGCAGGACCTGCAATGCATCATGCTTTATGTCTGGACAGAAGACCATGACCTTGGAAAGACTCATGCCTTTCCCTCACTCCTCGCCCGACCGCGGCCGGGCTCTGACAGCCCCGCTGTCATTTCCGGGAAGGCCTATTTACCAAACTGCTTCTTCCCGCTCTCCAGCTTTATTTTGGATTCTAAAACTTGGAATGAAAATGAATTGGGCAAGAACATGGAGGTGTTCTCATCGTACAAAAGGCTCCATTAAGAGGTTTCCTTGAGCCCTGAAGAAATAAAGGCCTGGAGGGAGACGTTAAGGGTTCAGGCAACCCTATTCCAGAATGTTCCATGGGAAAGAGAAAGCAATAAAAGAAGAGAGGCTAGGAAAGGATGGGTGGAGTGGCTGTCATCGGGTGATGGATTTTGACTCAAGGAGAAAAGCCCAACTTGCAAGAGGCAGATGGGAGTAAAGAGACTGCATGAAAAACAGTGTCTGCAGAGTATAACAAGCTGATTTCTTCCCTGATCTTTAAGCATTAACCTAGATTTCAGTGCTGGGGCCAGATCAAGACCCCAGGAGAGGCAGAAGCTAGAGATCACCCTTCTCTGCAGGCTGGTGGGGGAGTGGATCCCTCACTCTTACCCAAACTGGTGAAGGACTCCGGGCAGCATTTCCGCCAGCTGGTCCATGGAGGGGTACACGTACCTTGGGAGAGGCCATGCAGAGGCAGTTAACAAAAGCCGGGACCTCAGCGGAAATGAACAGTGCAAACGAAAACACACTTGATAGGCGGAGACCGTGCAACAAACCGCCCCGTGCACCCAGACTCCCCAGTCTAGTCCCCGCCCGTGGCCCCCATTCCGAGCACCCCACCGCGTACACAGCCTGCTCCTCTGAGCAAGGATGCTCTCCAGGCCAATTCCCCCACCTTTTACTTTGTAAAGTGACCCTTTACAAACCACTTCCTATGTTCCAGGTCCCACAACAAGCGTTTGATGAGCATTGTAAGCTCATTTAATCTTTACAACTAGTCTGTGAGGTTGCTATGATTTCCCTCATATAAAGATTGTGAATATCATTAAGGCTAAGAGATAAGTGACTTGGCTTCGCAGACAAGCAGGGATTTGGAGCTCTCAGGATTTCAAGGCCCATGTACTCACTTACCTTCCCAAAGGAGGCCTCCTGGCAGCCCTCCCGTGAAGCCCTCCTGACCTTGGGGAAGCCCCTCCCTCTCATCTCCTCTCCCCAAGAGATGCTTGAGAAGAAGCCTGGGAGACAAGGCAGAGAAGGCAAGCCACCCTGATTGGCTGGACACAGTGGCTTCGGGAAACGGATACCCAGGGCGATTTTAAGGCACAGGGATGCCTCGACTCGCACATCTTCCGGGACCCCTCCTCCTGTTAACAGAGGGCTGGGGGAGCTCCTCTCTGTTCAAAACTGGCCCATGACAGCAGGTAGGGAGGAGGGTGCCAGTGGGGAGGACTCACACTGGGTGACCAGGGAGCCTGCAGGCTGCCTGGGTCTGTACATTAAGGCGAGGGCTTCCCCTTGGCAGGAAGCAAGTTTCCCATCATCCCCTCCTTAGCAGGGCCTGGAAAGGGTCTCCTGTTCCCACTGTGCCCACCTTTCCAATGGGGCCAGCAGAGGCCGCCTCCCAGGCTGGATCCTTCTCGGCCAGCAGGTGCTCCTTCCAGATTACCTACCATTTCTAGACTGGCTCTCCTCTTAGCCTTTGCACATGCTGTGCCCTCTGCCTCCCCAGAAGCAAGTGTATGCTCACCTCCCTCGAATTTCCAGAAGGAAGCCCTAGAGCCTTTGCCCGGCCAGGTGCCTACAACCCTAGCCAGAGTTCCCACACATTTTCTTTCCCATCTTCCTGGAAGGAACTTGAAGATTTGTCTTTTTCACCAAGGTCTTGGCTGTCATCAGGGAGTCTGGCCCGTTTTATGGAAAGCGAGTCCACACGGCACGCTGTGTTAGGAGCCAGCTCCTCCGAATGTCCCGTGATCCTGGAGGCAGGTCCCTGGGGGAACCGTCAAGATGCCCCACAAGACCCACTCGGTCTAGGTGCTGGGGGGAGGGGGGTTGACGCCCACTAGAAGGCATTCCACAACGCCGACTTCGGGGCTCAGGCAGGCAGGAGGGAGTCCCTTCAACAGAGGAGCTGTTGGGCCTTTCTCATGCCAGGCTCCTGGCGAGGCAACGGGAACCCACGTGAGCAGAGCAGACACGGTCCCGTGCAGGAGCCGGGGGGCAAGTCAGCAGAAACAAATACGCGTAACTCATGACGGTGGCGACCACCGGGGAGGGGAAGGTGCTGAGAGCGGGAGGCTGAAGCAGCGAGATCTGTTCTGCCCAAGTGGAGGGCTTCTTGGAAGACGTGCCATTGAAGGGGACGTGGGCTGGGGAGAGCTTGAGGACTGAAGAGTGTAGGGAACGTTCTAGGCTGGGGGACCAGCATGTGCAAAAGGGAGAGAGCCAGGAAGGCCCCGGTTGGCGGGGCTACGCATCGACGAAGCCGTTGTCTTTCTGAAATGGCCACGGCTCGGTTTGGAGCCAGCAGCCCCCAAACGGTGAGAGTTGGGGAGACACCTAACTCCACAGCTTCTTTCCTCACTGTTCTTGAGGGGTGGGTACACAGCCAGCAGGCAACAGGGTTCTACCCACGAGGCCCCATGTGTAGAAAGCTGACTCCAGAGCCGGGAGTGACCCGGCCAGGGGCCCCATCCCTGCTTTGCCGTCTCAGCCTCAGGATGGGGGCGTGCACCCTGGAGGGCCCAGGAGACCCCTGACCACGCCGGGCCCCGCTCAGACAGTGGGTCCCACCAGCCACACGCTGGAATCGCCTGGTAACTTAGGGGAACAAATAGCCTGCGCCTTGGCCTCCGGGTCAAGGGAATGAAAATTTCCGCGAGCAGGACCCAGGTTTCAGAATAGTTTTAAAATCTCCCCGTGGAGAGCTGAGAGTCACTGGGTCACCCCAAGTCTTTCAAACATTTGTCCAAACAAAGATGGATATACTGACAGACGCTTAATCTGCTGCTGTATTAAGAAGCTTTGAACTCTTTTAACGTGTGTCTGGGCATCCCTTCCCTTCCTCTCTGATAAAGATTAATGATTAAGGATGATTCAGAACACTAACAAAAAAGATCTCTTTGTGCTACCGAGAAGGCCTCTTTGACAGACTTTAAACCCAAGAACCTGGTCCCACCTTGGTTGGATCACAGCACGGTGAGGGGCCTCCGAGAGGTCTGCCACCCCCATGTGACCCTGACTGTCCAGTGCCCTCGGTAAGCTTGCCCCCAGCCTCACAACGAGAGCTGAAAGTCCACATCAGCCACGCACTGGGGAGGAGCAGGCAGTGTAGACACCCGGGACCAAGGCAGCCTGATGTTCCAAAGAGAGTTGGAGTCTTAGAGCCAGCAGACTGGGCTCAAACCCGACACCCGCCCCCGCAATGAAACCAGCTGCGCGAGCTTGAGCAAAGCAGTTAACCCCTCCATGCCTCAGTTTTTCCATCTAGAGAATGGAGCTACCAGCACCAGCCATGTAAGGATTAAACACAAATGACATTTGTAAATAAAGATGATTAAGTCTGGCCCACAGGACGTACTTCATCAATATCATTTCCAATTATGGTCTCTATTTTTCTTCCCAACCTTCTAGATCTTTCTCCTAACTATTTCTTCTTGTCAAGACCCTCTTCCACTTTAGTCCTGTCCGGGCCATGTACCCCTAGTAAAAAGCCCGACTAGCTGGGCTGCTGTGGTGGGGTGGGGACAGGGTGTCTGGAGGGGTGAAGGTCGGGGAGCTATTGATTGATGGTTATGGGGGTTCCGTTTAGGCTAATTAAAAGGTCCTGGAGATAATGGTGGTGATGGCTACAACACAGTGTGAATGTATTTAATGTCAGTGAACCATACACTTACAAATGGTTAAAAACAGTAAAATTTAGCTTATATATATTGTATTACAATTAAAAAAGAAACCTTAAAAGCCTGACTAATGCCTCCTCCCACCATCTGTTCCCACCCTGCAGGGCTCTCCTTTCCCTGTCCTGGGGCCCGAGGCTCCCTCCTCTTACCCCGTGGGAAAGGATGCCGCACTGTCCTGCTGGCCGGGGGCGTCCACGTGGCAGACAGCAAAGTGCTGGGTGATCTCCTGCATGTCCTCGGAGTTGAAGAGGGGGTTATAGCAGGTTTTGTCTGGAGAACAGGCACGGGAGAGAGAAGAGGAAGAAGTTAGGAGAGAATAAAGTCTGTATTCATTCTGTTGGTTTCATGCCTCCACAGCAGGGGGAAGGAACTTTCAAGAAAGAATGGCTACATTTTCTTTCCCACTTTCCTCTGGTGATAAAAGGCAAGAATAAGTCATGAGGCAAGGGAGTGGGTGTGGAAGTGGAGACGGTCAGTAAACTCTCCTGCCTATGCTGGTGGATGACATAAACTTCCAGGCAGCGCTGGGAGGGGATCCCATTCCAGCTCCTGCTTCTTCCCCCAACAGTCGTGGCCGTGACAGTCCTCGTATGAGGTGGGGTTGCCCCACTGACACTCTCTTTCTCTCTAGGTGTTCTAAATCCTCACCTCAGGGATACTGGCCAGGGCACACAGGATGTTCAAACAAGGAGGACCACTCTTACGTGGGCTTGGACGAGCCTCCTAATCGCTGAGGCAAAGATGGCCAGCTGCTCACCGAAACACTTCCCTTTTCTTCCAGGACACACTTCTGGACTACATTTCCCAGCCTCCCTTGCAATCAGAGGCAGTCGTGTGATCAGATTCTAGCCAATAGCATGTGAGGCTCCCCATTTCCTCATAACACCTGCCACCCAATCCTCTAGGTTTCTCTCCTCTTTCTTTCGTGACTGCCAGGTGTGGAGGAGCCAACAGAAGCCTCAGAGGCTCCAGGGGACGGTGGAGTCACAGCTAGAAAGAGCCTGGGTCCCTGAATCACCACATGGAAGGTGTCCCACAGAATGTCCACTGAGTTGTTACAGGAGTGAGAACTAAACATGTATCACGTTAAGCCACAGAGGCCTTGGGTCTGTTGTTACAGCGCTCACTGTACCCTAACAATGGAGGAGTAACACCACCGAATGCAATTCCGTATCCTCATCAGAGTCGGTGGAATAAGGTGGTATATATCAAAGTACCCAGCATCGGATTTGGTACATGATGGTTACAAGGGGGCATATGGGGGGAAAGGAGAGAGAAAAGAGAAGTGAGAGTGAAGGAGAAAAATGGTTTTCAGTGACTGACATCCTTCGTAGCCTCGAGGTATTAATAAGCTGTTGGAAAAACAACGTCATTCAGTCCATCTGTTAATCAAAAATCGAGCAAGCATCCAGCTCGTAATACGCGCTGGACCAGGAAGGGCCACAAGCGCCTCTGAATCATCACAGAAGCGTTTCTGTTCTGTGTAACTGCAATACTAAGTAGATCTTGTTCCAGCCCCATTTGTGAAAAGCCCACATTTGGGAACACTTCCTGGTCATCTTAAGAATTCGCGATCTAAACATCCATAGCAGCGGTATTCAGAAGAGTCGAGAGGTGGGAAATCCAAATGCCCATTAAACGAGGACAGACACACAGAACGCGGTGTATCCGTACAATGGAGCATCAGTCAGCAAAAGAGGATAAAGTACTGATACGTGGCACAATGCGGACGTACCTTGCAAACATGACGAAAGAAGCCAGTCACGAAAGACCACACGTTGTGTGATTCCATTCACAAAATATGCCCAGAATGGGCAGATCTTAGAGACAGAAAGTAGACTAGTGGTGGCCCGGGGCTGGGGGGTATGGGAGACTGGGGGGCGATAGATAAGAGGACAGAACTTCTTTTCAGAATAATAAAAATGTTCTAAAATGGATCGTGCTGAAGCTTGCACAATCCTGTGAAAACACTAAAAACCACCGTAGACCTTCATTAAAGGCAGTCACTGTCATACAGACTGATGGTGGAGGCCTCCTGAGTCCCCAGCATCTCCCAGCGCCCAGGCAGTGCATTCCGGGCTCGTCCAGTCTGTGGCAAGAGTTCTCCCCAGAACAGCTCCAGGAAGTCCCGGCAAAAGAGGATGAGGCAGACTCCCTGCCAGCCGCCCTTCCTAGCTGTCCTCTCCTCCAACCCTGGCAGACACCCGCTCGCCCAGGACACGCGGCTCCTCGGAACTTACGGTTCATGCCAATGTCGTGGTAGGTGAGGATGACGGGTCGGTTCCCCTTGGGGGTCCCACACAGTGTGACGTGAATGGAGCCATGCAAAGTCTCGATGTCCTGCTCCTGGGGAGAGACAGACAGATGAGCCTGTCATGTGGGACCCGCAGTCACGGTGTGGCTGGAATTACAGCCTGCAGACACCCAGCGCGCGTCTCACTGCGGTTGGGGGAAAGCTCCTAGTTTGGTCGTGGGAGCACTGGGCTTCGGGTGGCAGCTCTCTCTGGCCAGAGAAGCCACTCTGAGAAGCAGAGACAAAAGGGGAAAGGGGGACCAAGGAAGCACCCCGCCATCCGTTGAGGTCAATGGTTGCCAATCTGAAGAACTCGGCTCAAAAATAAATACACCCCAATTCTCAGGTTCCGCCTTGAGAGCAGGAAAACTCAGTATCTGAGCTTTGAACAAAACCCCTCTCCCTTCTCCATCCCAGCTGAGAGATGCTGGGGCTTCCAGGCATCCGCTCTGAAGACCCCTGAAGCATCTCCCAGGTGGCCGTCGTGCTTCTGTGAAATGGGAAGAACAATGGAACCTCAGGGGGAAGGGTGAGTGCTCAGTGCCCAGGCCCATCCCCAGCACAGGGGTCCTCCTGGGCTACCTGCCTTATCCCCCCAACCAAAGCACAGAGGCCCCCATCTCCCCAGCCCTCTCTCTTCCTCCGAGTGCCTGCTCACTCCTGCCTATACAAACGCTGGAAAAATCCGCAAACGGTGGGGCAATGGTCCAGCCCCCAGGGGGGACCACAGATCATCTGCTGGGCGGAGCCCTGGCCCTGAAGCCACCGTGGGAACAATGGTTCACTGTGGGGACCGCATTCTCTATTGTCTCCTCAGCTGACCCACAAGGCGCCCTCTAAAAATAGGCCAGGCTGGGCAATGTCCCCACCAGCCTGGGGCATCAGGGTTCAAATCCAGGCTCTGCCTTCCCCAAGCCCTCTGAGCCCCCGGAGCCCCATCTGTAAGACGGGAGGGAGCTGACCACCCCGGGTTCCTCAGCAGAGGAGATAAGCCTGGTGAGGGATACAGCCACTGGCGAGATGGGGCTGCTCGGGACACGGGGGCAGGGGGTTAATGATGCGTCTGAGCCCCACCTTGGGGGCAAGTGTGGGACGTCCGGCCCTGGCTGGCACCCAGGATGTGTCCTGTTTACTATGACATCCTCGGGCCCTGGCACAGCTCAGGATCTGCTGGATAAAGACCTGACACTCGCATGATCATGGTAAACATAGCTTCTCTAGGGAGTCCATAAATCTATTTTGGGTTCAGGCTCCACTCTGTCCCCTAATTGGCTGTGAGGGTGTCGGCAAGCTCTCTCCCCACAGAATTCCCAGGACTGGTGTGAAGTCTCCCAGGGTTGGCACAAGCCCCCCGGAGCACTAATGCTTCACCCCCACGAGGCACCACAGAAGTGCTGTGACCATGGCCCGCGGCCTCACACCACTGCAGACTTCAGCCTGGGCCTCAGAAGAGGCATCAGCTGTGGTTATCCTTATCTGGAAGGATAAAGAACCCAGTCTCAGAAGCTAGAAGTGGCCTGGTGTAGGTGTACAGGTGTGGCAAGGTCGCCGAGATACAGGGATAATATTCGCTAAGTGCCCACCAAGAGTCAGGTGAGCTGAGCGAACCCATTTTCCAGATGAAGAATTCGAGGTGACCCAGCCCCCGGCCAAGAGCACACAGCTTGTAGTGTGAACCAGGATTACAACCCACGTCTGCTGGGCCCTCATGTGGGTGTTGGCCCCCATCAGCCGTCCTCTGAGTTCTGTGTCCACCTGCCCACACGGGGAAGAGGAGGGAAGTCAAGTGTGACCTTCCCCATGCCTGAGACCCACTCCTTAAGTCACCCGCGCACACGCACAAGGCCTCAGCTGGCCCTGGGCCTCTCTCTCCACTGGCCCAAACCAAGAAGGCTGGGTCTGAGACTGGATGGAGGAATTAAAGCTCTCACAGACACATCCCTTTGTCCTCTGCAGTCCCAAAGGAACATTCTGCCCTTCTGTCTCCGTGGGGATGAATCACCCAGTGTCCTGGAGGGAGGAACCCACCCGTGTCCCCCGCGTTCTCCCAAAGAGAGGGCACCCAGGGACCCAGAACTGCATGGTCCACTCCCTGTGCTGATAGGGGAAAGCCTGTCTCAGGGCTCCTCAGGGGTCCCCCGTCTGGCTAGAACAGTGGCTGGAAACACTCACAGAACCCGTCCACCACCCAGACCGCCATCCTCAGCTCTTCCAAGTTCAGAGCCAGATCTCAGGAGTCCGGGCTCACAGGGGTCTGATCCAGCCAGGGGCATGCAAGAAAGAGAAGGCCAGGCGGCCTGGGTTTTCCTCTCACCTCCTCTGGAAGAGTCTAGAAAGCCACTCTCTCAGGGTGCAGAGGGAAGGGCAGTGTGACGGCAATTATCATTGTATCCGGCCCTGCTCTGAGGATTTCACATCCACTCTCCCGTTGAACCCACACAACAACCCCACTGGGTAACACCTGTCCGCACTTCAGATGAGGAAACTGAGGGGAATTTGCTCAAGGTCACACAGCTGGAGCAGTGCGGCAGGATCTGAACCCGAGGCCGTCCAAGTCCAAAGCCTGTGCTCTTTGCTGTCTCCGTTTTAACACTCTGTGCCAGGTGCCCCGTGAAGAAAGAAAACTTTTAACATG
Source organism: Globicephala melas (assembly GCF_963455315.2). Taxonomy (NCBI): domain Eukaryota; kingdom Metazoa; phylum Chordata; class Mammalia; order Artiodactyla; family Delphinidae; genus Globicephala; species Globicephala melas. The sequence goes on from NC_083330.1 coordinate 71,887,229, forward strand.
CAACGTGCACAGTGACTCTCTAAAGAGGGACGCAGGAAGTCAGGTCCCCATTGACGTGCTATAGATTGTTTTTTATCTCCCCAGCATCTCCAAAACCCAGTAATCCACGGGGCAGGTGCTGGGATACGCTGGTACATAGAACAGAGAAATAACACCTGCTCCTCCCACACTCGCCAAATACACATCTGCCCCCAAACTGCAGGCATGTACAGTAGGCGTGTCTGACTTGGAACAGCCTCGGCACAAACGTCACTTCCTCGGGGTGGCCCCTCCTGCCACCCACTGTACACAGGACACGTGGCTCTTGTCCTCTTCCTTGTAGCATTTACCACAATGGCACGTATCTGGTTCTTAGCCGTCTCCCCAGCCTGACTGCAGATTCCCAGGGAGAAAGGCTTGCTCTGCCCTGGAGAAGGTGGTTAGAGATTTACACAGTCTACGCCACCTGTAAGCTGGTAAGCTGTGAAACGGCACCGACGCCTACTGTCTACACTGCCTGTAAGCTGGCAGGTGGTGAAAACAGAACCTACCACCAAGTGGTCCTCAAAGATTTCAGCTCTTTGGCTGCCAATTCTGGCTTGAGAGCTTTGTGAGCTATGGCAGACTATGTCGCTGGGCCTCCCAGACATTCGTTGTCCTCTTCTTTACGACAAAATTCCCAGCAATGTGCCTGATGAAATTCTCTCCTTCCACATCTCCCTTGTAGCCAAGGATGGTCAGAAGATTCAGTTCGGGCCAATGAGATGTCAGCAGAATTTGCTGCAGCTCTGAGGAGAATTCTTTTAAAGACTCAAACTTGGCCTTTTAATTTTTCTTTTTCACCCTTCCACCTGCTTACTACCTGGAACATGGATGAGATGCCCAGGGATTCAGCAGCCATCTTATGAGCATGAGGACAAAAGCTACACGCCCAGGGTGGCAGAGCAGGAAGCTGAAAGGAGTCTGAGACTGGGTGATATTCACAGCCTGCTGTACCAGGCCTTCTGGGTCAGCGAAAATATCAACCATTTCCTTGTTTAGGGCACTGTTTGTTGGGTGATATTAATTCTAACGATACACCCACCATGGGACCTTGGCCAAGTTACCGGACTTCTCTGAGAATTCCTCCCCTCAGCTGTAAAATGAGGTCAGTAACAAAGCCTTCTGCTTGTGGAGATGCTCCCAAGACTTTTAGTAGGGACTGGAAAGTGTTTTGGAAATTGCAGCGTTTCCCTCCATGCTGGCTGTTACAGATGCCGACCCCAGAGACGATTACTGTGAAGCCACAGGGACTAGTCCCCAGGGTTTAAGGCAGCTGGTTGGATGATCTAGGAGAGCTCTGAGACCAGCTGCTGCACCTCCCTCCATAATCCGCCTGCCCAGCAGGCCCCAGGGAGACGCTGAACGCTTTGGACTCTAAGAGGATGACACACTTACCCAGGCTCTAAGTCAGCTGGCGCGCTGGGCCGCCCCTCCCCTCGGTCTAGCAAGCCTTGGTCAAGCCACAGCCTGAGGGCAGAGGGCGCCCTTTGCAACAGCAGGCAAAGAAAGCTGATTTAGGCTCATCAGACGTAGCATTAAGGCAAGGCTTGCTGAGGCAAGCAAGGCAAAGCATGAGAACAGAGGCTCCAGAGAAAAGGCCAGGGGCTTGCCCCACCACCAGCTTTATGTGCAATAACCCCTCCCCCCATCTTCCTGGTCCATCTCCCATGCCCGCAGTGGGGGAGGGGAGGCCTGGCTGAGCCACTGGTCTCGTCCTGACCATTCAGTAAGGAGCACATGGATTATGAAGACTGACAGGGGACGGTACGTGTGCGCACAATCGTATTTGCACAGAAGGGCAGCCATCCCCTTACCGGACAAACACCATAAAGCCAGGTCTGGCCCCGGTGCTCTCAGGACAGACATTTCACAGATGGCAAAAGTCAGCCTCCGGGGCTGAAGCCTAGCCCCCAAAGCTACACAGCTGCAGGAAACAGAGTTAAGATTCTGGACCGGCCCTCGGGCCTCTGAGTCCTGATACCCGGCCCACTGGGACACCTAGAAGAGAAGAAGATCTCAAAGGGGCCAAGCTCCCTCCGTTTCTCAGCTTTCTTTAACGCTGCCATCACATGGAGAAACAGAAGAGTTATAGTCAGGAAATGATCTGTCGCGGGGGAAAGGGTACCAGCCTGGGAATACAGCGGGAAGCTGGAACCCACGTGACGACGGCGGTTCTCCAAGCAAGAAAGAATCAGGAGGAAAGTCTCTCTTGGATTAGGGAAAAGCGGAAGAGTGGAAGCAGGGCCATCCCCGGAGCAGAGGGAGGCAAAGGACGCCTGTGTGCTGAGTCTGATGCTGTGTTTACATCACAATCGTGACACCCTGGGGACAGTGCTACTACCCCCATTTTTACAGGGTAGAAGACCAAGCCCCCAGGAAGTCAGGTGACTACCCAAGAACGCAGGGCTAGCAGCGGGAAAGCTGACCTGAACCCGCTTCTGTCCACTGTATCTATTTTGCAGCACCAGGAGATGTGTGTCTACTCTAGGTCAGCCTGATGGCCTGGGCTGGACCGACCTGGGAAGCCCATCGGAGCCCCATCACGGGGACGCTGTCGGGCGAGGTGCTCTGTCCCCTCCACCAGGAGGGCATTCCCAGGAAGCCCACAGAGGAGGGCAGAAGAGGCAAAGCCTCCCTTGGCACTGACCCAGATGCGTGCCGCTGCCATCTGTCGCTCGGAGTTTGCTCTAAGTCCCAACGGCTTTCTCAGAAGAGAGGCTGGGGGCAGGCGGGGGTGGGAAACGGTGGGTTGAGGACTTCCAAGCCTCCGAGGTCTTCCCACCTTCAGTCAGGGGGCAGGAGGACAAGAAGCAATCGTGTGCCAAGAAAGAAATGCGCAAAAGTCAGCACCCACACAATGGGGATCAGACGTCCCCCCGGGCCCAGCTCCACCAGACTGGGAGCTCCAGAGCAGGAGCCAGACCCCAGGAGACCCTCCGGCCCACTGCCCCTCCTGCCCCGGCCCCCTCTGTCCCCTCCACCCAGAGGGCCTGTGGGTAACATCAGCTCATTGCCCAGAGATCCCTGGTGAGCACACAAACACAGATTCCCATGGAAACTGAATCAAATCAAACCATCCAAATAACTAAAGATCCAGGTGGAAGGAATTAGAAATAGCACAAGGAGAGGAGATTTGGGGCCAAAGGAAGTTACCCAGCCCCTGAGCGGGGAGTGACGAGCAGTGGACTCAACTCTGCTGTCCCCACGCCGCCCTCCCCCCCACCCCAGTTATATGGCCTTTGGCTCCGCAATGAGTCAAGCGTTGCCATCTATCTCATCACCGTGTGACACTGGGCAAGTCCCTTAAACCCCCGTCTCTTCAGCGCGGTTGGCAACAAAACCTCTTTTAAAGGGTTGTTTTGAGAATTAAATGAGATGATGCAGGAAGAGAGGGCAGCACAGTTTCTGACAAACAGCTGACGCTCAAGATACACCAGCTCTTACGACTCCCACGGTTTAGTATGTATCTAACAGTCAGATGGACCAAACTTAGGACTATCTCAATAGTATCCTTTGACGAGTTTCTTAACATCTCCAAACTGGTCTCTCATCTGCTAAGGAGAGTATCATTTCCCACCTTGGCAGGGAAGCCCTGAGACAACGGGTGGGCACGCAAATACCCATTTGTTCCCTTCCCACCTCTTCCCTCCCCTCAGTGGCCTTCCACCAAGTGGCTCCCCACCTGGAGCAGAAGGGGTAGGGCTGGATAATAAAGCATCTGCCAGCTCTGATATTCTTGGATTCTAGAATTCTAGCCAAAGAAAATAAACCAGAACCCAAAATACTCTCACTTTCCCCACTCATCAGATTTGCAAACACAACTGCCTAGTCTGATGCCAGAACCTTCTCTGCAGAGTCAGATCAAACCACTTCCTTCCTGCAGCCCCAGCACCTCAGGCCAGCCGCCCACCCAGCTCTGTGCTCTGAGGGCTCCAGAGCCTCTCCAAGGGGGGACAAAGTAGGGTCTCTGGAGCTGCCCATCCTAAGGTGACGTCAGGCCAGAAGAGATAAGGCCGAGATGCCATCTGCTCTGGCAGCTAAGCTGTCTCCTAAGACAGCAGCTCTGGAGCTGCTTCTCACTGAGGACCTCTGGGCTAACAATGTGTATTTTGATTCATGCAAAAAAAAAAAAAAATTCTCGACCACTTTGGGAAAGGAAACGAGTCTGCCCGATTTAGTCAAAATGCTGAAGTACCAAATACTCCTCGAAAAATAACATTGGCTGCTTTTGGACACACACAGTGAGGCAGCTCAGCCTCCTTAAACTCAACCCCCAAAGCGCTGCCCGGACAGGGCCCTGATTCCATGAGCCGTAAGGACCAACTAAATGAACAGATGAAAGTGGGCTGCCGTTGAGGATGTCAGTTCTCGGGTCCTTACAGCAGCTCCCCCTCAAGGGCTTGAACATAAACCCACCATAGCACTGGTCAGATTATCTACCTGGCCAGATCCTTTTTGACGGAAATTGCAAAGGTGACCTAGAATCTAGTACTGCAGTACACGTCGTGGTTGAGAGAGCTGATCTGGGGCAGAGTTGGGTTCGATGCGGCCCCTGCACAGTCGCTGGCCATGGGAAAGCCTCAGTTTCCTCATCTGTCAAGAAGGCATGAGGGTACAAAGTCCCAAAAGATTCAACAAAAGCCCCTGGGGAAAGCCTGGGCCCCCGCCTGGCTCCTCAGAGAAGCTGAAGCCCACAGCAGGCAGGAGACTGTCGTTTTGCAGGAGCTCCCGCGTGAATCCAAGGTTAGGGTGGGTGGGAGAGTCTCCGCGCTGGTACGCTCTGCAGCCACCACTGACCAAGGTGCTGTCCGTCTCTGCTCCCGGCCCCGTGACCCAGAGAACGTCAGCCAGCACGGTCCACGGCATCCTCTGAAGGACATCCTTCAGCGACCCACGCCCACGATTTTAGAGACTGCTGGAAATCTGGGAAACCTTCACAGATATCATGAGTCAACAAGATCTAGTAGCCAAATCTAAATGAATATAGTTTTATCCAAAGATCTTTTTGGAAACGACCTTGACAAAGTGTCGCTCGGCACGCGGATGCAGCTCAAATATTGTGATTCATTTGTAAGATAACAGCTTCCAGGAAGAATACACTTCGCCCTTGGAGGACTCAGAATCCAAGCCAGAGGGACCTCTGCATGTGCCAATGCCTCTGCATGGGTGATCGGTCCCTAATCTTCTCCTGTCATATGACTTCACAAATCACTCAGGTCTCAGTCCAATGTCACCTCCTCCAAAAGCCTTTCCCGACCCCTTAACCTGCCCCATCTCATCAACCTGCACCATCGTCTTCCAAGCCCGTACAGTAGCTGGGGTTGTCATTTTGCTGAATCCTTCATGTGTGTTGCCTCCCCCTTCTAGGGAGTCAGGAGGCTGGGTGCAATCCTAGCCCTACCCCTCTCCCACCCTGTGACCTCAGGCAAGCGACTGAACCTCTCTGCGCTCAGGCTCTCCATCTGTCAGATGAAGACAGTTCGTTGTGAGCAGTGGGAAAGCAAAACCGGGCAACACACGGGGAATGGTGCTGAGCTATTCGCTTAGAACTGAAGCCCCTGGAAAGAGGGCTCACTGCCTGTCAGGCTCACTCCAGTGTTCCCAGCACCTAAGACAATGCCAGACACAGAGCAGGCATTTGTTCTAGGAACAAAGGAATGCACAATTGGGAAAATGCATCCACCTCCCAGGACAGCTCTGGGACTCACTGGCTCAGCCCAGGCTGGGGCACGATGTTGATGAGCCGTCTCCTGCCTCCCCAGCCCCTCGCCGAGGCTAACCTCTGTGGTCTTCAGGTTGCCACTCTGCTGACGTTGAGGACGTGGCAGCCCGCCCACTCCAGCCTTAGCCACCTTCAAGTTCGCCTGCGCAGGGCCCAAACTCCTGTCCCCTGCTCTTGCTACTACCTGTGCCCGGAGAAGGGAGCGCATAACAGTGCTTGGCAAACCGTCAAGAGTGACACAGAAGCGAGGAATTATCTTCACAGAGAAGAGATAAACTACGTTTTCCAGGTTTCTTGAATGACCAAAATTTTAGCAATCTACAATAACCATAGGACCCAACAATTCCACTTTGGGTACACACCCAAAAGGACTAAAAGCAGAGTCTTGGACAGGTGTTGCACACCCATGATCACAGCAGTGCTATTCATAGCAGCAGAAGGGTGGAAGCAACCCAAGTGTCCACTGGTAGATGAAAGGATAATTAAAATTCGGTCTAGACATATAGAGGAGTATTATTCAGCCTTCAAAAGGAAAGACATTCTGACACAGGCTACAGCCTGGATGAAACTTCTCTCACGTGACATTAGGTGAAAGAAGCCAATCACAAAAGGACGAACACTGTGTGATGCCACTTACGTGAGCTACTTAGAGTAATTAAATTCTTAGAAACGGAAAGTAGAATGATGGTTGCCAGAGGCTGGGTGGAGGGGAATGGGGAATTAGTGTTTCATGGGGACAGAGTTACAGTTTTGCCAGATGGAAAGAGTTCTGGAGGTTGCCAATGGGAAGGGGGTGGGGGAGGGATGGACTGGGAGTTTGGGGTTAGTAGATATAAACTATTACATATAGAATCGATAAACACCAAGGTCCTACTGTAGGGCACAGGGAACTCTATTCAATATCCCGGGATAAACCATAATGGAAAAGAATATAATAAAGGAGTGTATAAACTTGTGTAACTGAGTCTCTTTGCTGTGCAGCAGAAATTAATGCAATTTTGTAAATCAACTATACTTCAATAAAAAAATTAATTTAAAAAATTTTTTTAGAAAAGAAAGAGTGCTGAGATGGATGGAAGGAATGGTTGCACTGTATTATGAATGTACTTCATGCCACTGGAGTGTGGACACTTAAAAATGGTTAGGATGGTCAATTTTATGTTGTATGTGTTTCACCACACACACAAAAATAAAAATTGGAAGAACTTCATGATACAGTTGGTAGAGCAGGTGTGTTATTGGACCAATACTGATTGGGAAACATCACATCAGGGCTCCCCTCTGTCACTGTCCTCTCTACACAAGGCTGGAGCGAATTTCCCCATTTCACAGATGAGGAAACTGAGGCTGAAGGGAGGTGAAGCATCTTGCTCTGGGTCAAACAGCCAAGAAAGGGCAAACCCGGCTCTCGAGTCTGGTTGAATCTGTGGCCTTGACCTTGGGGAGGAGGGACATCAAAAGGCTGCTGCAGGAAGACGAAACCACAGAGGGGATGGCTGCTTCGGTGGCGGGAGCGGGACCGAGAGCTGACATTTCAGTGACAGAGAAAGTACGTTAGTCTCCCTGCCCGGAGCCCCGCCCAGCCCAGCCCCGAATGATCAGCCAGCCCCTGGGGCTGCCATTCAAGCTTCACAGCCCCCAGAGCCCATCGAACAGCCAGGGCCGCGGCTGCCACGGCTGCTGCATCTTTGCAGCTCTACTGCCCTGTCACTCGTCTCTCCCTGTTCTCAGGAGGGTGGGAAACAACCAGACAGAGGATCAGATGTCATCACCCTCAGCTGCCCGCACCTCACAAGCCTGGACAAACGATTCCCCTCTTTCTCTGTCCTTCAGTTTCCCCAGGTGTAAACTGAGGGGCTGGGTGAGCCAAACCTGGGACCCCTGGAGACAACCTATTCACCTCCCACTTTCCCAGAGCACCCCCATGTACCCAGTGTCCTGTGAGACAAGAGACCAGCGGGGGAGCTCTGGCCCGGGGATGGGAGAGGCAGAGACCTCGGCCCGTGAACGGCACAGTAAGAGCACGGGCTTCCTTCCCGCTCCGACAGACCTGCGTGGGATACCCAGTCCCAGCCTCCGGCCTCAGTTTCCCCATCTGAACGATGAAGATAACGGTATCTCTGCTTATGCTGTTGTTGAGGAGTTAAATGAGATATTGGCCGGGAAGCCCTTAGCACACGGCCTGGCTCGCAGGAAGCACCATTAAACCAGCCTCATCAGGCGTGGGCAGAACGAGAAGCTCTCAGGGCTGGAAGAGGCAAGGCCCGGGGTCTGGTGCCACCTTCCTGTCACTGCAGGGGACCTCAGGCAAGTGGCTTCCGAACCCTGACTCTCTTCTTCTTAAACAAGTATAACAGAGTAGAACCAGAGGCCATGTCCCATGAGACCAAGCGCTCCTTGAAGACTGAGGTCTGTATTCTGGGTGCCGATACAGCCAGTGAAGTGATGGGTTCGGGTCCCCCAACCTTTGATGGCCTAGAAGGTGCAGGGAGCTGACAGTCTGAGTCACAGTGGGACGAACAAACCAGACATGGTCGGTCGGCGATGGGTGGGGCTGAGTGACTAGCCATTGTCCTGGGCCTGAGCTACTCATAGCCCTGCCTCCTCTCAGTCTTGGACCCAGGGAGCTGCCCTAGTCCTACCCATCCCAGGTCCCTCTCTGTTCTTCTGCACAAAGGTGGGCTGAGCCCACCGGGTGGCCTGGCTTCCAGCTCTAGTAGGGCTGCAGGCTCAGTCAACACCACCCCGCTGAGCCCCCACCAGCAGTGACCCCAGAGGAGAAAGTGTGCCTGGAGGTCTGACCACGTTTCCTCCCACCCCCGGGGACATGTGCAGGGGGGAGCTGGTGGCTCAGGGGATTCCCAGACCCCGGAGTCTAAGGGTCGCTTCCACATGTCCATCCATGCCTATGACCTGCCTTCTTGCAGAGAGTGTGGCCTCTGCTTTCTAAGCAGTAAGCGCCGCTGTGAACGGCACTGGTGTCTGAGTTACAGCCAGGAGAGATGGGGAGGGGCCCGGAAGTCGGGGGGGGGCCTCCCTGTCTGCATGACCTGGGGGCACCACTCACCTGCAATAAGGCGATACCAGAACCCACGCCCAGGGCTCTCGCAAAGAGTAAATGCGTGCACTTAATTAAATTAAATTAAAGCAAAGGCGGCCTGCCTAGAACAGCGCCTGGCACACAGTAAGCGCTCCAAATCAGTCGTTCTTACTGTTTTATTAAATTTACAGATGGAGGGTAAGGGAGGCTCAGAAGAGCTGAGTAACTTGTTCAAGGGCACACACCTTGAAAGGGTCCGCTAGAATTAAATCCCGTTGGCCTGACTCAAAAAAGGGGGGAAAAAAGATGCTTTTGTCCAAGATGCCATGACATCTCAGCTGTGGCCTGACTGTGGCAAGTTCCACCGTCTGGGTGGCTCAGTTTCCTCATTCATAAAATGGGGAGATGCCAGCCCTGATCTGAGTTCATCCACTGCAGATGCACCGAGAGGCTGGGACAGCAGTGATGCTATAAACCCAGGGCTGATGAGTCAGAGAGCTGCTCCCGGGGGGTGAGAGGGCATCTCCAGGCTCAGCTGCTTTTAATCACAAACCCCTGGGGTGGAAATGACCTGTCCCAGCCTGAGCTGTCCCTGCAGACTGCCCCAGACGCCCACTGACAGTGAGGGAGGCGAGAGGGCCCCAGGCTGGAAGGACCTCCCTCGGGCAGGCGGCAACCCTGCCAGCTCACGGAGTCGCCTTCAAGCCAAGCCAGCACCGCTCTTAAGTAAAGGGCACGTGACGGCTGCTAACCCTTGCTCAGGCTGCCTGCTCTTGGCCCTGACACAGACGCTGCTAGGGGGCTGTAAAAGCAGGTTTCATGGTCAAATCACACCGGGCACTGTCTAGCCGTGCAACTGAGGGCCAGGCACGCTTAACCTCTGAGCCTGTTTCCCCAGCTTTAAGAATGGAGACAGCAATCCCGACTGCATAGCGCTGCTGGGGTTCAGTGGGGCATCCCCTGCAGAGTTCAGGTGTCACATGTCTGGATGTCCAGGGCCTGGTGCACAATGGTGGTGTAATAAGTGTGCTCTAAACAAGTCAGTGTTACACAGTAGGATGTGTTGGCCTCAGAGAACAAACGGCCGCACAGAAACCAACACCTCGGACACACCCTGTGGGTTCCACGGGCGCGGGTCAGGGGGGTCTCCAGGTATAGCCAGGATGACGCATAAGTGCACTAAGGCCCACACACCTTGAGTGTGATCTTCGCACATTCACCTCCCTGATTTCACCCCAGCCGACGTTTCCAACCCCTCTCCCTCTTTCCCCTTCCTTCCAAAGACAACGCCAAGATTCCCAGCCTCTGGTGGATGGTGGGCCGATCGTTGAAATACGAGATTCAGGAGGATGAGTGAGCTATTTGGGGGGGAAGGGGGTGAAAGGTATGATGGAGACGCAGGGCTCAGAATGGGCCAGAAGCCCGGGCACCTGTGTGATGTGCAGGCAGAGGTCCAGGTGAGCGTGACGGCCTGCATCTGGTCTCTCTCCGGTCCTGTCTTCTCCGGGAAGCCCACAAGACCCGGATGTGCTCAGGCTTCCGGCTCTACCCCCAGCACCTGGCACGGCATGGGGCCCATGCAGCTTTGGGATAATGAGTCCAGGATTTACAGTTCCTGAGGTTCTGACCCACCCCTGGGCCATGAGAGGCCAACCCACTCTCCCCAAAACTTGTTCTTGGACAGACCTTCAGATGCACCTCCCACCTAGCTCTCATGTCAACCTGGAGCAGAGATGGAGCCAGAAAACCACAGAGAAGGCTGGTTTCACTTTCCCAGGCACAGCCAAGAACGTCAAGCCTCTGCTTCCTCCATTCCCTCCCATCGCAGGGTCCCAAGCCCACTCAGTGTCTTGCCATTCCCTCCACACACGCCCCACAGCTCGGCCCCGCTCTGCAGGGTTGAAGGGGGCTGGATATCTGTCCTGCTTTCACAGGGGGTAACTGGCTCCTACGCCCTTGGCCAGAACTCAAACACGCTTCTCTCCGGGGAGAGAAGCTGAGTGTGGGGAATCAGCTGAGGCCACTTCCTTCTCTCCCCTTACCCCTAACATCTGAACACTGATCTAACCAATGGAAGAAAGAGGAAAAGAGAGAAGACAGAGTAGGAAAGGGGGAAGGGAAGCCACGTCTTCTACTTGCCTGAACATCAAACTCTTGCAGGAGGCCAGTGATGGTCTGTGGAAAGACAAGAGACATGGTCAGTTTCATCAGTTTCCCAGAGCAGAGAAATAATGTCAGAACACACGGACCTCTCCATGCCCTGAGTCTGTTATATCTACCCTATGTCCTCTGTGGGGCCTCTCTAATGCCTTACAGAGACAGACTTTTCATCTCAAAGAATAGCAGTCCAGCAGAAAAGTAGACACAGTAGATGGATTCCTTTTTGACTGCAGCCTTAGCGAAAAAAGATCTGAAGGTCTAAGCTGACCACAAGCTTGAGAGATACAGGACTGTAATTGCCTATTAACTGATCTCTGTCTCCACCTATGTGCTATACTTTTAAAGCTCAAACCTGACCATGTTACTGCCTTTAAATTTCTTCCACGACAGCCTATCGTCTAGATTAAAGTCCAATCTCTCATGGGTGGAAGAGGAGAACAGAGCATTTCCCTCAATCCAACAATTCTGAGTGTCCAGCCCAAACTCCATCTTTTACCAGAGCTGACACTGGCAGGCCAAGCCCAGGAAGACAGGAAAGGGGCCCTTGTCCCCTGGGTAGCAGTGAAAGTACAGCTCAGAGTTGAAGCTGGAGCCACCCTGGGCCAAAGTTTCCAAGAGATGTTACTGGCATGCTTTCCTCTCAGCTCAGAGATGGAGTTCAAACACCCCCTGAAAGCGGAGGCCCAGCTAGACCCACCACTACCCACCATGAAAGAAAACCGCTCAGCAGAGCAAAAGGCAAAAGAGGTGATGGAAGGGGAAGGAGGACCCCTTGGGACAGCCAGGGGTTGGAAGATAAGATTGTAACAGCCGCCTGCTGAGAGAGATTAAACTAGCTTCACACCCCCTGGGGCTGGGGTTAAGAACATTAGGGAGTTTGATAAATTCAGGTGGAAGCAAATGTGGCCAAAAATACTTCGTGTGTGTGTGTGTGTGTGTGTGTTGCTAGGAGGGAGTAGAAAAGCTATTCTGAACAACCCTAACCTTCAATATGCTAACAAGAGTGCAGAGGTCATCGAGATTGAGGACAGACATCGGGAAGAACTTCCCGATAGCAAACCTAATTAAAAACGCTTTGCTGAGTCAATCTAAGGAACTGGAAGGTTTACTTCCATCTAAACCTTGAAAGAAAGGGTCAATATCTACTTAGAGACAGGCTGACATGTAACCTGGGGTTGACAACCTTTTAGACGTTTGTTTGAGAAGTAAAATTTTCCAAGGGTAGCGCTGTGCTGCCTAAAATATATAAATGCTGTGTTTAAAAATGCATTTACCCTTGCACTCAGCGATGCCACTTGGGGAGTTTACCTTAGAGCTGCACCTGCATGTGTATGAAATGAGGTACATGTAAGATCCAACGAGTGTATGAACATCCTGCCGCACTGTTGGTAATGGCAATGTGGACCCAAGTGTCCACATACAGGGCACTGGTCAAATAAATGTGGTGGAACACTGTGACACTGGAAAGACAGAAGCAAGTGCTCTATGGACTGACGTTGGAAAGGTCTCCATCGTAAGTGGTTAAGTAAATAAAGGAAAGCATGGTATACTATTTCATGTGGTTTTTCAAAAGGGATAAGAATATGTTGATACGTATTTGTATCGCCTAGGGGTTGTTTTTTTTCTTGTATGTTTGTTTGCTTTTCAATACTGTGTCAAAGATTCAGACAGAAGAGGAAATGGATTTGCAGCATGAATAGTGAATAGTAGTATAGTTGGCAAACTACGGCCCTCCCCATTCCTCCACCTTTTTTTTGTAAATAAAGTTTTATTGGAACACAGCAAGCCCATTTGCTTACATATTGTCTAGGGCTGCTTTCATGCCGTAACTCTAAAACTGAGTAGTTACAACAGAGACCATGTGGTCCTCAAAGCCTAAGATATTACCATCTGGCCCTTTATAGCAGATGTTTGCAGACCCCTAGCATGGGAATGATCTCAAGCATTCTGCAGCTTCGCCTGGCCTGGCTTCTAATACTAGCTGTGTCACCTATATCCAAATGAACTTGGGCAATTCCCTTCCCAACAAGACCAGTTTCCTCATCTATATAATGGGAAATAGAAAGTTGCCTCCCACTTTCATAATGAAAAGTCCATGAACTAATGGACCTAAAACAGAGCAGCCACTAGCAGAGTCATAAGCCCATTCCAGCGGCAGCTGGCCTGAGCTTGGCTCCAAGCCCCACATTTTGTAACCATGTGACCGACCCAAGAGGACAAATTAACCTCCTGGAGACTCAGCTTCCTCTTCTGTAAAATGGGAACAATCAATGAACCTAGTTTCTAATCAACCACAGCCTTATCCTTCCGTTTAGCAGGAGAAAATCCATGAAGTGTGACTGGCCCAGAGACAGGCACACAGGACGTGGCTCAGGCATGCTAATTATTACTTTCAAAAGCACTGAGTTGACCTCAGAGTAACTGCACTTTTGAAGCTGAGCTTTACATTTTAAAAAAAGGTGTCTCATCACCGGCCGTTGTGAGGCTCCGTGAGAACTGGGACACGAACATAGTTTAAAAATACAGCGTCAACTATGTAAATGAAAAGCCTTTTCACATCCATCCACAGCCGGTCCAGGATGGATCATGCCAGGCTGGGCTGTAGGGCAGGGGCTTCTGTTTCCAACAGGGAGGCCTTGTCGACCTGAAAGGTTTGCCCAAAAAGATGGTAATAATTGTAGCAACAAGAGCTCATGAGCAAAGCTGGTCCCCTTCAGGGCGGACAGGGTTCTAACGGCTCCACATGAATTAACCCACTCTATCCTCACCCTGGTCCCATGCCATAAGTCCTAGTGTCACTGTTTTTTAAAGTTGGGGGCCTGGAGCACAAAGAGGTTGAAGGATTTGCCGGTGGTCACAAAGCTGCAGGGTGTCACAGGCAGGATCTGAACGTAGAGAGTCTGGTCCCAGTGTATGTGGCCTTAACCTCTAAGCTATGGGGCAGACAGAGTCGATGGACAACGGGCTTCATGCTGCAGGTTTTAGAACCACAGGATGCCAGAGGTGGAGGTGACAACTCTGGTTCAATGTCCTTACTTCACAAATGAGATCAGTGAGGAGAGGGCAGAAAAGCCAGCGGTGGGTGAGAGGCCTGGCCACAGTGCCTTAGCACTCGGGAGCCAAGCTGGGACTTGAACTGGTACTTCTTGTCCCTTTCCATCCCTGGAAAAGGTGACCTGTGGAAACCAGGAAGCAGTGGGCATGTGCGTGTGTGTGCATGTATACACACGTGGCAGTGTACATGCACGCGTGTTCCCATTGTGCACACACGTATGCCTGTGTACGAGTGGGCATGGGATGGGGTTAGCCAGGGGCATCTCCACTCACCTCTCCTTTCTCCACCAAAGGCTTCACCTCAGCGAGGTCCACGTCCTGCAGCTCCCGAGACATGTCCCTGCTGTCACCTGCCTACAAAGGGACAGAGACCAGGAGGTTAGCGCTTCCTGCTGGGACATGTTTTCAGAAAGGAGCAAATCTGAGGCCAGGGAGCAAGCCTTCACTTGCACAGCCCAGCAGCTCCTACGTCCTACCCACCACCCCATCCCATCCCACTCTTGGGGACCCAGGGGAGGGGAGTAGATTTCCTAGGATGGGAAACTGAGGCTTACGGACGCATCTACACTCAAAACCAGGCCCTCACACCCAGTCCAAGACCACCCACCACACCGAAGACGTTTCTCCCTGCATTTTAGAAGGAGACCCACATCTCCAAGCCCAAAGTCAGGCAGCCCCAGCTTGACGACCGAAAGGGGGCAGAAGGTCGCAGAGGCCCGCCACAGGCAGGCGTGGCACTAGCTTCCTCCTTCTTCCTCCTCAAACGAGAGGGGCCCCAACAGAGGGGCGGCCACGCAGACGCCCCCGTGTCCAGCTCTGTCCAGGGCACTCTGCTCCATGCTGTGGGGGAGAGGGGCAGGAGGCAGGGAACACCTCACGCCAAGGGGTCTGACACTGACCACTCAGGAGGATTTTGAAAGAAAAAGGACTTTCGAGGCAAAAAGCACTGCATGAACCAGAGCAGGGGTGGGAGAGCAGGGGTGGGGAGGGTCGGGGTGCGGGCAGAGATCGGGGTGCGGCAGAAGAGGTCCTCCTTGGCTCTGACGCCCAGGCAAGTGCAGAAGAACCAAAGGAGCTAAGCTGAGCAGAGCTCGGGCGGCGGAAATGCCACCATAATCGACTCCCTGGGGAGCGAGGCTTGGGCGGTGACAGTTACTGAGCGCACACCTGGTTGCCTAATCAAGGACCTGGTGGCATAAACGTTTCTTGTTACGGATGAATAGTCAAACTGGGAGAACGAAGCGCCCACCAGTACCGGGGTGAGGCACAGAGAGTCCAGAATGAGGGTTCCGTGCTGCAGGCAGAGGCCGACGAGACAGGGTGAAGAAGTAAGTGACAGGAGGAGGCCAGGGACCCTCAGGTCACAGACCCAGACCTTCCGCGTCGGGTACTTGGTGAAAAGCCGCCTGACCTCGGCCCTCACGCTGCTCCTTTCCAGGATGGGGACCTCGCCCCAAGCTCCCCGCAGACGTTAACAGCCAGAGAGAGAATGCAAGTCTCTGAACTTCCAGCCCAGGGCTCCTCTGAAGATCCAGCTCCCCGAACCCAGAAGAGCCCTCTTTATGACACACCTCTCGGAGGTCAGCGGGCGACAGAGCAGGGGCCACCCGGTCCCCAGCCCTGCGCCGCCGTACATGGCATTCCGTGGGCAGATCCCCTGGGACGCTCGGGTCTGGGGCCCCGGCACGATTTTCCCCAGCAGATAACCAGCCCCACAAGAATGCCTTTATGCAGCCTTTGGAGTCCAGGCTCCAGAACATTCTGAAAACAAAGTCGGTTTTATATTTGTGAACATTGCTGGGCAGCTGCCAGCTTGGAAGCAGGAGGCATGAAAAGCCAAGGTCTGTCGGCCTTGCTAACTCAGCGTGTTCGTGGTCCCGAGACCCTGGCCGTGGGACACCTCGCCTACACAGCGCAGGGAGACTTCCAGAAGCCCGGGGCTCTGGCAACGCCACCGTTCGTGCTCAGAGGGCAAGGACTTTCCATTTCACAGGGGCTCCTTCAGAAGCCAGGGATGAAGTTGGGGTCTCCCGCTACCCCCTGCGCGGGCCCGGGCAGGCCTCCTTCAGCCCCCTGTGGACAGGTAGCCTACCCGGCCCCTTCCCTTCCCTACCTGTAGCTCCCAGCATCACAGCCAGGTACAAAGTCGGGCCTCAACTCGCTTGTTGAATAGACAGATGAACGGCTTTCGTGCAGCTTCAGAGCAATGTTTGTACGTAAATTCACTCTTACATGATCACCAGACCACAAGAGTGAAACACTGTGAAAACAGGTCTACATTTATAAGGGCTCATCCCAGACTGCAGTTCAGCCCGGTGTGCTCAGGTCTCCTTGGCTGCCAGGTGCCATGATCCCACTAGACTGTTGGCCTCTACCTGCCCCCTCATTCTCTTTCAGAACAAGAAATAGTTCAAGTCCAACCTTCCTGGCTTCCCGAACATGCTCCCAGAGACATCTCTTTACTCCACGCCTTCTTTTCCTTCCGACAACCCAGCTTCCCAGACCCCAAGAGACAGTGGGTTGAAAACTGGCACGAATCCCTTGAACATCAGCATTTGAGAATCGCTGCTTTGGGCGGGTTGGGTGAGGGCGCCGCCCTCCATGTGCTCAGGGCCTTGGGGAGGCTCAGGGCGGAGCCCACGGAGAGCTCTCCCGGTGTTTGTCTAAACGAGGGTGATTCTTCCCCCCCTCCATTTGGCGCTGTCTGGAGACATTCTTTTTTTTTTTTTTTTTTTTTTATGGAGACGTTCTTGATCATCGTGACTGGGCGATGCTACTGGCATCTAGTGGGTGGAGGCCAGGGCAGCTGTTAATCATCCCACAGCGCACAAGATGCTCCCGCAGCAGAATTATCTGGTCCCAGTAGGGAAGAGGCTGAGACACCCTGGCCTAGACCAAGAAGCAGCTAGTGAGGTCCCCAGGACGCCGAGGTCTGCAGGGAGACCAGATAAAGCAGAGGGACGCTCCAGTTCTTCTTGTCCGGGGCAGGGGGGTGCCTGCAGGCCCGGGGCAGCCTGTAGCTGATAGCCGTAACTGCAAATGTCCCAACAGGAAGAGTTGGCCGTGGCCTCCATCTAGGTCACTGCCCGCAATAACCGAGGCTGCCCAAATGGGCTGCAGAAGGTGCACCTTGAACCTTCCCCCTCCCCATGCCCCCCACCGCCCTCCCTGCGCTACTGGAGGAGCAAGAAGACAGCCTGCTTGGCACCCAGCTCCGCCGACTTAGGCCACTTGAGGCCAGCCCTCACCCTGTCTCTGTCGCCTCAATCCAAAAACTTCGCAAACTTTTGGTTCAGAAGCTGTTTGCCTAAAGGAAACCTTACAAGGAAGTTCAGTACATAAAAATTGATTGTCTTTAAGAAGAAAGCTGACGTGCTTTGGGTGAAGCCAGGGACATCTCCCAGCAGCCCCTCGGGCCCCCCCTTCCTATCATCTGCCACCACCCCCCGGCAAGACTAGCCCTCAAAGACCATCTGAGTTCCAACAAGCGTGGACTGTACGGTGATTTACTCGGAGATGGCTTTCCCGTACAGTAGGTTCTCATGCAGGCACTGAGCAGAGAGAGAAAGGACCCCTGATAGCTCCGTTGACAACTCTATGTGACAAGTCAGGGACCGATGGGAGGGGACCTGATTTGGGTGCTCTGGCTGGTGCCCCCGCCCCCACCAGGTGCCACTCGGAGGGTCACACCAGGGTCACTCCCCACAGCCGACCTGAGGCCCAACTTGGCTCAGCAAGCTCTCTCCCTGCACCTGAGGCCGAGCGTTGGATGCCCGTCCCTGCCCTTCTCCACGGCCTCCTGAAAAGTCCCAGCGCAGTGTCGGACTGAAAAGGGCTGAGGCAATCATGCAATGGACAGGGGGTGACAGGGCCAGGCCGCGCAGGGCACAGGGGTGGGAGCCCAGGAGTCCGATTCCCAGCCACCCTGCAGCATGGGGTTGGGGCCATACCTGCCAACTGTGTCTCAGCACAGAAGGAAGCGGCTCCAGACAGGAAATGAGGTTGGGACAGGCCTCCTTCTGCTAAAACCCCATTCCGTGCCCAAAACGGGGCTCCAGGTCACAAGGCCAGCTGCCAGACTGGTTTATACCACATTTTCCTCTCCCACCTACTTGCCCAGAAGGAATTCTGAGAAAACCAACATCGCAGAAGTGAAAGGTAGCCACGAGCTAGGCAGGGAGACTTGAGGGTCAGACCTGGGCATCACCATTGATTGGCTCTGTGATCTAAACTCTGAGCCTCAGTCTGCTCATCTATAAAATGGGCATAACAACTCCTGTTCCCAGTGAGTAGCAGCGGGGCTTAAATGAAACTATGGCACACAGAATGTGGCAAATAGCTGCTTAATTAATCAGTGCACTTTTCTGGTTGCCTCAGAGACCGTGGACATCTGTGGGGACACAAGACTATGTTTTATACATTCTTAGTCCCCGAGTGGCCCAGCAAGCAGGGGACACAGAGAAGAGCTTCAGCAGGTGCCACATGGGTTTCCAGCAATCAGACCCAATGCACCATCACACAGGTCAATGAGTAACAAAGGCCCAAGGGGTGCGGGCAAATACCTTTCCAGTTCAACAGACCCAGGAGTCAGTCAGCAATTAGCTGGACTTCATGGGTTCCAGGGAAGCCAAGACTGAGATTTGTCCAGAGGAGGGACATAGGTGACCTCGGGGACTGGGAAGGCAGCGGGCAGAGGCATTTCAGGCAATGAGGCCACGTGAGAGCTGTTAACCTGTCACCGGGAGAGCGAGGGGACACAGAGCCTGGGATTCTCAAAAACCCTGGTAGAGCAGCAGGAACACCGCTTAGGAGTCGGGGCATGGAAACCCGCCACGTGACTTTCCCCAAGTCATTCATCCCCTCCCTGGGCCTTGGCTTCCCATCTACTAAACACGTGGCGTGTGTTCTATGGACAGCACATGGTCCCCAAAGCTCAGGATGGATGGGAGCCTAGGGGAGGGTGCTGCACGCAGACAAAAGGGCCGTGCGCCCTGGGGTCCTACCAGGGCCCCATGCAGCTTGGCTCTGCCTGGATCCATCTGCCCTGGGAACCTGGAAGAACCTCTCCTCCCGGCATCGACCCCTCCCTGTCCATTAAACAGGGTCTCCCTCCAGCTCTGGCACTCTTCTAGCAAGCCACACAGGGGGACCTATCTGCAAGCTCTGCTGGGCCCCTAGAACTCCCCCGAGGCAGGGCGGGGGTGTCCAGCAGACAAACATCCAGGATGTGCTCTGGGAGTCCCAAGATGCACCCATCTCAGCAGGAGAGGCCAAAACCCTGCACACGCACAGCAGGACCGCAGCAGCAAGAACTTCTGTGCACCTCCCGGGCTCCAAACTCTGTCCCTCCTTTGAGCTTTCCAGCAACCCCAGAAGGTGGACCTTAGCGTGAACAATCTGACAGGGAAACGGAGGCACAGAGAGATTATGAAATGTACCCCAAGTCGCCAAGCATCAAGATGACACAGCTTAAAGCAACCTTAAAGGGGACAGTTGACCACAACACCAGCTTGCTCTAAATGGACATACATACCGTGCACCCAGCCCCAGGGTGAGGATGTGCTGAGGACGGGCTATATGTGTGCCCAGGAGGCTTCCCCTGTGTGGATCAGCTGGGGGAGTCATGTGTTTCTCCCTCTACCATGGGCAGCCCCCCAGAGCCACCACGAGAGGCCCCCTTCCCTGCAATACCAC